>NW_026606776.1:0-600000 GCF_029890125.1 Rhinichthys klamathensis goyatoka
TGCTATGTGTTTCCTGAGCCTAGTTGATGACAGTGCTTCAGGGTTCTTTATGCCACATTCGCAAGCAGCTTTGTTGATGCACTCTCCACCTCTGTAGGCTGACATTGCTCCACATCTGGCAAACATAAAGGGATTCTCTGCTGGAACACCACAAAGCTCCCGCGTTTCAACGAGCAGCTCCATGGCAGAAACCATGGAAGGCTTGAGGAGCACAGGAACCTTTCTGCCTCGTTTACCCCGGATCTCAACTCTTGTGAAGTGCAGACACAGCTTCCTCTCAAACTCAGACAGACAGATGGCAATGTCTTTGTGTAGCTCAGAAGAATCCCTACTTTTAAAAGCTGACAAAAGCATCCGGGATACCTCACCTTCTCTCCTTCGGTTGAACAGGATGACCTGGGACAGTGTGACCTTGGCTAGAGCAGAGTAGCTGTCAGCAGAAGGGCAAGTTCTGAGCTTACTTAGGAGCCCATCGTGTTTCTTTTCAAGATGTGTGTGCAGGACTTTGACATCCTGAGTGAAAGGAATGATCTGTGGTGTGTTCCACTTGGCTTCTTTCAATGTAGTTATAGCACCAGCAGAAATGTACTCATTCCACCTTGCCTGGTGTATTTTCCTGAAGTCTCGGGCGCATTCAGCACGATCATGATCTCCATACATCATGGCATTGCTCTCAACAATGCTACAGACCTTGTTTAAAGAATGCCCAAGTTTGAGAGCTAAAGAAGGAATGCGGTAGGAGTTTTTCTCTTCATTGTAGCCACATAAAACTTTAACAGCTGCTATGACATGTTTGAAGTTTGCTGGTATGAAGAAGTCTACCATTGTTCTCAGTGGGGTAATCTTCCTTGCTTCAAGAAGAAGTCTGCCTACTTCTCTCATCTTCTGTCTGATGTAGTCATGTTTGGTCACATCAGACCCCATCCTGTTGAACATGTGCTCCCCCAGCTGCATGATGCATCTGTCAGTATGAACTACACGCGAAACTTCATCATAGTTCATAAAGGACAGTATTTTCTTGAAACCTTTGCTCACTTCTAAGCCAACTGGTGTGTTTAAAGCACACAGAGATCGAACTCTTTTCCTGCCCTGGGCATCATCCTCTTTAGGTTTAAGGGGACAGTTTTTGATATGCTTCCAAAGGCTATGCTTGTTGTAAAGCCCTTGGCAGTAAATGCAGTGAATAAATTCTTTGGCTCTTTGTCTATTTTTTGGACGGTAGCAGGCAATCATCTCCCCATGTCCTTGTCTCACCACATCTGTGTTGTGGGCAAAGTTGCCCCTTTTTCTAAGGAGGTTTAACTGGACTTGTCTTTCTTTGGAATGTTTTGGAAATGCTATTGCCTTTACAACCCCCACTTCGTTGCGATGGACAAATTCAAGGTGTCTTGCCATTTTTGAATATGGCTTAGAGCAATAAAGGCAATACTGCTTCTTGTTGTACGCCTTGCGTTCCTGCTTTGGTGATGGCATTGACTGAATAAAAGTCTTTTCACCAGACAAAGTGTTTGTCTCTTTAGATTGGCATTTCATCTTTTTTGGTGATGGTGCGGTCATAAATTGATCAGATGAACTACCTGCCTCGTTGGGAGATGTTGGATGTATCAAAGCACTTTTGACCATGTCATGTCCAGAAGAACTACCATCCGATTCATCGGAGCTGATTTTTGGTATGTAGTCAACATCGCTGTAGTCTGTGACATCGCTGTAGTCTGTGTCACAGACGGAACTTCCGGAATACTGAATGAGAGAATTTAACACTTACTCAAGGCAGTGGTTGCTGTAACATTACGTTTCATCATATTGCGGATACTATTATGCAAGCCAATTCATAATTATGCAAAAAAAAATTGCATATAAAGTATCACATGGCAAGTCACATACCTGTCTTTTTCTTGATGGCCTTAAAGAGGATATCTGGAAGAGGATGAATACAAACCAATATAAATGATATATAATTTCATATAATCTATTGTTAGTTCTACCAGTGCAATACACCCCGACCATCCCAATAATTCAGCAAATGAATCTACCCACCTCCCATGAGAGTGTCTCAGACACCTGTGATGAGTGAACCACTGGTGTTGACACAGCACAAGGTGAAGATAAGGGTGGAGCAGGCGAGGATGAGGATGATGAATGCTGCGCATAAGGCGATGAGGGCTTCACAGGCGAGGATGATGAAGGCTGCACAGGCGAGGCTGATGAAGGCTGCACAGGCGAGGCTGATGAAGGCTGCACAGGCGAGGCTGATGAAGGCTGCACAGGCCAGGCTGATGAAGGCTGCCCAGGCGAGGCTGATGAAGGCTGCCCAGGCGAGGCTGATGAAGGCTGCCCAGGTGAGGATGATGAAGGCTGCACAGGCGAGGATGATGAAGGCTGCCCAGGCCAGGCTGATGAAGGCTGCCCAGGCCAGGCTGATGAAGGCTGCCCAGGCGAGGATGATGAAGGCTGCCCAGGCGAGGCTGATGAAGGCTGCACAGGCGAGGATGATGAAGGCTGCCCAGGCGAGGATGATGAAGGCTGCCCAGGCGAGGATGATGAAGGCTGCCCAGGCGAGGATGATGAAGGCTGCCCAGGCGAGGATGATGAAGGCTGCACAGACGAGGCTGATGAAGGCTGCCCAGGCGAGGCTGATGAAGGCTGCCCAGGCGAGGATGATGAAGGCTGCCCAGGCGAGGCTGATGAAGGCTGCACAGGCGAGGCTGATGAAGGCTGCACAGGCGAGGCTGATGAAGGCTGCCCAGGCCAGGCTGATGAAGGCTGCCCAGGCGAGGCTGATGAAGGCTGCCCAGGCGAGGCTGATGAAGGCTGCCCAGGCGAGGCTGATGAAGGCTGCACAGACGAGGCTGATGAAGGCTGCACAGGCGAGGATGATGAAGGCTGCCCAGGCGAGGCTGATGAAGGCTGCACAGGCGAGGCTGATGAAGGCTGCACAGGCGAGGCTGATGAAGGCTGCCCAGGCGAGGCTGATGAAGGCTGCACAGACGAGGCTGATGAAGGCTGCCCAGGCGAGGATGATGAAGGCTGCCCAGGCGAGGCTGATGAAGGCTGCACAGGCGAGGATGATGAAGGCTGCCCAGGCGAGGCTGATGAAGGCTGCCCAGGCGAGGCTGATGAAGGCTGCCCAGGCGAGGCTGATGAAGGCTGCACAGGCGAGGATGATGAAGGCTGCCCAGGCGAGGCTGATGAAGGCTGCCCAGGCGAGGCTGATGAAGGCTGCCCAGGCGAGGCTGATGAAGGCTGCCCAGGTGAGGCTGATGAAGGCTGCACAGGCGAGGCTGATGAAGGCTGCCTAGGCGAGGATGATGAAGGCTGCCCAGGCGAGGCTGATGAAGGCTGCACAGACGAGGCTGATGAAGGCTTCACAGGCGAGGATGATGAAGGCTGCCCAGGCGAGGCTGATGAAGGCTGCACAGGCGAGGATGATGAAGGCTGCACAGGCGAGGCTGATGAAGGCTGCCCAGGCGAGGATGATGAAGGCTGCCCAGGCCAGGCTGATGAAGGCTGCCCAGGCGAGGCTGATGAAGGCTGCACAGGCGAGGATGATGAAGGCTGCCCAGGCGAGGCTGATGAAGGCTGCCCAGGCGAGGCTGATGAAGGCTGCCCAGGCGAGGCTGATGAAGGCTGCCCAGGCGAGGATGATGAAGGCTGCCCAGGCGAGGCTGATGAAGGCTGCCCAGGCGAGGCTGATGAAGGCTGCCCAGGCGAGGATGATGAAGGCTGCCCAGGCAAGGCTGATGAAGGCTGCCCAGGCGAGGCTGATGAAGGCTGCACAGGCGAGGATGATGAAGGCTGCCCAGGCGAGGCTGATGAAGGCTGCCCAGGCGAGGATGATGAAGGCTGCACAGGCGAGGATGATGAAGGCTGCACAGGCGAGGATGATGAAGGCTGCACAGGCGAGGATGATGAAGGCTGCACAGGCGAGGATGATGAAGGCTGCACAGGCGAGGATGATGAAGGTGACGTGGGAGGTGTTGATGTTGATGAGGACAGGGCAGGAGGGCATGAGGTTGATGAGGCCATTATAGAGGTGGACACAGCACAGGGTGCTGATGAAGAGGGTGCACCAGATATGGATGCGACTGAGGATGACTGTAACAGTCTTGATTGAAACCGCTTCTGCAGATATATAAAGAGATATTTAGCTTAAACAAGAATAAAATGACATTAAAAATATTGAAAACTGTGGCACCCATATAAAACAAAACAAACACACTGTAGGGGTAAACAAAAAATAAAGAAACGTGTTTTGCACACTTCAAAGCAAAGATCATTAATAAAATAAAAAACAACAAAATTGTGACAATAGTCAAATTAATAGTTACACTGGTTCAGACATTAAAACTCTGAACCAATAACTACTTAAATGATTAGTTCACTTCAGAATTAAAATTTCCTGATAATTTACTCGCCATCATCACACCATCTAAGATGTTCATGTCTTTCTTTCTTCAGTGTAAAAGAAATGAAGGTTTTTGAGGAACACACTCCAGGTGTTTCTCCATATAGTGACTTCAATGGGGTCCAACGGGGGGGCTTGTTTGTGTGATAGACATTTTGAACAATCTTTAATGACTCGTGACTACTGAGTTGTCTCAGAGAGTGATTCTTTAATTTTGTGTTGACTGCGCACACACAACATCCTATAGGTTCTGTACTGGAAACAGAAATGATTAGTTAAATCACTCGAGTCTTTGGGTCCTTCGTTCTTCCCATCAGTCCCATTGAGGCTATGCTGTCAGTACTGGAAAGATAAATGATTAGTTCACCTCTCAAGTCCTCGAAGACTCAAAATATGAACTAATCAATTCTGCATCCAGTATTGACTGCATAGCTCAATGGGGCTGCCACGTGATGAACGAATGACTTGAACCCGAAGTCGATAGACTCGAAACGTGTACGTATCCGGTACTACAGACTGCATAGCTCAATGGGGCTGCCACGTGATGAACGAATGACTTGAACCCGAAGTCGATAGACTCGAAACGTGTACGTATCCGGTACTACAGACTGCAAAGTTAAGTTTATGAGGATGTCACAGGATGAACGAACGGCTTAGATCGGGAGGTGAGGTAACTAACAGACTGCATAGCCTGAAGACCCAAATAAATTAATGAATCATTTCCGTCTCTCATAATTTGGCCTTTTCCTTGCATCGCACTTTTTTTCTTATTCTAAATGCGATCAACATTTGATGTGTTTGGGGAATTTGGCTACCATTTTAAATACATTCTACTGAAATGAACAAAAGGTTTTCGAAAAAAGATTTGTTAATTTTGATGAACGAGATTCAAAGATCCAAGTCAGTAAAATGATCCGAACGTGCCACAACTATTACACACGTGTGCTGGATGAAGTGGATATGCACCTGTAGTCAACTGGTTGCCTGTGTTGTTCATTATTTTGGGGGCGGAGCAATGAAGGGAGGTGTGTGTTTGTTTGGCTGTCGATTTTAAATATCAACAGTGTTTATCAGAAATCACTGACTGCACTTTTAACTAGCTGGCAGTAAACATCAGTAGATCGCTGCTGCATGTATGAGATGGTTACCGTTTTATTCCTTGATGTTCTTGCTTTGCCTGACAGCTTATGTGGACCCTTGCTGTTCACCTTGTCCAATTCAGGAAAGGGAAGAGAAGCTGCACAATGGGGCTAAGAAAGCAGGAAATATTTGTGAAGGACAGAAAAACTTGTTTATGTTCATTTCTCTAGCTGTCCTACACTTTAACTATCATTTCTTTCACACACATCTCTAAGCTGAAATAGTCAATAATATAATGATACAGATGTTTTAAAGTGGACCTACCGATTTCTGCGGGCCCAAACTGCTGGCTGGCTTTTTATCAGTGGATTCTGCTGATGCTTGATTTAAAGGCTTCAGAAATATGAGACCACAATCACATGGTAACTAATCAGAATGACAGTAAAAGATTATCATGAATTACTGATCAATCTCTTTAGCATTTTCTTGATAGTACCTTGACTCGCCATGGCCAATCTGAGTCTCCATAATTGTAAGTGATTTCTTCTCCTGGTAGAATGTCTCGTACAGCAAAGAGACACAGGTGAGGTTTTCTGCTCACTTCAACGGTTCTCATTTTGCAAGTAGGATTTCTGGTCTGATCGTTTACAAGTCTTCCCAAGGACAACCCGTCTTCTTTAGATGCATCCATGCTATAAAGACATCCAATTATCACTCAATACTTGTAATCTTAGTATACATGATAGAAATGTACAGTTATTTTCTATAAGTGGTTCTGAACCCCAGTCCTGGGAACCCACCGCTCTGCATATGCTGTATGTCTCGTGTTTTAATCCAGCTGATTCAGATGAGGAGTTTATCATCAGAACACGGCTCTATGAACTCAACTGAGTGTGTCTGGTGAAGGAGACATACAGAATCTGCAGAGAGGGTCTGAAAACCACTGATATATATGATAGTGTACTGCAACATCCTCTCAGCTCTCAGATAAAGCCATCTCAAATTAAAGGGATACTTCACCTCTGCGAAGATGAATATGTATTTAAAATGGGTCATTTATGTAGAAGAAATGTGAAATTATTTTTGAATTTGGAGCTTTCTACTGTAGACTGAGAAAAGCCAGAAAATGTATTTTTGGCTTATGTGGATGAAAGACAACAACTCCCAGAATGCACTTGCTTCGCTGCCCTAGGAGGCCACGCCTACCGGTAACAGAGCGCAGTAGTTAAACAACAAGTATAGGCTACTAGTGAGTTCGAAAATGTGTTTTGAGATCGCCCAAAATGTTCGGGATTCGGCTTTTGCGTTCTACAGTCACCATTCATTATGTTTACTGTGGCGAGCAGGACGAGTGAGAGCCGCGGGAGAACGACGCGAGTCATGTTTACTGTGGCGAGCAGGACGAGTGAGGGCCGCGGGAGAACGACACGAGTCATGTTTACTGTGGCGAGCAGGACGAGTGAGGGCCGCGGGAGAACGCGCGAGTCATGTTTACTGTGGCGAGCAGGACGAGTGAGGGCCGCGGGAGAACGGCACGAGTCATGTTTACTGTGGCGAGCAGGACGAGTGAGGGCCGCGGGAGAACGGCACGAGTCATGTTTACTGTGGCGAGCAGGACGAGTGAGGGCCGCGGGAGAACGGCACGAGTCATGTTTACTGTGGCGATCAGGACGAGTGAGGGCCGCGGGAGAACGGCACGAGTCATGTTTACTGTGGCGAGCAGGACGAGTGAGGGCCGCGGGAGAACGGCACGAGTCATGTTTACTGTGGCGATCAGGACGAGTGAGGGCCGCGGGAGAACGGCGCGAGTCATGTTTACTGTGGCAAGCAGGACGAGTGAGGGCCGCGGGAGAACGGCGCGAGTCATGTTTACTGTGGCGAGCAGGACGAGTGAGAGCCGCGGGAGAACGACGCGAGTCATGTTTACTGTGGCGAGCAGGACGAGTGAGGGCCGCGGGAGAACGGCGCGAGTCATGTTTACTGTGGCGAGCAGGACGAGTGAGGGCCGCGGGAGAACGACGCGAGTCATGTTTACTGTGGCGAGCAGGACGAGTGAGGGCCGCGGGAGAACGACACGAGTCATGTTTACTGTGGCGAGCAGGACGAGTGAGGGCCGCGGGAGAACGCGCGAGTCATGTTTACTGTGGCGAGCAGGACGAGTGAGGGCCGCGGGAGAACGGCACGAGTCATGTTTACTGTGGCGAGCAGGACGAGTGAGGGCCGCGGGAGAACGACGCGAGTCATGTTTACTGTGGCGAGCAGGACGAGTGAGGGCCGCGGGAGAACGACACGAGTCATGTTTACTGTGGCGAGCAGGACGAGTGAGGGCCGCGGGAGAACGCGCGAGTCATGTTTACTGTGGCGAGCAGGACGAGTGAGGGCCGCGGGAGAACGGCACGAGTCATGTTTACTGTGGCGAGCAGGACGAGTGAGGGCCGCGGGAGAACGCACGAGTCATGTTTACTGTGGCGAGCAGGACGAGTGAGGGCCGCGGGAGAACGGCACGAGTCATGTTTACTGTGGCGAGCAGGACGAGTGAGGGCCGCGGGAGAACGGCACGAGTCATGTTTACTGTGGCGAGCAGGACGAGTGAGGGCCGCGGGAGAACGGCACGAGTCATGTTTACTGTGGCGAGCAGGACGAGTGAGGGCCGCGGGAGAACGACACGAGTCATGTTTACTGTGGCGAGCAGGACGAGTGAGGGCCGCGGGAGAACGGCACGAGTCATGTTTACTGTGGCGATCAGGACGAGTGAGGGCCGCGGGAGAACGGCACGAGTCATGTTTACTGTGGCGAGCAGGACGAGTGAGGGCCGCGGGAGAACGCGCGAGTCATGTTTACTGTGGCGAGCAGGACGAGTGAGGGCCGCGGGAGAACGGCACGAGTCATGTTTACTGTGGCGATCAGGACGAGTGAGGGCCGCGGGAGAACGGCGCGAGTCATGTTTACTGTGGCGAGCAGGACGAGTGAGGGCCGCGGGAGAACGACGCGAGTCAT
Organism: Rhinichthys klamathensis goyatoka; assembly: GCF_029890125.1. Classification (NCBI taxonomy): domain Eukaryota; kingdom Metazoa; phylum Chordata; class Actinopteri; order Cypriniformes; family Leuciscidae; genus Rhinichthys; species Rhinichthys klamathensis. The sequence continues at coordinate 8,483 of NW_026606776.1, forward strand.
GTTTAATGTGGCGAGCAGGACGAGTGAGGGCCGCGGGAGAACGGCGCGAGTCATGTTTACTGTGGCGAGCAGGACAAGTGAGGGCCGCGGGAGAACGGCACGAGTCATGTTTACTGTGGCGAGCAGGACGAGTGAGGGCAGAGGGAGAACGGCTCGAGTCATGTTTACTGTGGCGAGCAGGACGAGTGAGGGCCGCGGGAGAACGACACGAGTCATGTTTACTGTGGCGAGCAGGACGAGTGAGGGCCGCGGGAGAACGACACGAGTCATGTTTACTGTGGCGAGCAGGACGAGTGAGGGCAGCGGGAGAACGGTGTGAGTCATGTTTACTGTGGCGAGCAGGACGAGTGAGGGCCGCGGGAGAACGACACGAGTCATGTTTACTGTGGCGAGCAGGACGAGTGAGGGCCGCGGGAGAACGACACGAGTCATGTTTACTGTGGCGAGCAGGACGAGTGAGGGCCGCGGGAGAACGACACGAGTCATGTTTACTGTGGCGAGCAGGACGAGTGAGGGCCGCGGGAGAACGACACGAGTCATGTTTACTGTGGCGAGCAGGACGAGTGAGGGCCGCGGGAGAACGACACGAGTCATGTTTACTGTGGCGAGCAGGACGAGTGAGGGCCGCGGGAGAACGGCGCGAGGCCGGTGGCGTGATTACTGATGAGCGACACCTGTGAGACGAAATTTTCTTAGCAATGTTAAAATGCACATCAACCGATCACTTGTTTAGCTTTCATGTAAACACTACATTCAGATTCACCAATCGGAATGAATTCAGTTAGATTGAAACAAAAGGTGTGCATGTAAACAATGAATGGCGACTGCAGAAAGCAAAAGCTGAATCCCGGACATCGACGGCCGGACATGTCCGGGAAAAAGAGGATGGTAACCCCTACTACTCAGCTTTCGCCACAGAACAAGAACCTGCTAGCTTAGCTTCCAGAAAAAGATGTCTGACACTATGTGTACATTGTGTGAGTGAGATCCCACCCTCTATGGGCGGGTTGAGAACATGCGGGACAGCCCCTACTACTGGCTGTAGTCTTTAGCCTCTGGCCAAAAAATCCTCCGATGACGCAAAATGACGAATTTTGCTTCATCGGAGGATTTTTTCCAGACAAAAAATACATAAATCTCTCGTCTCAGGGGGATATGAGGGTGGAAAGCATGGTAATTCGAAAATACTACAGGTTTTCTACTAATACAAAGCTTAATGCTAAATCCTGAACTATCCCTTTAACCATTTTGTTCTCTTTAGGGAATACAGAGAAAAACTCTGGTGCGGTTTGAATGAAATATGAGCATAACATGGACCAGAGACATATAAACGAACCAAAAACAGGAAGATGTGACCCTAAAAAGGACAAACTGGTCAAGCATAACAGGTTTGACGATAGAAATGCCAATCTGAACACTAAGCAGACCCGGACCAAACGAACCAAGCGAACAGAACTACAGGCATGAACACACCCTGAGTATTTTACAGTTCCAGATATTTTATCATCACTACTACATCAATCCAACAGTTCTTTACTCACCACCAATTTCTGCCATGCCACTGAAAATCAAACAGGAACGTGTTCTCAGCTTCAGTGTAGTGTTCAGTTCGAGCAAGACTCTCCTCTGAACTCAGAAGTTCACCTCTGTATTCAAGAACAAAATCCCCTCTGAAGAAAGCTCCAGTGGTGAAAACTCCACGCCCTGAAGAGGAGAAATTCATTAGCAGCAGTTTCTTTAATGTCAACTATTATTTTGATTATTACTAAAAGTTCTTAACCATATGATGTACATTATATGATGTAAAAGGGAAATTACTGTAGGAAAATAGTCAATAGCCAGGCTAATCTCAAAGTATGCTTTGCTTTTTATACTTTACATTATACTTTTAAAGGGGTCATGACATGAGACCAAATTTGCCTTGATCTTTTGGTATATAAGAGATCTATGTATTATTAAAACTTCCTGCAAGTTTAATAGCTTAAGATGCCCCCCCCCCCCCCATTATAAACGAAGCATTTATTTAATCAAGCTCTAAATACAGCTCGTTGTGGATCCATGGTACGAGGTGACGTCACGGTACGAAGTGACGTACCAGTCGTTTGCATATGACCGCCTCCAGCACAAGACAACTATGCCTCATTTCGCATCATCGCATGCGTTGTCATGCAGCGAGTGGGTCTGTTTACAAGAAGATTGCGATGCCACGCAGACGTGCTGTTCCTGGCTGCGGACAAACAACATGTTTGAATACGCCACCGAACGATCCAGGCGTCAGGGAAAGCAGTTGGATGCAGTTTATTTGCCCCGCCAAACAGGGGTGATTCTAGGATTTTATAAATGGGGGGGCCACAGGGTGGACCAAGGACCAGTCAGGGGGGCCCATGGGAAATCAGCTAGAAAATTCAACTAGAAATAAATACTTGTTTAGAAAATATTAAACACGAATTAAAAAATCTTTGCAATGCCCAGTGCCCTAATATAGATGGTATTAAATGTGGCACTGAACAAGAGCCTGAAAATCATTTTGTATTTAACATGGATTGGACCACACAGTTTTGTTCTTATAAATAAAAAAAACATCACCTAGGCATTAATTAGTCATCTAACATGCATTATTCTCAACACAAACATTGAATGTGTGTGTGAGTGTCGGTGAACGTTCTCTGCATGAAATCGGTCTCTAAAATGATTTCTTAAAGAAATCTTGGATGTCCTGTTGCGGTGTATAAATAAACAAAAACCCATTAAGTATCTAAATTACACAGTTGCATGTAGCTATGGTGTTAGTTAACATTCTCACATTTTAATGTTCACCACGGCACGACTTTTTTGGAAAAAGATTATTGTGCCTTTAGTATTTAAAACAACAGATAGAGTAATCTATTAAAAATCTATAAAAATTATCTATTTTATATTTATGTGGTCGTGCGCTGCCACGGAATCTCTATTCAGTCTGCCGAAATTACGTTAGCTGATCTAACGGTACTGGCTTGATCAGTCACACATGAAAGTAATCAGACTAACATACGGTGCAATATTTACAATGACGTGTCGAGGTATCTCTCTCTCTCTCTCCTACTGTTTTAAAAACGCGGACCTGTGATTTCGCTTTGCGAATCGCAAATCAAGCAGTGATTGACAGCGCTCTGATCCAATGGCGTTGGGCATTGTCAGGTTGACAGTAAATCTAGCCCAATGATGTTGGGGGGGCACCAGGGGGGGGTCAATCATATTCCAGGGGGGCCAGTGCCACCCCGTGCCCCCCTTCTAGACACGCCCCTGCCGCCAAAGCCTTATTTGATCGGTGAGTGATGTAGATGAGTGTGACAGGGCGCATGTTACTGAAAGAACGAGCAGAGCCCCGGCCGCGCGCGCGCCTTCAAACTGTCTTGCTCTCTCTCTCCCTCCCTCGCGCATATGCAGGGATGCAAACACATGTATGGTCCAAAAAGAGAGAGGTAATCGAAGCCCTCGCCCCGCAAATTTTCTTATAGAAAATATCCAGAAACTTACATTGCCACCAACCCCTGCCATCCCCGGCCCACCCCTATAGGCACATATAGTAAAATTAAATTCGAATAAAGTTGACAAAAAAGGTTTTATAAAAAGATAAACCTCATTCTTTTTATAAAAATGATTTAAAGGCTGAAATATACGAGTAAAAAAAGACAAATTACTTGACATGTACATTAACACTAGAACTCCCAAGGCAGTCATTTTGACTGTTTTAAAATTTTGCAATGTAATAACTTTGTTGAAATAAAACCCATGTAACTATAGGACCCTGACTTTTCCTAAATGTGTCTATATTTTATTCTATCATTGTTATTTTATTAAAATTACAAGACACAAAAGACTGAGTTTTGAGTATTTCTACCTTGAATGGTCATAACAGTCATACTGACCGTATGCATTACAGACCGTGTGTCGGTTGCTCCTTTTTCCTGCTCTTGAAGATGCATCACCGTTGACTAGCAACAATTTCTCTTGTTGTTTGTTTAGTCTATTGCAAAGCTGAAATCTAGCTTTAGCTTCGAGCTAAAACCAAATTGAAATATTGAAAAGAGAATATCAGAACAATGTCAGCAAGAAGAATGACTGCCACAGAGGCTTTAGCCATGCTTCAGAGCCTTGATGAGGCTGAGTGGTTGTTGGTTAACTAATACAATTTTACATACATCATAATTAAAATGTAGTGTTCTGATGTTTATTATTACCTATCCTAACATAACAGATCCATTTATTCTTAGATTTGATATAGCTTTTTGAAATGATATGCAAATAATGTATGAGCAGTCAGAATGACTGCTATGGCCATTATAGTAGTTATAGAATTCTGGGAGTCCTAGTGTTAATGCATATTAGCTTATATTTTATTATTAATAGTAAAATAACAGTCTGATTTTCCCGTGGCGTCTGTTGTTGCTATGCAACCATGCACTGCACTCTCCACAATGACAAAGAAGTTTTAGTAGGATTTTGACTGTACCACTTCTGCATGAGATGAGAACACTTTTTGAGAACACTTTTTAAGATGTTCTTGGGTCAAGAAAACGCTCGCTCTGTCTGGATGTGCTTAAATCCACAATAAGGACACTTTCCAGTCACACATGCTCACTTCAATAAGCCACAGAACGCAGGTTAATGTGTTTACATGCTGGGCAAATCTGGAATAAGGGGCAAAAATCTAGCGGTGTCGATTGGTTTATGCTTATGCCGTTTATGATGACCTTAGTCTGCGTTTACATGACCACACGCACTATGGGCTTATTGTGCATAATTGGGCTAAGAATGCGCAAATAAACACTGACTTTGGGTTGATGGAACCAGAAATGCAAAAATGCAACTGTTTTTGTTTTCGGGCTAATGCCTGCAGAACTCTATTCAGAAATCTTGACTGCACAATAAAAATAAATTATATATTAAATTATCAGTTTTGTAGAGTAACGTTATTACTGCTTATTCATAAATACTTGCCTTTATATTTGCTGATGAACTGCTCTTGAAGCTCAGGCTTGTCGGTTTCACAGGTAATGTGATGCTCAGCGTCCTGCAGAGGTTTCTTACGTCTTTTATTTCCCAGCATGGCGACTTACTTTCTTGAAATGACTGGGAAAAAAAAAAATATATATATATATATATATATATATATAATGTGAATGAAATAAACAAGCATATTTAAAAAATCTTGTTGATCTTACTGGAATTGTTCACCCAAAAACATACGTAATTAACATACAATTATGTTAAGTGTTCCAATTGAACCTCATGTTGTTCCAAACACGTGTGTTTTTTCTGTTCAACACTTAAGTATATATTTATATTATATCACAGAGCTCTATTCAATGACAGCACGTGTGACCAGTCTACAACAGGAATTTAGATTAAAAAAAGGCAATGTCAATGATGCCAAAAAACATTGGTTCTTGTGTGTCTTGTGACCACAATTGACATGAATCTACTATATTGATTAGCTACAGCATACAGGATATTTTCAGTCAATAACCAGCTAGATTTATATGGACTATTTCTAATGTGCTTTTTGTCTGCTTTGGACATTGAAACACACAATAAAAATACTATAAAGTGTCTATGTACCATCATTGGGCAAAAAAAGATAAAAAAGATAAATAATAAATCTAGAAAAAAACATTCCACTGAAAAAAAGATTTTTGGGCAAATATTGTATTACATAAAATTAAAAATATATCAAATAATAATGATATAAAAATATATAATTAATATTTTAAATCACAGTTGCAATTTGACAACACTTGAGAAAAACAATGATATAGTAGGCTATCACTGACTCGTTTTTTTTTTAATTTGTAGAATCTAAAGTACTATTATATAAGAAATAACAAAATTATATTTACTGGTCAATGCCTACAAGTAGGCAATATACTTTTTTCCTTATTGCAACAAATTATCAAATGAGAAACAAATAAAATACAATCGAGAAGTAAATAAAACCCTAAGCAAAAAATAATTAAACCACTAAAATAAACATACATCTTACTAACTTTCATATTTCACAATGTATTTAGTTATCATGCATTTTCAGGACAAGACTTCATCTCACCTTTCCTGCGTGGTGGAGGGTGGAGGGTGTCGGTACACGATCCGTTCCACCTGCACGATCCGTTCTACGCATGCGTAGTAGACGCAGTAGAAAACGCACATGCGCAAATTATAATTCTGTTTTGCGATGCTGATTTTGATTTACGACACTGCACGATCTGTTCCACGCATGCGCATATTTGTACCGCGAAACTTTCATTCACTCACAGCAAAAGAAAATGGAGTTCAGTGGAAGAAATGAGCGAAATGAGAAGTTTACGCTGCCGTTAGACAATATTTGGTTGACGGGTTGGTGGATGCAGCGTTGAAGAAGAAGGTCTCACGAATGGCTGCAAATTTTGTTATAAGAGGTACGTGAGTGCATAGACATCATTATTGATAGACGCCCTATCAACCGCTAAGTTACTGCCAGTGTCCCATCTTAGACCGGTCACCCGCTGTAATCTGTTTGGCAGGTGCAATGAGCTGTCAGCGCATTAAATTAATTATACCTCACTGAATATCAAACTGATTTTCGCGCGGTTTTTTTTGCTGCAAATGTCATTCATGTAGCTATGATACAGGACACATGGTTCGGCGTATTTTAATATTCACAGTAGGCTTACAGTAATATAATATTCTGATATAAGATATACAGTGACCAGACACAATATATGATGTATGTGATGTAGGATATAAGGTATTTTATAAATCACACACTATAAATATGATAAAGAAGCAGAAACAGATAGTTGCAGTAAAGTAAGATATTTTAATAAGTTGACACAAACAAACACGAACAGACACTCTCTCACACACAAACTCACACACAAACAAACAAACCGGAACAGACACAAACATACTCCCTCTCACACACAAACACACTCTCTCACACACACAAACTCACTCTCTCACACAAACACAGACACTCTCTCACTCATACAAACAAACACGAACAGACACAAACAGACCATTCAAGTTGAATTATGATTTGTGACACACACACTCACACACAAACAAACACGAACAGACACTCTCTCACACACAAACTCACTCACTCACACACAAACAAACAGGAACAGATACAAACAGACACCCTCTCACACACAAACACACTCTCTCTCACACACAAACTCACTCGCACACTCTCTCACACAAACAGACACTCTCTCACACACAAACACACACTCTCTCACTCACACACAAACAAACAGGAACCGACACCCTCTCACAAACAAACAGACACACACACTCTCTCTCTCTCTCTCTCTCTCTCTCTCTCTCTCTCTCTCTCTCTCTCTCTCTCTCTCTCTCTCTCTCTCTCTCTCTCTCTCTCTCACACAAACACGAACAGACACACACACACACACACACACTCTCTCTCTCTCTCTCTCTCTCTCTCTCTCTCTCTCTCTCTCTCTCTCTCTCTCTCTCTCTCTCTCTCTCTCTCTCTCTCTCAAAAAGCAAGACTATGTAAACAAAAACACAGCCACTGTACAAAAGTGGCAATTATAGAATAACGGTATTTAGTTATCATGCATTTTCAGGACAAGACTTCATCTCACCTTTCCTGCGTGGTGGAGGGTGGAGGGCTGTCGTCTGACTGTTTCGCGTCCCATTGTCACGTGTCTGCATTTCCCGGGAAAATACATCCACTGTCGCAGACGTGCGTAAATGACGTAGTTACGTATTTGGATTTCACGTTGCAATTGTGACTATTTATTTGACCGAATAGAAAACTCTCTGATGACAAGAATCTTTTTTTTTTTAATCGCAGTAGTGTTTCTTCTTCTTCTTCAAAAAAAAAAAAACTGTCGTGGATCAAGTCTTTCTAGTGGACAGAGCACATGATCACTTGTAAACGAACTCACCCGACTCGAACTAGGAACCAGTGCGCATGTCCGAACAAGCACAGGTTTAAAAGAGCAAAAAATGCAAAATGAGCAACCTAGATATCTTGAACAGACATCTTATTTTCTACTAATAGCATTTATTAATCAAAATAGTAAACTGATGTATGCAAATACACAGCAGGGCTGATATTCAAGCTGGTATAATATGTCTCTACTTTTGGAGTCTGTGTTGTTGTCAATTTATTCGAGTTAAGATGGGGGATGGGTGTGGATTATTTCGAGGCTCTAAATTAAACTTTAACAAGTACTTTAACAGCATTATCTTCTTTGTATTTCTTTCATAAATTAATGGTATTTTACATTACAGGGCGGAGAAGCTAATAGACCTTGTAAAAGTGCTTTAAAAACGCATAGCCACGACAGTTTGTGATCTTTTGAGCAGCACTTCTGCTTAGCTATCTACCTGTAACTGTCAGTCTGTTAGTTCAGCCAGAGACAAGTTCAACTCTCTGTCACTCCAGTCAGTCTCAGTGCTGTGGGGGAAGGGCGCGCGCGCGATCAGTCTCTCTCAGTGCTGTGGGGGAAGGGCGCGCGCGCGATCAGTCTCAGTGCTGTGGGGGAAGGGCGGCTGATCACAGTGTGAGCAGATCTCAGTCAGACTGACAGTCACAGGCAGAGCTAGGGTTAGGGTTAGGGTTAGTGCAGATCCAATGGCTTTTAAAATCAAATTAAGTACAAAATAATTATGTAAACAAACATTTAAACGTGTCAGCTTGATTCATGATTCTTTTAAACACTTTTTTTCTTTTGTATGACTATATGTAACTGCTCTGCCCCCCCCCCCCCCTCTCTCTCTCTCTCTCTCTCTCTCTCTCTCTCTCTCTCTATCTATCTATCTATCGATTTATATATATATATATATATATATATATATATATATATATATATATATAGGCTATATATATATATATTGAGAGATAGATAGATAGAGAGAGAGAGAGTGAATGTATGCTGTAACTGCTCTCCTCTATAAACAGTTCTTATCAGTCGCTTTGGTACATTTCTTGAATCATCCTTAAGATTTGCAAACAAGGAAAGTGCATTTCGTACAAACAGCAGAACACAATAGGATTACATGACAGCATTTTGACATTCTTGTTTGTGACACAAGGCACTGATATGTTCATTGATATATATTGTACTAAGGATTTTTAACAAGTTACAGGCTTTTGATGGTTGTCAATATAACTGTATCAGTATTTTGAGAAGTAAACACTGGCTACGATTTTGATGACAATGAAAAGACTGCACATTATCTGTATGACACATAAACACATGTACCCATTATGAGACTGGACTCACAGATACACTGTTGGTCTGTTAAAAAATGACAATGCCATTGCGATGAACAGACTATTCAAACACATACTGTATATGTGTGTGTGTTACATTATGTCTCTATCAAGTATATTTATATAGCGCTTTTCACAATATAGATTGCATCAAAGCAGCTTCACAGTATCAATCAAAACATAATAACAATGTTCGTTTCTTAGTGGAAAAACATCCACGTTTGGTAGAGCTGATCAATGGTATTAATGATTGGTTAATTAATTTGAATATCCCCAACTGAGCAAGCCAAAGGCAACAGTGGCAAGGAACCGAAAAACTCCATCAAGTGACCCGATGGTGTCCTAAAACTCCATCAGGGACCCAATGGAGAAGAAAAAAACCTTGGGAGAACCCAGGCTCAGTGGGGGCCAGTTCTCCTCTGGCGTTTATGAACTAGAGGCCGGATTTACAGTAACTGCAAGGTAAAAATGTATATGAATGTCTCTAAACAGACTTTAAACGTGAACCTGTGATTAACGCTGATGGCGTTCACATGCGCATTAAGAATTGATTCTATAGTTATGTGCGTTTGAATATATGTGCGTAGGTTTGTATTTCCCTAGAAAACCATGCCTGAACAAATTACTTGTCTATAAATTTGATACATAATTTTGTTTTATTTTATCACTTCGGGGTAGGTACGCGAAACTAGATTCACAACGCTTTATCTGTAGAGTTTATTGTTTATTGTTTATTATTTAGATCCCCATTAGCTACTCCATTAAGCAGCAGCTATTCTTCCTGGGGTCTTAACAATTTTTCAACAAAATATTAACATCAAGGCTGTACAACAATGAAGACAAATACAGAAGTGCACACAACATCATTTAAGATATCTAATTAGTGGGAAAGGGATCTCTATCACGTATTTTTACTGTCTCATGTAAAATGCAAGTAGACTCCACTGTAATACAGTAAGTCTACAGCTTATGGTGAACAGTACAGTATAGTGAACACTGTCTGATTACACGCATGTTCTGTCTATAAAGACTTGAATGTTTGAGGACACACACGGTTGTTCTCCCAACATTCAGCTCAGCTTTCAACCCGCCTCGGCCATGAGGTCATGAACATGATCTACAATATTGGCCCCTATTTCTTCAGAAACCTACAATCTCTCTGTTTTACCTCTGTATCCTTCCACCACACATCCTTACTCCTCCTCTTCTTCTTCTCGGCTGTTACCCTGTTGTTCTTCCATTCTCAGAGTGTGTATGTGTTGTGCTCTGTCTATATGGCTTCCAGAGGAAGCTTCATGAGATGCACTCTGAGCGATTATAGAGAACTGGTGATCATTGATTGATCTAATGCTTTACATTCCCCTTCATTAGTGAAATTCAAAATTCACATCTGCAATTCAGGACAAAAAAAGTATAATAGAATTGTATAGAAAATATGTTTGACAGTTTATGACAACTAGTAATTTAATGCCTATATGTTTTGAGGGGTAAGACTATTCAACAGAGAACCAGTATAATACATTTTGATCAACATGACATAAGCAATTGATAATGTAAGAAACAGCAGACACTTACATTTATTGCATGAATGTACCAAAGCATTTGCAATTTGTTCAAAAGAATGATAAACTGCTTTCATGATGTGCACAAGTGACTAGATGATGTGGAGGTTGAACAAGAATTTTAGTTGTGATTTGAGAAATGCACCAAAGCGCCTTAAAAAAACGTATGTAATTAGTGTAAACATTTAATTAATATAATAATATAATATGAGAATGTTTCATGCAGCTGCTCTCCTCTATATAATATAATATAAAATAATATAATATATACTACAAAGAGAATGTTTGCTGTAACTGCTCTCCTCTTTATATAATATAAAATAATACAATGCAATATAATATAATAAGAATAATGTTTGCTGTAACTGCTCTCCTCAATATAATATAATATAATATAATATAATATAATATATAAAGAAAAAAGTTAGCTTGTTTGCTGTAGTGAATGTGTTGCTGTGGTAACTGGTAACGGAGTCCTGTCCTGCTCGTGCGGGGGGTGGGGGAGGGGCGGTGGCCACTCAGGGAAATCACTGATATTATGAGAGGAAACGGCAGAACGCAAAGTAGGAGAAAACACTTCAAACAAATAAAATCACTCATAAAAGCAAGCGATTTAGCATGTTTTCACATCTTTTGGTGGCTTGTGTGTTTTTATTAAACAAACTTGGATGAATAAATCATCACATCCATATTGACAGATTTAAACAGCTGTTCCTCCGCTTTTGGAAGAAAATATGTACTTTGTAAATTCACATGACGTAATGTCTCTGTCTCTTCCCCGCTTCAAACTCGTTCCTACATGATTAATAAACTCCTATGTAAGTTACTGTACAGCTGTATAGTCTCGGTGACGCGCAGCAGCGCGATCTTCACACACACATAACGTTACACAGAGCAGACTCCGATGCGAGAGCAAAACTGCGAGGATTAAAGTTTAATAACATGCCCATATACATCGTGAGAGCTCCTGCTGCTCAGGGTAAATTAGTCTATTTTTATTTAAATAATAATTATTGCGAATTTATCTATTATTGAATGTGGATTATCTGTCAATTCATTCATAATAATGATATCGCCTCCGCTCCGCCATTTTTGTTGATGACGTGATGGCCTCAGATTGGTCAGATCATTAAGTCCCGCTCTCATAGTGGCTTCCTGCGCTCTGATTGGTCAGAATCCCCGAAGTGTGTATCTTTTCCGGAAGTGCAGTACTCCTAGAGGGCGCTGTGTTATACACACTTTAGTGGGGGGGCATACACACTTCACATACACAAATCACTTAAAACTGATTTTTTGGGACAAGTGAGATTTTAAGTCTGGACACCATTTTAGAGTATGCTGAATGCCATTATATAGTCAAACAAATGAGGACATACAAAATGTCCTCAATTTTTGAGGTGGTCCTCAGTTTACTGGTGTGTATCCTGGTGAATGTACCCAAAAGGGACATAAACAAACACACACACACACACACACACACACACACACACACACACACACACACACACACACACACACACACACACACACACACACACACCTCTAGTTCTTAAATTCTCAATCAAGCGTCAAACAGTCTGTCAGTTGCGCCCCTCCAGTCCTGCCCAACTACTTCGGTTCCATATATTACACTGTTCCTAATTTTATATCTGTATACTATAGTCTAATGGTATTATGTGAAATAACAAGTCTACACTTCTAAATGCCATGGTTGAAAAAAAATAAAAATATTATATATATATATATATATTAATTTTTTAAAGAAAGAAATGAATACTTTTATTCAGCAAGGATGCATTAAATTGATCAAAAGTTAATACAAAGTGTTTTTTGAGAAACAAATCAGCATATTAGAATGATTTCTGAAGGATCATGTGGTATGCATTTTTTTATATTAAAAATAGAATTAGTTATTTGAAATTGTAACAAAATTAATTTACAACATTACTGTTTTACTGTATTTTTGAACAAATAATTCCAGCCTTGGGGTGCATAAGATAATTCTTTCAGAAACAATAAAACATGTATATATTTAGACATATTTAGTTTGAATCCATTTATTATTTAAATTATTCTGTAGATTACAAAATTATGTGAAATCATGTGTGCGAAACATTGCAAAGCACCTGCTTTTTGGTTCCATGAAGAGAAAAAAAATGAAACAAAGAAAGTAATACAAGTGTGGAGCGACATGAGTAAGTAAATGGCATTTTAATATTGAGTGAACTATTCCTTTAATCCTTTAACCAAATAAAGAGGAGCATATAATTATACTTGCCAAACACAATACCTCTAGTTCTGATTCTGAAAGCGGCCCAAACTCTCGGTGTACGACACAAAATCAATTCCTGACTCCTTCGACTAAAAATATCCTGGACTAACCTTCTTGTGAGAGTAAAAACTGGTCTAGAATCAGTTTGTGAAGTCATTTTTCTGAGCCATTTCAGTGGTACCTTAGAAGGAGCCAATAAATCACCTGACACCCGTGCACCACATATTCCTGCACTGATTAGCAGGAGAGACTGCAGAGCGCCGGACAGTGGGATTTCAAACCGAGCCGAGTGTGTTTGTTTTCGGATTCGCTCAACCATTTACCGTGTGTGTGTGTGTGTGTGTGTGTGTGTCTGTCTGTGTCTGTGTGTCTGTATCCGCTTGTCCCATTATCTTGACTTCCTGAGATCTGTGTGACAAAGTGGGCATGTCAGCCAGAAAGATGGCAGTGAACACAAATGTTTCAGTCAATTAATAATGCAACAAATTGCACTAGAGAAAGCCAAGTAGGGCAAAATAAAAATATCGGCCAGTGAAAAATATCAATTCAATCCGACAGCCCTTCATGTACATTTTATGGGTGTGATAAATGAGAAAGTCGTGTTTTAATTCTATATACGTGTGTCCGTTGCAGATATCTGGTGTCAGCTTTTCTGCCAGATAGTTTCTGGCAGATAGAAAAAGTTCATTTTTGACAGATACTACAAAAGCACTTAAAATGTCAACATAAATTATCTGAACGTCCACCCATTTATCAAAAGTTTGACTTCTTTTAAAACGGATGCTGTAAATTGTGTCGGATTAGAGGGTGGACACAAGTCACAAGTCTAGTCAGGCCCGCCGACAGGGGGGGGACAAACGGGTCTGTTGTCCCGGGCCCAGGGTAGGGAGGGGGGCCCAGAACTGGGCCCTCATTAAATTATGGAATAATTGTAAAAAAAAAAAAAAAAAGGCATATTTGTTGAAAAAATATCTAATATTTGAGTTACATAAAAGCTTTTTATTTGTTTTCTTCCTAATTGTCCTTGAAATAGTGGTCAAGAACCCCCCCAACCAAAACAAAAATGGTTTGGCCACTGATCAAAATATGATGTTGTCATTTGATTTGAAGTTCAGTAGGCTAACGTTACGCTCAAAATGTCCGGTCAGCACAAGTCCGGTGCTCAGAAAAGAAAAGAAAAGGAAAGAAAAGAGAAGAAGAAAATAGAGGCCTTCGAGATGTCCTAAACAAATATTTTTAAAAAGGTGGTGACGGTGAAGCTGGAACTAACGTTAGTAAAGTCAACGTAGAGCAAGGTAAGAAACAGCGCAGCCAACGTTTATGAGTGTTGTCAAAGACCCGGCACTTCGGTACCAAGTCGGTACAAATTTCTTTCTAAACGTCACGCCACGGTACCAGGTTTTCTCAAACCCGGGATGCGCGTGCATGCCCAAAGCGCGTGCAGTTGCGTCCTCTTCATAAAAGCGCTGAGACATGGCGACCGGCGGTGCTGCTGCTGTGCTGGCTGTAAATCCACTTGTTGATAAGAAAGGAGGAAAGAGCCACATATGGAAATATTTTGGATATTAGCTCATAATAGCGACGCGGCGCGCTCGTTTTTACAGGCGCGCCTAAGTTCATTGTTGCATAGCAACGAGAGACGCCACGGGAGAGCACGCGCTTGTGGAAAGGAGAAAGCGGTGCGAACTGCGCTCTCCATGATGACGACGAGGAAGTATTAGCAAAGAATTCATTGATGTCTAGCCCTTGCATTAGCTTTACTACTATTTATGGAGATGAGAAATAAAAAGCCGGCTGAAATGCATCACTGTCATCATCGGTGAACAGATAATGGGTCAGATCCGAGTCTATTTTTGCTGCGCTGCTCATGCTTAAAAGTGAAAGCACACTTTTGATGGACAAAAAATAAATATGATTTCACACAAAAAGTGCCCAAAATGCACAGATTTTGCATGTCTAGTGTGTTTTAGCAAGAACTGCAGTAGGCTATGTCAGAAAAGAAAATGAAGACATTTATAGAAAATGTACCCATTTAAACGTGTTTTTATTATTCATTTTGGGTAAAAGTATATGGTGTTTTATAAAAAATAAAAAAAATCGTGGGGGGGGCCCATCTAAGATTATCTTGTCCCGGGCCCAGGCAAGACTGTCAGCTGGCCTGAGTCTAGTTATCCCTCTGAGGTCAAATTTGTGACTGAGCTCAGAGGAGAAACGGGTGTGATGAAAAAGAATCAGGTCAAGACTTCTTGATCCGTCACTCACTACTAATTTAAGCGATTTCCCTCTCTGTTGTCTTACACACCCTTAGGGTGTTTAGACACTAGAGAAAGCTTGGACAGAGAGTCTGATGGATAGGGATGCTTAAGATGGGCTGTGAGGATGTGGAAACACGCAGAGTCAGTTTGAAATCAAGTGGGAATACAGCAAATTGGATTTGTTTGGGAAGTCACAGCGTTCTCAGACCAGTGTCGACACAAGGATGAATTACTTAAGGGTGCATTTGGAATTTCATACATGAAAAAATAAAATAAAATAATATATATACAGTATATATATATATATATATATATATATATATATATATATATACACACTCACCTAAAGGATTATTAGGAACACCTGTTCAATTTCTCATTAATGCAATTATATAATCAACCAATCACATGGCAGTTGCTTCAATGCATTTAGGGGTGTGGTCCTGGTCAAGACAATCTCCTGAACTCCAAACTGAATGTCAGAATGGGAAAGAAAGGTGATTTATGCAATTTTGAGCGTGGCGTGGTTGTTGGTGCCAGACGGGCCGGTCTGAGTATTTCACAATCTGCTCAGTTACTGGGATTTTCACGCACAACCATGTCTAGGGTTTACAAAGAATGGTGTGAATAGGGAAAAACATCAGGTATGCGGCAGTCCTGTGGGCAAAAATGCCTTGTTGATGCTAGAGGTCAGAGGAGAATGGGCCGACTGATTCAAGCTGATAGAAGAGCAACTTTGACTGAAATAACCACTCGTTACAACCGAGGTATGCAGCAAAGTATTTGTGAAGCCACAACACGCACAACCTTGAGGCGGATGGGCAACAACAGCAGAAGACCCCACCGGGTACCACTCATCTCCACTACAAATAGGAAAAAGAGGCAGTGTTGTGCCTGAACGTGTTCAATGAACGATAGTTCATGAACTCGTTCATATTTTGGGCGAACGTGGACTGATCGTACTGAATTACTGCCTGATGAACATTACTGTGAACGCTTTCATTCTGGTGTCTGTGAACGCACGCTCTCTCAGTTTAACTTCATTCAATAGGGTGCCAGATTTCTATAGAGCCTTCCAAGCGAAACCCTGGCTAAAACACACGTAAACAGGACATAATATGTAGCGGAAAAAAAACACCCAATCTGGCAACACCAGCCACCAGTGTCGCACGCACCGCCGCATGCGCCATCAAAACAAAAAGCAGCATGTAGTCGACAAAGCAGAGAGCGAGGAGGCGTCGTATGATCATTTAAACGAGTTTTATGACAAGGTCGGTGAGGATGGGAAAAATCTTACATTTCTGTGCAAACTTTGCCCGTCGATAAAATAATTGCTGTCTGTGGTTGTATATGGGCTGTGGCAATAATCTAAATAAAAAGAAGAAGCTCGCAGCAACATATGGACAAAAAGAACTATAAACTAGTTCATTTTAAAATTTGTGAACTGAACTTTGAACTAGTTCATGTAGAAAATGAACTTTCCCAACACTGAAAAGAGGCTACAATTTGCAAGAGCTCACCAAAATTGGACAGTTGAAGACTGGAAAAATGTTGCCTGGTCTGATGAGTCTCGATTTCTCTTGAGACATTCAGATGGTAGAGTCAGAATTTGGCGTAAACAGAATGAGAGCATGGATCCATCATGCCTTGTTACCACTGTGCAGGCTGGTGGTGGGGGTGTAATGGTGTGGGGGATGTTTTCTTGGCACACTTTAGGCCCCTTAGTGCCAATTGGGCATCGTTTAAATGCCACGGCCTACCTGAGTATTGTTTCTGACCATGCCCATCTCTTTATGGCCACCATGTACCCATCCTCTGATGGCTACTTCCAGCAGGATAATGCACCATGTCACAAAGCTTGAATCATTTCAAATTGGTTTCTTAAACATGACAATGAGTTCACTGTACTAAAATGGCCCCCACAGTCACCAGATCTCAACCCAATATAGCATCTTTGGGATGTGGTGGAACAGGAGCTTCGTGCCCTGGATGTGCATCCCACAAATCTCCATCAACTGCAAGATGCTATTCTATCAATATGGGCCAACATTTCTAAAGAATGCTTTCAGCACCTTGTTGAATCAATGCCACGTAGAATTAAGGCAGTTCTGAAGGCGAAAGGGGGTCAAACACAGTATCAGTATGGTGTTCCTAATAATCCTTTAGGTGAGTGTATATATATAATATATAGAATAATCTGTTTGGTTACCAACATTCTTCAATTTATCTTTATCTGTGTTCCGAAGAAAGAAAGTAATATACACCACATTCAAAACTTTGGAAGATGAGATGTTTTTTAAAGTCTCATGCTCTCCAAAGCAGCATTTATTTGATAAAAAAAAAATACGGTACATGTGAAATGTTACTACAACATAAAATAACCATTTCATATTTTAATATATTTTAAGATCAATAAATGTCTTATTAAAATCAAGAAACATCTCTTGTTTTCAATATTGAAAATAGTTGTGCTGCTTAATGTTTTTTTTTGTGTGTGTGTGTGTGTGTGTGTGTGTGTGTGTGTGTGTGTGTGTGTGTGTGTGTGTGTGTGTGTGTGTGTGATGAAAACGTGATACTTTTCTTTCAGGATTCACCGATGAATAGAACATTAAAAAGATAAGCATTTATTTAAAATACATTTTGGGGGGGAACAACTTAATTACAGTTTTTTACAATCACTTTGTTACTATTTTCAGAACCTTGATGTCATTTTTCACAACTCTAGACACAAAACTCACAACCAATGATCAAAAAGCACATTTTTCAAAACTCTAACCCTTTTCTCAATTGCTTGGATACAATACACATAAAACTTAGATCATTTGTTCATTCAACAAAGATCACCTGTTCAATATGACACAACTTAACATCAAAGTACTACTATTTCAAAAGGCAATTCACACATTACATTTCAAATGAGTGTCTATTCATTTCCTTACAATGATCTAACTATCAATTGATACAACTGCTCAAAATGATAAGTAACTGTTGCATTACTCTTAATGCATAGTTGTATGGAAACAGACACACAATCTTCCATGTTTACAGTAAATCATGAAAGTTTCAAGATAATGAGATTCATTGTCACCAATTAGCATGGCATGAACCAATTAGACTACAATATCCATGGATGTAGCCTAATATTTTATCATACTGTAATGCTTCATCAGACACTGTGTCTATGGTGCCAAATACTGTACCACCTTTTCAGACTATGTACAGTATTGACAGTACAGTACTGTATAGATGCAGGCCCTTGTAACTGCGTGTCCAATTCTGCCAATCACAGCAGAGCAGTGTCAGGCCTGGACTCGCCATGCCAAAGGTTTTTTCCAAGATGTCATTTTCCAACATCCATTGTGATGTAGATGAGAACCTGTGGCCAAATCCACAACACAGAGTTGATGACAGTGTAGAAGTACAGTAATCACTCCTGTTTAGTTTCTTACAGCAAGTTGAGAAACACTGCATTTGATGTTTTACAGTACTGTCTTTTCTTTTCTATTTCATAGTTAATTATTTTTGCTTTGATTCAAAAAACCATGTTGTGATTGTACTGTAGTGTTTTGCATCAATATATTACAAACTTTGTTCACAATGATTCCACTGTGTCTGTACATGTAGTACCATAATGAAACCTGTATCACCTATTTTGCTCTACAATATTTAATGATTGTACGAACAATGACACAGTGAAACTATCGGTTGCTTGTGTGTGGGTGATCTATAGTTATGTTTCAATGGTATTTCACAGTTAATTTGTTTTTTGAACCAATGATTGTGCAAGTGCAAGTTCCCTTTCGAGGGAACTCGCACTGCGTCGTTGAAAACGACTCTTTGGGGACGCTCCCTAAGCGTGCGCCTCTGAAGTATGAATGAAACTAATCCAATCCTGATTGGTGTTGCGTCGTGACGTAACATGTGACGGCATAACCGGATGTATAAAAACGGCGCTGATGCAAACACATACCAGCTTTCGCTCTTCAGCAAGCGCTATCTGTTGAAAACTGTCTGTCTTATTTGGTGTTGTATTGTCTGTTTGAAAGTGAGAGTATGGCGAGTGAGCAATTCACTAGATGTGTGCACCCCTGTCCTAGATTTATCACGGGTGGGGACACGCATCCATTATGTGTGAATTGTTTGGGAGTGCAGCACGCACAGGCAGCTCTCGAGGGAGCTGCCTGTGATCCCTGCACACATTGTGAAGCACTTCCATTGAGAGTGCTGCGCTCCCGCTTGGCTGTTTTTGATAAAGATGGCCAAGCTCGCGATCGTGGGGATCGCAAAAGGATCTCGCAGATGAGAACGAGACTGCTGAGGCACTTTCTCGTTCATCATCTGTGGATTCTATAACACTCGCTCATGATGCAGAAGCCCGCGCTGCGGCTTCTTCTGCCCATGACGAGTGCCCGGTGCTTGAACTATCCGCTTCCGAGGAAGTGGATGTGATCAGCATCGGGAGCGGGGAACATGAGTCACACTCGCCGACTCATGTTCCCGCGTATGAGGAGTTAGTGGAGGTTGTGACGCGTGCTGTGGCCAAACTCAATATTAGTTGGCCACAAGATAAGCAGGATGATTCTCGTCAGAGCAAGTTAGACGAGAGATTCCTGCAGCATCGCTCACAGCCTCAGCGCCGGGGCTTGCCTTTTTTCCCGGATCTTCATAAAGAGATTTCGAGATCCTGGGAGAAGCCCCACTCATCTCGTTTTTCATCACCTACGTTATGTGATTATAGTAATGTGGTGGGTGCGAGAGAGTCGGGGTATGGCAAGATGCCGCGGGTGGAGGAAGCTTTAGCGAGCTATCTTTCTCCCGAAGCGGCATCTTCGCTTAAAGCCCCGGCGCTGCCCAGCAAACCATGCAGGGACACTTCTGCGATGGTGGGCAGGGCTTATATGGCGGCTGGTCGGGCTGGTGCATCCCTGCACTCTATGGCAATCTTGCAGGCGTACCAGGCCGATATCCTAAAAGACCTAGATGAGGGTGAGGGCCCAACACCCGAAGATATTGCGGAACTTAGAAGAGCAACTGATTTATCTCTCCGAGCCACTAGGGAGACGGCCCGTGCTATTGGCCGCTCCATGGCAGCTTTGGTGGCCACAGAGAGGCATCTATGGCTTAATCTGTCCGGTATTAAGGATAAGGACAGATCATTTTTGTTGGATGCCCCGTTATCGCCTTCTGGCCTGTTCGGCGACGCAGTAAACACCGTTGTCGACAGGTTTCAGGAGGCGAAAAAACAGTCAGCAGCTTTTCAGCAGTATCTCCCTCGCCGATCTAGATCTGGGTCTAGGAGGGCTGGTCCAAGTGGCCAGCCTCAGCCGTCAGCCAGCTCCTGCCATCGCCTGGAGCAAAAGGAGAGCGTTTCCTCTCGAGCCCCTCCCTCGGGAGCTTGGCAACAGAGGAAACGTTCTCACTCTAAATCCTCTGGCCAGAAGGGCGACTTGAGGGCCGTCATTCAGGCAAAGAGGGCTTCAGGAAAGAGGTCCTAGCCAATCTGGTAGGACCTCTGAGGGCTGTCCCCCCCGTGAGGGAACAACCGAGGTTGTTTTCACAACGGAGCCCTCTGGAAAGAGATGTTGTCCCGCCGTCTTGGACGCTTCGGGTCGCATCGATTTCCAGCGAACGCACACCGTGGCGTTCGCCCCAAAAGCTTGCAAGAGAGCACCGACTATGGTCACAAAATCGTTCTCGTCCGCTTCCTGCCAGTTCGCTGTGTCAAGGGGTCGAGAACAGTGCTCGAGAAACACCCGAGGCCAGTCTCGAGAGGCTGGTTCCCTTAGTAAATTTTGTAGAGGGGTGGCGCCTTCTTCCAAATATTTCTCTATGGGTCCTGAATATAATAGAAAAAGGATACAGACTGCAGTTTGGTCACCGACCTCCCAGGTTTGCAGGGGTGGTGCCGACTACAGTGGTTCCAGAACAGGCTCGGGTTATGGAACAAGAAGTACAGGCTCTCCTGGTCAAAGGGGCTATAGAAATTGTTCCCCCACCAGACAGAGAGTCCGGATTTTACAGCCGATACTTTATAGTTCCAAAGAAGGATGGCGGGCTAAGGCCGATTTTGGATCTAAGGCAGTTGAATCGGTCTCTGAGGAGATTCAGGTTCAAAATGCTTACGATTCCCATCATTGTGAATCAAATCAGGTCCGAGGACTGGTTTGTCACGATAGACCTAAAAGACGCCTATTTTCATGTCTCCATCCTTCCGTGTCACAGGAGGTTCCTAAGGTTTGCTTTCGGGGGCGAAGCATATCAGTATCGGGTTCTTCCGTTCGGCCTAGCACTCTCTCCCCGCACGTTCACGAAGTGTATGGATGCAGCTCTGGCTCCATTAAGACTTCAGGGCATCCGTATACTGAATTATATCGACGACTGGCTCATATTGGCCCAGTCTCGGGAAATGGCGGTTCGGCATCGAGATGTCGTCCTTGGCCACATTCAGGAATTGGGGTTGAGACTCAACACGAAAAAAAGCGTGTTGGAACCAGCTCAGAAAACAACGTTTTTGGGCGTGGTATGGAATTCGGTTACGATGCGGGCACACATGTCTCCCGCACGAATCGAGTCCATCCTGACAATGGTTTCTGGGATAAAGCTAGGCCAGCCCATCACTGTGAAGAGGTTTCAAAGGATGCTGGGCCTCATGGCAGCGGCATCCAACATTATACCTTTGGGCCTTCTACATATGAGGCCCCTCCAGTGGTGGCTGAAAGCCAAGGGGTTTTCCCCCAAGGGAAATCCATTTCGTATAATCAGAGTAACGCGCAGATGCCTTCGTTCTCTATTAATATGGAAGAAACCTTGGTTCCTGTCCCAAGGGCCAGTGTTAGGAGCGTCGTGTCGCCGGAAAACCGTTTCGACAGACGCCTCCCTCACTGGCTGGGGCGCGGTCATGGACGGCCGCTTTGCCAGGGGTCTGTGGCAGGACCATCATCATTCTTGGCATATAAATTGCCTGGAGATGTTGGCTGTGTTCAGGGCTCTGAGGAGCTTCCTTCCAGACATCAAGGGTTACCATGTCCTAGTATGATCGGACAATACATCAGTGGTAGCTTATCTGAACCGACAAGGGGGACTCAGATCGCGCCCTCTATCCAGATTGGCGCATCAGATTATTCTTTGGTCCCAGGGGAAAATATTGTCTATCAGAGCAATATATGTCCCGGGGGTTCAGAATCGGGCAGCAGACATCCTATCGAGGCAGGGGCTGAGGCCCGGGGAGTGGAGACTTCACCCAGACGTGGTGAAGCTAATATGGCAGAGGTTCGGACCTATGGAAGTGGATTTATTCGCGTCTCAAGAGACGTCCCACTGTCCCCTTTGGTTTTCCCTCACCCATCCAGCCCCGCTGGGGTTGGATGCCATGGTACAGGCTTGGCCGAGGCTTCGCCTGTATGCTTTTCCCCCCGTTGCTCTGCTTCCGGGAGTCCTAGAGAGGGTCCGTCAGGAGGGCATCAGTCTTCTTCTGGTAGCCCCGTTGTGGCCGGCCCGAGTATGGTTTTCAGACATCGTATCACTCCTGATAGACTCGCCGTGGCAGATTCCTCTGAGGAGGGATCTGTTGTCTCAGGCGGAGGGCACAGTTTTCCACCCTCGCCCAGAGTTGTGGAAGCTGTGGGTCTGGCCCCTGAGGGGGTCCAGTACTTAAATGCTGGGTTATCGGACGGGGTGGTTGATACCATACTTAACTCTAGGGCTCCGTCTACTAGGAGATTGTATGGCCTCAAGTGGAATGTTTTTGCCACTTGGTGTAGAGAACATGAGCTAGATCCAGTTAACTGCCCGGTGGCTTCAGTTCTGGAGTTTCTTCAAAATCGCTTCTCTGCGGGTCTCTCCCCATCCACGCTTAGTGTACGTAGCTGCCATTGCGGCTTTCCATGCACCACTGGGCGATGGGCCTTTGGGGAGGCACCAACTGGTTGTACGTTTTCTCCGTGGTACATGGAGGATGAGACCGACAACCAGGTCCAGGGTTCCCTCCTGGGACCTGGCAGTGGTTCTCGAGGGGTTATCCCTTGCCCCCTTCGAACCTCTTCAGTCGGCGTCACCCAAGGATCTGACTTTCAAGATGGCATTCCTCTTAGCCATTACTTCCCTTAAGAGGGTGGGAGATCTCCAAGCCCTGGCAGTAACGCCAGCTTGCTTGGAGTTTGCACCTGGCGGAGTTAAGGTCATTTTGAACCCAAGACCGGGCTATGTGCCTAAGGTGCCTTCTAATGCGGCACGGTCTACAGTCCTTCAGGCTTTTCATCCTCCACCTCATGTGTCGGCAGAGGAAGAGAGGCTCCATTTGCTCTGTCCTGTCAGAGCGTTGAGCATTTACCTTGAGAGGTCCTCTTCCTGGAGGAGGTCGGACCAACTGTTGGTGTGTTTTGGGTCACCTAAAAAGGGGCTCCCTGCGTCCAAACAAACTATTAGTAATTGGATTGTTCAGGCTGTTACCGAGGCCTACAAGGTGCGCAATATGCCTTCACCTTTGGCCGTTAGGGCTCACTCGACTAGAGGCATGGCTTCCTCTTGGGCTCTCCAACTGGGCGTGCCTCTTCAGGAGATCTGTGAGGCAGCCGGTTGGGCTACCCCGCACACCTTTATCAGGTTTTATGGTCTGCACCTCCCTAGTACGCCTGGTGCGCGAGTGCTCTCGTCCTAGTTGTGTGCCTGTTTCAGTTTCACTTTAGGGCGGGCCTTGTTCCGGTGCGTGGCATAGTGGGCATTCGTTCCCCAAAGAGTCGTTTTCAACGACGCAGTGCGAGTTCCCTCGAAAGGGAACGTCTCGGGTTATGACTATAACCCTTGTTCCCTGAGAAGGGAACGAGACACTGCGTCGTCCTGCCACGCCCCTAGAGGCCTTAGAGCGTCTTGCTTCATCGCGAGGCTGGTATGTGTTTGCATCAGCGCCGTTTTTATACATCCGGTTATGCCGTCACATGTTACGTCACGACGCAACACCAATCAGGATTGGATTAGTTTCATTCATACTTCAGAGGCGCACGCTTAGGGAGCGTCCCCAAAGAGTCGTTTTCAACGACGCAGTGTCTCGTTCCCTTCTCAGGGAACAAGGGTTATAGTCATAACCCGAGACGATTTCTTTAAAGATGTGAATGCACAATGCAATGTTTTGAACATTAGACAGCCTGTGTTACAAGTGATTATCGTTTTGAGTTTTGTGCCTAGAGTTTTGAAAAATGACATCAAGGTTCTGAAAATAGTAGCAAAGTGATTGTAAAAAACTGTAATATGCTCTTGCTGAATAAAAGTATTAGTTTTTTTTTTGTTTAAATGGTAGTGAAGGTTTGGAATGGCATGCGTTGAGAAAATGATGACATAATTCATCACTTCATCAGAAGGGGTATTCAGTATGGTCCCCTATAATGCCGACACTGTCGATGCCTCATCATAAACTATCATGGGTGGGCCCTAAAGCTATTAAGTTTGATTAATATGCATTGTTTTTTTTTAGTGACAGCACTATATCTATATGCAAGAATGTATCAATGTTTTTATGACAGATGTGTGCAGTAAGATGCTTGTAAAAAAAAAAAACATGATTATTTTTTCAAATGTCTCGATTTGAATTGAATGTTCACGCTCTTCAAAGGACAACAAACTTGAGCATTAAAATGAGAGAACATAATACAAATATTATGGCCATTACTTTTAGATGGTATATTTACCAAAAAAAAAAAAAACTCCTATGTGTAATTAATTTTCCGTGAGGAGAAGAACTTGTCATTTACATCAGTGGTTCTCAACCGTGCTGCAAATAATCATACGTGGTTAGAAGACAAAAATAAACTGGAGAATACGTCCCATATTTCCATCCTGAAGCAAAACCATTTGAAAAGCATTGATTTATGTCACTGATAAATGTTTACTGATTTATTTAGAACCATATCTTTTGGCATTGTGTTCATGATTTCAAGACACGGTTTGAGTCAAGAATAATAGATAACTGTATAAAAAATAACTCTGTTTAAAGATGTTTATACAATTAAAAGTGAAGTGTGTTATTTCTGCACCCTTACCGGCATCACACAGAATTGCAAAAATGGTGACTGCTTTCAAAATGGACAATAAAATGGTGAAAGCTCCATAGATTTTACACTTTGATTTTGTATATCAATTGTATATATTGTATATCAAGCTCTTTTTAGCTGAAAAACGTCCCTTCTTCCAGCGGACAAATATTGTGTTACAATATTTCCCATTCATTTTTTTTTTCCCATCAGTGTACTGTACTATCTCTTGTCATACCCAGCACTATTTATCTTGCCACGAACTTTCATGCATGACATCACTGCTTGTGGAAGAGGCCTTATCTCATGGTTCCTATTGGGCCTAAAGAAATGTAGTATGCCACTGTTCCTAGCACAAGTCAATGTGGAAGGGCAGGAGGGAAAATTAATCTAATGGGAAAGGCATTTCATTCTCTGCTTAAATAGTGTATAAAACAGATAATTAATACATGCACATGATAGTCTCTCTGAGCTCTTTCTCTCTCTCGCTCGCTCTCCTTCACTCCCTTGTTGGAAATATATGTCTCCCAGATGGTATAAAGTTACTAAGCAACAAGCAGCTGAGCAAAGGATGGTTAATTTATTTTAAGTGATTATCTTCACAAAGCTCTTCTCCTCCTAGGGAGGACGCAGAGGACATGGCATGATATTGAATCATTCACCCTTCTGTTTGCAGTTGTTACACACAGTTCATCTATATTGATGTTGTGGGTAAAGGATCAGTATTTCTCTCAAGACAAAAAGGTGATGTGATATAGCAGTTTAACTTAAGAGAGATTTAGCCAAAATGGAATGCCATTACAACAACAACCAAAGGCATAAGTTCATTCTGGCGTTGCTCCAGACCCTCATATTCAGAAATATTTCATAATATGTGCATAATGTTCACATTGTTAATGTCATAACCACAATGCAAAGGCACTACAACCTTTACAACCTCTCTCATGGTCAGAAATGTTAGATCCCTTGCCAACAAGATAGAGGAGCTAATGATGCTAATGAGGAACCAGTGGGAGTTCTGCGAGTGCCACTATAGGCTTATTGGAAAAACATGCGCCTGCCAACATTTTTGCAAAACTCCAAAAATGTTCCTATACATACAATTCACTGCAGGTTCCAGTTGAACACTAGTGGAAATACAACACCAACAACTTGTATTCCATTTAACACAAATTAGGATTACAGGGGCAGATTACTGATTAACTGTTTCCCCGACAGCATTTCTTTAAAAAAAAGTTGCCAGCCACCATCTGTGTTTTTGGTCATTTTCACAAACATTGCATGGCCCCTAGAATATCTTATTGTATGAATATCTGAACATGCAATATATCAAAAGAAAGAAAAGACACTCTGCTTTTAAACATTTACAAAAAAAAAAAATATTCTAGCTTCATGCAGTATTTTATTTATCATTACTTGAATGTGGGTAAATAAGCATATGTGACCTTGGATTATAAAACCAGTCACAAGTAGCACAGGTACATTTGTGGCAATAGCCAACAATACATTGTATGGGTTTTTCAAATAGTTCAAATAGTGAAGCATCATTAGCTCCTCTATCTTGTTGGCAAGGGATCTAACATTTCTGACCATGAGAGAGGTTGTAAAGGTTAAGGTTGTAGTGCCTTTGCATTGTGGTTATGACATTAACAATGTGAACATTATGCACTTGAATGTGGGTAAGTTTCAACAGCAACATTTTTTTAGCAAAAAAGCTGAGAAAATCATGTTTTTGTCAAAGACTACGTCTGGATCAGATTCAGTACGATGATCAAAACATCAGGAGTATATCAAGTCCATCAACACCCTCAAAGCTTGCGCAGTCCTAACCACTTCCTGGACCGTCATTTCACTCGGTAACATTAGGCCGAGTTTGATTTATATGCTGTTTATTGTTGATGATGGCATATTTTTTATATGCATCTGCTTACATATGAGATTACTTTTTTTTTTACTGCTTCTTCTTTGCCTGTTTTTTGATCTGGAGATACTGTGCTCGTTCAGGAGATGCATAATAGTGCCCCCTACAGTAAAACAGTGATAACACGGAAAGCCGTAAAAACTCGTCAATAGCAGGGAAGCGTTTTCTCATAATAGACGAGATAACTCGTCAATGGCGGGGAAAGAGTCAATAGAGACTCGTTTTCACACGTTTCCTTGCAATACTATGTGTTATGACCTCAAAACACTTGTAACAGTGCATAATTGCTTGGTTGCTCCAGTAAATGCGTTTCAAACGTTTACTTTTGTTAACACTATTGGATAGGTTTAGGGTCGGATTTAGAGTAGGTGGTAGGGTTACACTTTATTTTGATGGTCCACTTTAGATGGTCTACTAGTTACGTTGTACCTACATGTCAACTGACTTTCAATAGAGTATTAGTAGACTGTCTGCTTAATATCTGCAAACTCTTTATTGCGATGCTCCTCAACAGACATTATACTGACTATAAGTAACTTTTCAACTACATGTCAACTTATTATAACCCTATACCAGTCTACTAATGAAAGTTAGTCGACACGTAGATGCAACGTTACTTAAAGTGGTAACACTTTATTTTGATGGTCCCTTTTGAACATACTATTGACTATAAGTAGCTTTGCAACTACATGCCAAATAACTCTCATTAGAGTATTAGTAGACTGTCTGCTTAATATCTGCCAACTCTTTATTGTGATGCTCCTCCAACAGACAATAAGTAACTTTGCAACTACATGTCAACTTATTCTATCCCTAACCCTACCAGTCTACTGATACTCTACTAACACTCTAGTGAGAGTTAGTAGAGATGTAGGTGCAACGTTACTTATAGTCAAATGAATGTGTTAAAGGGACCATCCAAATAAAGTGAAACCCTTAAAGTTAGTAGAATGTCTAAAGTGGACCATCGAAATAAAGTGTAGCCGGTGGTAGATTATTTTCAAATGAGAGAGCATTAACCTTTAGTGTCACTCACCGGACATTTAATTTCCAAACTGCTGTGATAGGTATACAACCACCGTTATAAAACATCGCCACTTTCACATTGATCAGTTGAGAAAAACTGAATGTGCTTTTAGTGCCTCTCACGGGACATTTCTTTTGAAATGCCGCAATTTATGAACAAAGCAATGTAATATCATTTTACACAAATGTCGCCACAGGTACGTTTTTCCAATAAGCCTGGGTCGGCGAGAGACAGATTCCCGCTGATACTGATATAATTAAGGGTTTCCTAATAAGAACAGTGGAAAAAACAGCCAAAGAACAACTACACCAGACACTGAGCTGCCATTGAGCCTAGCCTGCAGCAATATTGCGCACGCGGAAGTTTTCGAATGTTACTCTAACAGTGGTAAATGTCACTCCCACTGCTGATACACTTTTAACATGTCATGTGACTCACAACAGGTTGCACATACAAACTCTATTTTAACCACCATCGGCTCATTAAGTGTCCTTCCTGGTGCAATAACACTTTAGATTTGCCATATACTGGCTCCAGATCATGCTGTATGGGAGTCAAGGATGTGTTCACCTCCCAACAACCTTACTCACCTTCGTGCAAGCAGTCAGTGACCACAGAGAGCAGTGAAGGGATGATCAGCTGGGGTTTAAACGCCTGGGGCAACCTGCGACCTGGAAGCGCTTCTGAATGAGAGGAAGAGGTGCCTTAAGGGCACACGATAACGAGGAACTAAGACACAAATAGAGGTAGCTGAGGGTGATGGGGGTAAGGTTGCCTACAGGAGGACCATGTAGGACAGGCAGTGTGAAGTACGTGAAATGTGAAAACTACATTGCCAAGACCTGACCCTGTTCTCCATCATTCCTTGGACCCTCTATAGGGTTCATCTATGAGTCACACATCATCTACTGCTGGATCCTACATTTAGAAAAGGTGGACAGTGTATGAGCCCTTTAATACAACCCAAGACAAGAAAAGGACAGCGCAGGTGGACACTTCTGACAGGTGGACAACATCTAACCTGGAGGCCACAATTTGTTCAGCTGCAGAACTGTGTTTCTGAGCTGTTTGTAAGCATTACTGTTGCTCCTGTGTACAATCTCCACACCTGATATCCAAGTATAATTCTGAGAAATGCAATCTGTAGAAGCTTCCAGACGGCTCTGCAATCACTCCGAGGGAAAGGAGGAGGAATAAAGGGGTTTGGTTTTCAATTTGTGTTGAGTGCTGTCAGCTCAACCAGCTCAAGTAAGTCTACAGACATGGGGTGGATGCTAATGTCCAAGAGGACCAGAGCTAACTCTATTTTCCAGGTCCCTTTAGGAATATACAGTAGGAGTGACCTTCTGTACTTCATGGGGCAATGAGACAGGGGGATGCCAATACATGCAATCTCATCAGACAGGCTGTCTCAATTGTTGAGATACGGTCCAACAGATTCGACCCGGAGTCCCACAGAGATGGTGGCTGAAGGAAGAAAATCGGCCAAGCAAGATCTCAAATGACATCTTCCATTCTCCTCATATGACCACTATTGCACAGTAAATAACCCAATCTCAAGCTGCACATGTACAGCTCTGCTTAACGTTTAAGACCTTTAGTCCACTTTAGCCATTTCACCTGTTTATCTATGTCAGGGGGTTTTAAAGTGTGGTCCACAAAGTGTTTCTAATAGGTAGAATAAAAATTAAAGAACAAAATATTAATAATAATAATAATAATAAAATACAAAATGTATTTCAAAAGTAAGCTATTAAACTAAATAAGCATATGTGACCTTGGATTATAAAACCAGTCACAAGTAGCACAGGTAAATTTGTGGTAATAGCCAACAATACATTGTATGGGTTTTTCAAATAGTATCTCGGCCAAATATTGTCCTATCTTAACAAACCATACATCAACGACGTATAAATAATTCAGTAATTTATTTTTAAATTAACACTTTTACTAGTAAATACATTTATGATGTTACTCACAACATATTTATATATAAAAAACAAATGCTATTTTATAATAGCACATCACAACATAGGCTAATAATAAGAAATGTTTATTGAGAAGCAAATCAGCATGTTGGATCATACGACACTGAAGACTGGAATAATGATGCTGAAAATGTAGCTTTGCATCACAGGAATAAATTATATTTTAATATATATATTAAAAACAAAACACTTTTTTTTTTTATCTAATAAATGTAAATATGAGCATAATAAACTTCTTTAAAAAACATTTTAACAATCTTACCGACCCCAAACATTTTAACGGTAGTGTACTTTTCAACAATAGGTTTTGTTTGTTCGTTTTCTTAAGCTTGCTCACTAGTTGTATGCCACTATTTTCTGTAAACGTGATTCGGATATTTAGAAAAGTGGTCAATTTAGGGGGAGCAACATATGTCATTGGTATCAACCAGTTTGTAAACGCCTCATGTGTGTTACACTGCAGATTATTCCCACTGAATTAATGTATGTACATTTATTCCCATAATTTTCATTTTATTTCAAATCTGTATTTGTTCATTAATATCTGTATTTCTTTTACCACAACGTCTTTGTTTTCTCTCAACTTGGCTCCCGTTGCATCAGCATGGCCACATAAACATATTTGCTAGCTTGTGTGGAGTAAATTATAAAGCAGGACTTCAGATGTCTGCCTGTCTGCCAGCTCTGCTTTCAGCTGCATCAGTCAGAACTTTGGCAGAATTCACAATCAGCTGAGTCCAAGCATAAATCTACACACAAATTACAGAAAAATTATGATATTTTCATAGAAATCACTTGTATACTTTCCATTTGACTATTTATATTCTACAATGATGATGGAATGATAGAATAATGAATCATATGTATTTTTGATGTTATACACAACATAAAAATGTACGTTTGAAGTGAGACTGTCAGATCTAAAATAGTGAGACTATCAGGTCTTAAATGGTGCCGAAGGAGGGTGTTAACAAATAAGGGAGACAGGGGGAAATAAGGTAAACTAGGTACAATTTGAGCTATTGAAATATTGTCTGAAATGATGGAGAGCTGCCGGGCATCAGAGTAGCCTCTGGCGACATATTACTCTTTTTGGAAGTCATCTGTGCTGTAGGAAAGCAATTTTTTGACTGCTGGCTTGCCTGTGTACATGTAATTTCAATGGTAAAATCACACATACGTCCAATCGTAAATTAATCAATCTGACAGTGATCAGTACTGACAGATTAAACGGCATACGATCACAGTCTGTCTAATCACTGTCTGTTTACAGAGCCGCGTGTCAACTAGCAGCCGCAGGCTAGTGATTAGTACAAGATTTTTTTTTTTTTTTTTTGAGAAGCTGACTGAACTTAGTAAATCAGATAATTTATAATATTATAAATGTGTTTTGATAAATACTATGGTTTTAGGATGTGTTTGATGAATGCACAACAGACCATTGCTTGTAAGAACACACACCTCCATTAATCTGGTTTAAACTTCTAATAAAGATTTAGAGGTGTTAATCTAGTACTAAACCTAAACCGAGAGCTGTCTCTAAACCTGCATCTTAACAGCATTCTAAAATGCATTACAAAATAAAAGACCTCTAAAAGGGTGTTAAAGTCAGAATGAATCAAACGTTTCAACTGACTTTACTACTATTGTGTTGTTTTTCTGAGTGAAACGGTTTATCGAACAAGAAAAGAAACACATAGGACGGGACGAAAAGTGAAAACTGGAATGGAGGAATCCGAATGCAACTAGCTTAAAGGGGTCATATGATGCTATTTTAAAAGTTAATTATTTAGTTTTTTGTGTGTAATAGAATAGGGTACATGTTTTAATGTTCAGAAAATATATATATTTTTTTACATTCTGAACATTATTGCAGTACCTCTATTCCCAGGCCGTCTGAAATGCTGTGATTGAGTTCCAGTTTCGACAAAGCCCCTCCTTCCAAAAAGCTCAGCGGGCTCTGATTGGCCAGCTGACAGTGCGTTGAGATTGGCCAAACACCTCAATGTAACGCCACCTACCATAATCGTGAGCTTATGTCTTTGGGAAGGCGGGCAAAGTGCAACATGTTGCTGGATCAACATTCCAATCAACCAATCAGATCTGAGAGACAAGTTTACAGTTTACGTCAAGTTTTGGTTTACAACCAAAGTTAGGTGCTTCTACATCAGAGTTATTCACATTTCCCTCTGATTTTAGGGATAACTTAGATTTCAGGATACAATATGTTGACCCAGAAACACGTCTAATGGTGCGTTCACACCGGACGCGAATAGCGCATCAGGCGCGAGTGATTTCAATGTTAAGTCAATGCAAAGACGCGTCACGCGCGTAAAAAAATTCCTGCGGCGCGAATGAGGCGTAGAGCGTGGCGCGGTAGACGCGAATACGCCTTATTCGCGCTTCAAGTTCGCGCGAATTGAGCGTCTGGCGCGTTAAGTGCGAATGTTTTATGTAGTGCTTTTTGTGCATTCTCGCGTTTGACGCGAATTCGCGTCTGCCGCCCGAGTTGACAAATCTGAACTTCTGCGTCAATTCGTGCCGCACTAACCAATCAGGAGCCTGCTTGCTGCTGTCACGTGGTGAAGTGACAGTTTATAATGTTATTTTCTGTTTGGCCTCAATAAATTATTTTGTAATATGACAAAAATGCTTGGTGTGCAAAGCATAAAAATCTCGATTTCAATATATGAGAGATACTCATTTTGTATTGAATGCTATTTATTCCATATCTATTCTAGATTATATAAAACATTATTATTCTAATGTAAAGAAAACAAACACAATTAAGTGTATACAAACTTTTTAAAAAATGACAGGACAGGTTTCACTTTTGGAGGCTCTATTTATTATCAAAACAAAAATGACAGATTAGATGGATGCGGGCGAGGGCGAACCTCGCGCCGGGCTGTAGAGCGCGGGCTCGACAGGCATAGACCACTCGAGGCCGAGGCCTTATACGGCCTACGCTGTCCTCGTCAGCGTCCTCACCGTTAGGTCCACCAAACCTAGCTCCTGGAGCAAATTGTGAAACTCCTGAAACCCTCCGGAGGGTCTGGTGGATCCGAGTACAGCGACGATGTCCCCTACGCAGCTGTTTCTGCTCTCCAGAGCATATACGAGCGTCAAACTAGACGCGGTAGACGCGCTATTCGCGTCTGGTGTGAACGCACTATAACTCTGCAAAACCAGGACGTGCCGCTTTACACATGGATTTAGCACTGACCTCTTGTGATAGGATTACCTGAGACAGACGTTAATACCAGGTGTAAACAGGGACAATATGTGTTAAAAAGAGATACTAGAGATACTTCTGAGATCAATTTACATGCACAACATGGCAATTTGCAGGCAAAGCCTGTTTTTGTTTATTTTTGCTGTCATGTGTACATCGGCACCCAGTTGAAGTGAGACATTGATAGCTGAACTCTGCTCTTTAAATGAGACATTTCTCATCCTCCCAATTTCTAACAAACTGCCGATGTGTATTACACCTTGCGTGTGGACCCATTAACTACTTGTTTCAAAGCAATTTTCTAAATGCCATGTCTAAGGCTCAACAGCATTACAGAGGTTTTGTTCTCTTTGTCATACGATCACTGCCAACCAATGTGGCTGACCAGAACTGGCAACACTTAGCACGACTGCAATGAATCTATGCTTGAACGCCAGAGGTTTGAAGATACTAGACAGACAAAATTTCAAAAGCCAGAACAAAAAAATGCCTCATTATACGATTTTTCATCTGGCGCTAATTTAATAACTGAATCTGAAGCAGACTGGCTCAAAGCATGGTGCATGAAAACCATCACTATTCTTATACAAGAGCCAAAAATCAAAGATATAATGCTTTCTGAGGGTTTTAAAGTTGGAAAACTGCCGCCAAAATCGGCACAGTAACAAACCTGTCCTACTTTATTAAGTATTAACCCAGTGGCAGCCACTTTGAATAGCTCAATGTAATGTTCAATAGAACTTTCAATGCTATTCCTCGGATTTGTAAAGCCTCTCTTAATTATGATGAATTATACTATTTCGAGTAACAGCTTGCCCAGACTCACTGTTCCTTGATGTGAATAGGCTATTGACCTATAGGTAAAACAATAAATCTTGCCTTTCATAGCGAGAGGCCACTCTGCGCTGCATCAAATATAATTAATACACCTCTTTCTGCAATATCATTGCAATCTTTTTATTGTTATGGACCGAGGGCCTCACAAACAATCTGTCAATTTACAAGCCCGCCTGAAAAATTCCCATCTTCACAATTTCTGTTAGACAGGTTTGGAACAACAGCTAGTTTCAGATGTCATACAAAACATTACAAAGCTGTATATCAAGAAAACTGTACCTTTCTCTGGATATGAAGTGAAGCTTGCTATAGCTGGTGTGTTGTAGCCCAGACAAATACTAGCGGTGAAAAATGAGTTTCTGTTGTAACAAAAAAAGATGTAAACATTTTCATTATCCACCTGCTGAGGCAATCACAAGAACACAATACATGCACTTTCTCACAAGTTGCTTTGATATGACAGAAATTAAATGAAATAAATGTGCCTTGGTCAGTCAGTCACTCAATCAGTAACGCTAATGTTTCTACATTTAGGAGAAATGCTTTCACTCCAGTAAAGAGAATAGTACTGACACTGTAGTCGCTTCTGCAATTTGAAACCACTTTTTAAGCTGTGTTTAAACTTTTTTTAAGTTAAATGATTTGCAAACGAGTTTTGCTCGTATATAAGAATACTGAAAACTTCAAAATGTGTTTGATATGCACTCAATTTCCATATCTATCTCTTAGAAAAAGTGGTTTTGTGAAACATTGACTTTAGGCTATAATTAATATGAACCAATATCACAACAGCTATTGCATGGTCGCGTAGTTCAAGCAGATAAACAACGAACATGTAAACGACTAGGGTAAAACTGCGTCTCAAAGAACCCTTTGTGGAACTACTATCTTGGTCTATGGATTCATGATGTCCTGGTTCAAATTAAAGGTGTGTTAAAGATTAAATGATTCGGCGGTTTTGAACAAATGTAAACACCATGAATTTAGCATCGGATGACCCCCTTAATGGAGTGTTTGAACTTGGACTCAAATTAATGCGGTCAGTGGTTAACTCAAGAAGTTCAGTGAAGTTGGATATATATTCACAGATTAGCGTTTAACGTTGTTAAAACACAAATTACACTTATTTACAATTACAGTAACGTAGACAACGAGCTACAACCCAAAATTCCTAACGAGCTTTATAATATAAGTTGATCTATGAGCAGGCGGTTGAGAGACAAGTCCGAAGGGACCGTCTGCAAAGTGCAATGTAACCCAAAAAACTTCAGTAATTAACTTAAATATTACACACTGTAGTGTCACCAAATTCAGTTTGCACATCAATGGTCTCCCACTTGTCTAACTTACAACACTTAGTTTAATAAAATGTGCTTTTTGAAAAATATTCAATAACTTCACTGTAACACACCAAATTCAGTTCGCACATCACTCTAATGGTTATACAACACAGCACTTAGTTTGGCAAGTAATAGCACATAAAAAATAAGTAGGCCTATTCCTTACACAAATGATATTGGCACGCAGCTAACAGTTACAACCATAGCTTTTGCATTATATTTGCTTATTGAATTTGATGGCATTATAATGTATAATAGTGTGAAGTTATTGATTTTTTTTTTTCTAAAAACAGTGAAGTTATTGATTTTGTTTCATAATAAATAGTCTAACCATAAAAATGATGCTTTTTTATCAAACTAAGTATTGTAGTATAACAAGCAGGAGAGCAGTGATGTGTGAACTGAATTTGGTGACAGTAGCCCGTGTGTCACAGTGAAGCTATTGAATATTTTTCATAATATACACTCACCTAAAGGATTATTAGGAACACCATACTAATACTGTGTTTGACCCCCTTTCGCCTTCAGAACTGCCGTAATTCTACGTGGCATTGATTCAACAAGTTGCTGAAAGCATTCTTTAGAAATATTGGCCCATATTGATAGGATAGCATCTTGCAGTTGATGGAGATTTGTGGGATGCACATCCAGGGCACAAAGCTCCCGTTCCACCACATCCCAAAGATGCTATATTGGGTTGAGATCTGATGACTGTGGGGGCCATTTTAGTACAGTGAACTCATTGTCATGTTCAAGAAACCAATTTGAAATGATTCGAGCTTTGTGACATGGTGCATTATCCTGCTGGAAGTAGCCATCAGAGGATGGGTACATGGTGGCCATAAAGGGATGGACATGGTCAGAAACAATACTCAGGTAGGCCGTGGCATTTAAACGATGCCCAATTGGCACTAAGGGGCCTAAAGTGTGCCAAGAAAACATCCCCCACACCATTACACCACCACCACCAGCCTGCACAGTGGTAACAAGGCATGATGGATCCATGTTCTCATTCTGTTTACGCCAAATTCTGACTCTACCATCTGAATGTCTCAACAGAAATCGAGACTCATCAGACCAGGCAACATTTTTCCAGTCTTCAACTGTCCAATTTTGGTGAGCTCTTGCAAATTGTAGCCTCTTTTTCCTATTTCTAGTGGAGATAAGTGGTACCCGGTGGGGTCTTCTGCTGTTGTAGCCCATCCGCCTCAAGGTTGTGCGTGTTGTGGCTTCACAAATGCTTTTGCTGCATACCTCGGTTGTAACGAGTGGTTATTTCAGTCAAAGTTGCTCTTCTATCAGCTTGAATCAGTCGGCCCATTCTCCTCTGACCTCTAGCATCAACAAGGCATTTTCGCCCACAGGACTGCCGCATACTGGATGTTTTTCCCTTTTCACACCATTCTTTGTAAACCCTAGAAATGGTTGTGCGTGAAAATCCCAACTGAGCAGATTGTGAAATACTCAGACCGGCCCGTCTGGCATCAACAACCATGCCACGCTCAAAATTGCTTAAATCACCTTTCTTTCCCATTCTCACATTCAGTTTGGAGTTCAGGAGATTGTCTTGACCAGGACCAAACCCCTAAATGCATTGAAGCAACTGCCATGTTATTGGTTGATTAGATAATTACATTAATGAGAAATTGAACAGGTGTTCCTGATAATCCTTTAGGTGAGTGTAAAATGTGCAAAAGGGTTTTGTTTTTTGCACTTTGCAGACGGTCCCTTTTTCGGACTTGTCTCTCAACCGCCTGCTTAGAGACAAATTTATATTATAAAGCTTGTTTTGAGGAAATTGGGTTATTGTAGCTCGTTGTCTAGGTTACTGTGATTGTAAATAGGTGTCATTGGTGTTTTAACAAAGTTTAGCTCACGGATATTAATCTGGGAAGTTCGAATCTGTGAATATATTGCCAACTTCAGCACTGAACTCCTTGAGTTAAGCACTGACCGCATTTCTTTGAGTCCAAGTTCAAACACTATGAAACGCTCCATTAACGTACTGAGCTCTGAAACGTTGCCAGCGGGACATTAAACAGGAAGTGTTTGTCCGAGCTCACAACAGGTTTTGCGTGGGAAAGCAAATATCTTTGCGAGCTAACGCAAAAGTTTTGCGAGGGAAAGCAAAGTTTCTCGGGGGAACGCAATATTTTTCGGAGGGAAAGAAAAAAAAAAATCTCCCATCCCAATTTTTTTCCACCTCCACGTCCCTTTAGGACATTTGTCAGTGCATGCATCAGTGTTTTTGAATGAATCTATTGAGAAAGAATTAATCGTTCTTGAATAAATCAGCGGTTCTTAACCAGTTGAACAAATCATTCAGTCGACTTACTAAATATAGGCTATTAGTTTAGTTTTCTGAATGACTCATCGCTTTTTGGATGTTTAAAATTTTCACTGAATCTGTGCTTTTGAATGGATTGTGCAAATGTTTTGATGACTCATTCCCAAATATAATGACATGAAATAATCAGCGCTTTTGAAAGAAATCGGTTGACTCAGACAGTCACTTGCTGCCACCTACTTAAATAAATGACGATTTAGGCTTAAGAAAGAGTCTGTAAATTAAAATTAAAATTGATTTTAAAATTGATTTACAAGATCCTATAAGTAAATGTTAAAATGTTTGTGCTCCCCTCTGCTATGTCAGGAGATTTTTAGTTCAGCTTTACACACATTAGCATGGCCATGCATAAGCAAATACCCTCCTGTTTACTTTGAAAGCTTGAAAAAATGCCACCCTAGCAAAATCATTAGCAACCAATGTGTGTGAGCGTGAGAGTGCATTTATGTGTGTTTGCTTAATTAATACTACAGAGATCCCAGCGCTGGTCAGAGACGCTCAAGCCTTTTTTAGCATTTTTGTAAAGTTGTGCACCACATCACATTATTATTGTTTGCATGCTGCTGAATTCTCAAGATTTTAACTCTCTGGAATACTGCAATAAGCAAGTTATTTGTGAGTTTATTTATTTAGAGATTTTTTTGTTTGTTTGATGTCATATCAAACACCCAAGGTACAAGCAGAAGATAGAGAGACTTTAATGACTTTAATTTGTTTTTAGGATACCTCAATTTCAGAACAGAGCAGAGCTCACATTTGAAGCAAATTGCGAAGATGCTAAATTAATTTGAATTGTTGCCAAGTTATCACTTTAAAAATTGATAATTAAATGATAGGTCTATAGCTAAAGTAGATGCTGTTTTCGCAATACTGTATACTGCATATACATATAGCAATAAATAGCGTACAAGTGCAAAAAATATATAGATGCTATGTAGAAAAAGTGCAAGTAGAAGGGATATACTTAGTGTAAACAGACGTAGCTTTTACAGTCTTTTAACTTCAGTATACAGTGGCAATAAATACATTTTCAGAATAAAGCTACAAGCGGGATATTATTCACATCACTGTCACTCGAGACGTCGAAATAAAGCAAAGGATTGAACAACTGGTGTACGGAAATCAAATTATTGAGTGACAACAAGTGATTGTCTGATAAGTTACCAGACATTAAAAATGTCTCAATATGGAGGAATCTCAGTGAATATACTATCAATAAAGACATGAAAACCAGCTGTATTCTTCTCTTAATTGTTTGAGGAACCTAAATGCTGATTATTTCAGGGTTACAAAGAAGACAGAGAGAGAGAGACAGACAGAGAGAGAGAGAGAGAATCTGCAAGGATGTGCTTGGGCTAAGCGTCTGAAGCCAGTAACAGCAAGTCAAATAAGTTATAGTTCACTGTTCTAGAGTTTGGTAAAAGCACAGGCCAAGACTATATACAATTTCAACTAGATGGATGGAGATTTTGAAAACTCAACATTTCATTTGATACACTTTCTGCGTGGCACGTTAATCACAGCAATTCTTTGATGTCAAGTGATGCTTGGGGTGTGTTTTTGCTGAGACAGACTTTTTTAAAGTTCTGTCCGACAGCAGAAGGATGTAAAATGACATAAGATATTAAGTCATGATTTCAAAGAAATCCAATGAGGTTTAGTGAGGTGAATACTTAAAACAAGAAGAACCTATGTGCCAGTGGGCAGGAAAAATCATCTTAATTCAAAGGAAAAACAAGTTTGCTTTTCTTAAGCCATTGGCAAATAGTCCGTTCTTGTTTGAGGCATAAAAACCAGACTTGATATATTATGGCACTTTCTTCTCAAGTAAATTCATCTTGTTTTAATGATGTTGGAGATGCTGGAGAACACAAAAATACTGGGTAAGAAAAAATTGTTGGCAGTGTATAGGATATTTTCTTTTGAATGGCATGGTAAATGTCCATCTATCCATCCATTCTCCAAAACGCTTGTCCTCTCTAGGGTCGCAGAATGCTTGATATATATTCTGTGAATACCAGCAGAATGGTGACAGAGCATGTTTGTATCTTTTCTGGTTCAAATATGAGTAAAATAAATGTTACTTTTGTATCCTGGAATGTCAATGGGTGTGGGAATCCAATTAAGAGATATACTGTCTTCTCTCAAAATGTTTCAAAATAAAATATAGACATACCTAAGGCATTAATTAATGCACTCAATCACTCAGGTGAACCATACTTTTTTTTATAGGGCATGTATTTTGTGGACTGTTTTCTTCGTTTTGTCAAGCAACCAGCCATATTCAATCGATCACATTATTCAGATCGTTATGCTCTGTTCTCTTGAGCTCGAGCCAATTTTTACATTCAGAACTGCAAAACATAAAACTAATATGGAAACCATGCTTATGATTCCCATCTCCACTTACTCCCCTCAAAATTAATAATAATAATACATAAAATATCATTCATCCATAGAGGAGAACCTATCAGCATATCATTAAATCCATCTCCAATGTTCTCCAAGTTCATCTTGCAGTTCCACAAATCTGATCTTCCTCCTATATCTAACAATTCTTTTTCCATTTATCCAGCCCTTATGACCCAATCAGAGTGTAATTATGAATTTGAAAATAGAGGAATGGGAATAAAGTTGGTAATAAGCCTGATTAACATTTTGACAGTGGCCTGTAATAGCAATTTTGGAGCATCCTCATTCGTCATGGATAACTCAATCAACTTCTTTATGTGTTCAGAAATAGAGTCATTTGCATATATACCAGCTTCAATTTGCTCAAATAGATCATTTCCAGTTGATCTTCTGTTTCTTCTCAGTGTCTGTTCTAGGTTAGAAGCTAATAGGCATTTATTGTGGTTAACATCAGTAACATCAGCCTGCATTCTTGTATATAATACACAATCTCTGTCTCATTTCAGCAGGACATTACTTAAACCCGGCTGATTTATACCTGAAGATGAACTAATGATAAATGCCACCACAATATGTTGTTGCAATTGAGCAACAGCTATCAGATGAAAGAGAAATATTAAAAAATGTATCACCCAACTGTTGATATACGAGCCCGTTCTCATCCTTTGGCGTCATATAGGTGACGCCATATGACAAAACGGCGAAATACCACGCACATGGCACCCTTTAGCGTGAATATAACACGCAAACCCAAGGCGTCATAAAGTTGGCTGGCATCCTTTAGCGTGAATATGAGACGCAGACCCTACCCCACACCTAAACCTACCCATCACAGTGCGTGTTATATTCACGCTAAAGGGTGCCATGTGCGTAGTGTTTCGCCGTTTTGTCATATGGCGTCACCTATATGACGCCAAAGGATGAGAATGCGTTGGATATACAGTGCATACTGTGCAGTAAGCAAGCCAGTATTCCATTCTGAACAAAAATGTCTACATTTGGGTTGTGAGAGATGTCCTTCTTGACTTTCTCGCTCTACAGTGAAGCTTAAGCATGGAATCGTCCGCTCACTGCTGCTCAAGTGTGAAAAATATGTATTTGGATACACTGGATGTGTGAAGTGGGTCACTGCTCTTCATGCCTGGCCCAGGTCTGGCGATTAGTTAGTGCTGCCTTTCTCTGGGGTCCTTGGATGGTAATGAATGGTTCTTCATCCTTGCCACTCCATGTGTCGACATTCATGCCATTTGAAAGGTTTTCTGCTCTTTCTCAGTGCTGGTGTGCTCAAGCATAAAACCTGGGCACATTTTAGCTCTTTCACTAGGCCGTGTGATGTCAGCTGAATAAAAAAAACAAAAAAAAAAAACATGAAGATCATGGATCATTATGTAGTATGCGAAAAACACTACACCAACAGAGTAGTATTTCCAAGCACATTGTATTAAATGTGTAGGCGAAAAAACAGTAGGCGAAAAGTCCCCAGATGACCTATACTTCCGGCGAGATTCTGAAGTGTGCATTCGATGGACACTTTACTATCCTATGAGGCCACGGGAGAGGATTTATGAATGGAAGTGAAGCAATGCAACTGACGATAGTAGGTAACATGATAATGACAAGATGGCGTGTGTAGTATGTCGGTTTTACATTCATACTACACATATTCATGCTATATAGAATGTACTTTTTTTTTAACGGTCGCGAAGTAAGTTCAAATTCAAATGTAGAACCTATTCAGACAGTATACGCGATTTTGGACACGCCGCCAGTCTCTCTAAACCTCTCCTTTCCGAGAGCCTACTCTGCTCTGATTGGTCAGAAAGCCCAGTCTGTTGTGATTGGTCTATTGCTTACAGCACGTGTTGGAAACGAAATGCCCATTACCATACCTGAATTTCAGCTCCGGAGGGTTCCTCAGCGATTGAGACACAGTGATATGGACAGTAACGATGGAGTTGTTTTTTCCGTCTCAATTCCAGTGCAAGTCCTCATCCTTTGGAAGTGCATGCAAGTGGATTTGCAGCACTGAAAAAAGCGCCTTCTTGACCTGTCAACAACACAAACCAAACTCTTCCTGGCTTCAGCTACAAACTACAGTGTTTGAGCGCTAAGCAACCAATGAAAACCATAGGCTGCAGGCATTATGCAAATCCGTTACATTGTTACGCAAGTATGTAACTATGTATACTAGTGAGACTGGAATTGCTGACTATTCGTTTCGGCAGTTCAGAATCAATTATTTATTTTTGGACACAAATAATCGGAAAGACAAAACTGTTTACAGTAGTTTATAGAATGCAAGCGTGCCCTTTTTAGCAGTATAGGTATATACCATCATGCTTAATTTGTGAATGTATGTGCATTCATGCTATCTACTCTGTGTATCACTGACTTTCTCACTCAGTTTGTTTTCTCAATTGCTTGAGTGAATAACACTAACAGTAATTACAGTATAGGGGGCGCTGATTACATGTTTGCTTGTGATTTCTAAGTCAGACACGATTCAGACCATTGAGTTTTGCAGAGCTAATGATGCTGCTAATTAATTCATTAAGGCAAACAGCATTGTGCAAAATCTAGCACAAACAGACGCCTTAGGGAACTGCATTATTAAATGTGAGAAATGGTCCTATCCGGGTTCGAGCAGAGG
This sequence comes from Rhinichthys klamathensis goyatoka, assembly GCF_029890125.1. Lineage (NCBI taxonomy): Eukaryota > Metazoa > Chordata > Actinopteri > Cypriniformes > Leuciscidae > Rhinichthys > Rhinichthys klamathensis. The sequence goes on from NW_026606776.1 coordinate 51,619, forward strand.
TGAGCCCCGCGAGCCGGAACCACAGTCGAAACAAGGTTTAAGATCAAGGGTCTCGGCTGACGGAGCTGTGGAGATTGTTGGGGGATAGAGAGGACCTCTGATCTAGAATGGCAGATTGGGTGAGTTTATTGTATAGCCGGAGGCAAGGGGAGAGAAGAAGTGGAGGTCGCGTGACCCTGAACGCCGGCTTTCTCTGCCTGTTGTCCTGATCGGGTCAAAGTCAGAGAGGCAATCAGGAAAGCACACAGTCAGCAGATGAGAGCCTGGGTCCATCAGCATGGTGTTAGCCGTTCCTGAAGACCCCGCAGAAGAGGTGAGCATTCAGAGAATAGGAAGGTAAAGAGACAAGAATAAAATGTGACATGCTCTTCTGGGTTAAATATTAACATCACGTTTTGTACATTGCAATATTTTAGCAAAGCAAAATGTAAAATATCACTAAAAGCTCTTGCACTGTTTGCAAAGTTACAAGACAATTTCTGCATTGAAATGTTCATGGAAGTCACTGAAATGCATTTCAGTGAAGCAAAAGATGACGTTCATTGGACAACAAGCTTTACATTTCATTGGAAATGATAAGTATCATGATGGCTTCGGATTCAGGCATGTTCACTGCTACTCTTACAATGTTTGCAGTAATGTGCACATTGAGCACATTTTGTGTTTGCAATGTATATTCTACAGAATTCACAGAGTACAACAACAGAGTACTTTATTTCTACTGTAATGGATAAACCGTAAGTAAAACTATGGAAGTGTGTTTCTTCCATAGAATAAAAAAAAGGTAATACCAACTTTTTAACACACAATTCTGACGTTTTTCCTCACAATTCCAGGTTTGCAACTTGTGATTCTGACTTTATTTTTCTCAATTCTGAGAAAAAAAGACTGAATTGAGAGATCAAGTCTCATTCATTCACTCATTCTGTGGTGGAAACAAGCTGAAGCTTCCATATAAAATAGACATGACTTTCTATCTCTCTTTCTTTTTGACTCATTATTTGACTGGACTAGTACTGGACTGATACAAGTTAAGACATTATGTTTACTGTTATTATATTAAGTATGTGTAATGTGTCACCTTGGAATAAAGTGTTTCCTAGTTAAGTTGAACTATTAAGTCCCAAATTGCACAATATGCATGTCCAATAGGCTTCTTGTAATTACTATAATTGTATGGTCATCTGTCATTTTAACACATTCATAAACTGGGCATAGTTCTCTGCAGACACCCATAAGAATTTATAGTCTCAGTACACTCAATTCATTGCATTTGCTTCCATCCCTTTTCACCCCCGGTTCTTATCCTTACATGCTGAAATGAACAAATGGCATGCTCCCATTAATTCAGCCATTGTAAAACAGCAGACCTTCATTCACACTTAACTTGTCCAGTCAGTGTAACTACGTGCTTCTGCTAAAGTCAGTCCAGAAGGCAAGGGAAAGCCTTGAAAATTTTATTCAAAAATATTGCTCACACAATGGTTTTCGTTCATGACCAAAATGTCACTTTTGTTAAAGTGTATAAGGAATTATTAATGACTGTTTAGGTTTGTTTATTGGATTATGTAGCTGGTGAATTAACACAGCAGTTTGATGTCTTTCTTTATAGGCGAGCTTTCATCTTTCTAGGTCAATGTTTGAGAATTGCTTAAATTTCATGTCAATTGTATTGCCCAGCAAACATCATATCATGTTTTCCAGTTTATAAACAGATTTTCGGCCACGGATGATGGCTCCAAACAGAAAGCGAGTAAAATGAAGCTCTAATGAAGCGTAGACAGTGACTGCACGCTTCAGCGCACATATTCATACAGCGCTGAGATTACACTGACAAAATCAGCCACATTCATACACTTTCATATTGTTTTATATATGCATAAATATGTGTACTTCATATTTCTCACTTACCTGCTGGCTTGCAACTGTACCACAATACCCTCTCAGGAGAACTCAATGAATGTTAGTATACTGTATTGGTACAATATTTAATGATTAATAATATATCCATGAGATTAACGTTTATCTGTAAAAAAAAGAAAGAAAAATAACCTTCCTCTCTCTTAAATGAGACAGCTGAGCTTGTCTGTTTAATCACAAGTTTTGACAGTTCTGGATTCAACTATAGATACACTTAACCTAAGAAAGCGCTAACAGGGAGTTTATTGATAAATGACTTCCATGTCGTACATTTGACAAAAGTAAAAACTCTATAGTGGAATTTAATTACCATCCAAGCTCAACAAATATGAAATATCACCCACAGGTCAGACTTTCATCCATACAAACAAAATTATTAATACTATATTTTGACACTAAGCCCATTTGTCTTTATGTTCTCTTTCTATCTACATGACAATGTGTTGTTTTTCCATCTCACACCCGTCCTCTCCATCCCTTGATCTTTTTCTCACTTTCTCCCTCTTTGAGGCCCTAAAATGAACTACTCCTGTGACTCGCTTGCCCGTGTCTCTTCCTCATCTCTTTCTAAAATGACATTTCCAGCAGCTCGGTACACCTGGGATGACTCCTCCATCCATTCGCTCTCTGTCTGTTTGATTTGCACTGTGTTCTCCAAGATTCCAGCGAGGGGAGAAGCCACTCAACACGACACAGATCTCATGGTCGAAACTCTTAAACTATTCTGCTAACCTTTACCATCATCAATATGCCATTTATTATGTACAGTATATAAAAGACAAAAATACTGAATTGCAGAAAATGTCCAGATTTTTTTTTAAGGTATATTCCTGAAGATTCACAGCTTTGGTATTTTTGTATAAAAGCAGGATAAAATAATGCACGCCATCATTGCCATCCAAGGTCTCAAGCTATAAATAGTTGCACAGCTCGGGTTATACCATAGTTTTAAGCGTCTGAACATGAAGTGAGGATGCGTTTTTGCGTTCCTACTCACACCTTTTCAAAACAAATCAGCTACCTGACGCTGCATTAAACATAAATTCCTCTCAAGGCTGCAGCTGCGGTATCGCCCGCTCCGCTGCTATTGCTGCAAAGTTGAGGAGATCTGTAGTCCTGCGAGTCATTATGCAGTCAAGATCCAGTTAGGAAATGAACTAGGTGTACGTGTGGTTTGAAACGGCATTGACTGTATCGATTCAATAGCCATTTGGGAGCCAATTTTTTACTTCAAAACCAACCTGGGACATTTTATGTTATCAACGGTACTCAAGAAGCAGCAATTGAACGAAGAAAAACCAGCAACATAAGCTGTTTCAAGGCTTTATTTGACTTTTCTATATGAAAAGTTATGGCAGGAAACATACTGCTTATGTCATGACGTCTCCCTTACAAAACCATCAGTCCTCCCACCCTCCAAGTATAGACAGTTTACTGTTCAATCCCCCAGTGATGCTGAAGTCATGCAAACGCATAATTCTGTTGTTTTGCACTTGGCACGGCTCTTTTGGGAATTGGGCTGCTGTTTGGGAACTCGGCTGCTGTTTGGGAACTCCAGGTGTTTCACTGTTGTATTTGCCTTGTAAAAATTAACAATAGTGACTTCCAGCTGAACCATGTAGAAGGAAAACATCTGCTCAGAATATCACTTACTATACAAAAGACTATAAATCCCCCCTTCATCCAAATGTGTGATGCATGAATTGTATGCAGGGTTATAACTATTAAGAAGTCTCGGCTCTACTAACTTAGCTATATTTTCAGTAGAGTGAAAAACTGCATTGATGTGTTTTTATGCCTTGCTGCTTTTTATATAAATTGTACTTATAAATGTATTTTAGCTGTCTGACATGGTTTGTCGAAATAGAGAGAATGTGAAATGAGAATGATTTTGTCTTGGAAGCAACAGTAAAATGGGTGAAAAAAAAACTTGACAATGGATGGACATACTGATAGATAGATAGATAGATAGATAGATAGATAGATAGATAGATAGATAGATAGATAGATAGATAGATAGATAGATAGATAGATAGATAGATAGATAGATAGGTTGAATAAAATGAAAGCACTCTCGTTTTAACTGTAGTTGAACTACTTTAAATGATGTGTATAGTTTGAGAAACTACCCAACACTGATACATCCCCTCAACATTATACCTCTTAAATCAATGTTTAAGAGAAGCAGGTCAAGTATTCAGCAGGTAATTTCTATTCAGGCGTGGATCGTTTCCTAGTGTCACATCAAGCTGAAGAAGCACCTTGATTGCTCTGTTCAGATTTGGCCTACAGAGGACAAAGTGACTGAAGCAGCTATTAAAGTCATTTAACATGACCATATTGGCTTAGTTCAAAGAGATAAAGCTTGTGATAAATGCACTAAGGACAAATAGTTTGCTTCCAATTCATCATTGTCTTCTTAAAATTGTAAATGCATTGTAATGCATGAGGATGGAAGCAACTTTCGATGGAGCTAGACACAATATGGATCTTGGAGACCCTTTCTTTATCACACACTCCACCAAGTACACACTCATAAGGGAACAAGGCCACGTTTTTTGATATTACTGGAGTTTGACTCACAAGCCTCCAGGAGATCATGACGTGGACTGCAAATTCATCTCACCTTCTTTTGTTTTGTATTTGTTTTCTCTTCCTTTTTTCTTTTTTTTAGGAAACAAAAGTTGAAAGCTTTGAAGACACATGTGCTTTTGAAACAGAGACAACAGTGTATGACGTAAAAACAGGGCAAAGAGATTCAAACAGATTTACTAAGAACGTTTCTGAAGCGAACAATACATTTATTTTCTCAATAAAAGCTGTAAAAAAAGAGCATTGCATCATCTTACCCTAACTGTGTAACAGGTGGGTGAGCAAAGTGAAAATGTTGAACTTTAGGAAAAAAAAGACTTTTAAGAAGGAAATGCCCCCGTTAGCAAGAACTGCCCTATTCAAATAGCACTCGTGAATATTAATGTAATGTATTCCTCACTTACGCTGTGAGTTCTGCCAACATCAGCTTTCGCTGGAGACTTTGATGTTTTGAATGTAAGAGCAGCAGAGATACGGCTCTCTCTTTGATAATGTGAAACTTTTTTAGCATGTTCGGTGTTAAAGCTAGCAATTTAGCTATTTTCAGGAGAGAGAACTGTTTGTGCATACTATATTATTTCATACAAATTGCTTATGGAAAAGTATATGCAGTATGCAATGATACATGTTTTGACCCAGACACTCCTATACACAGAACTTGATTTCACCAAGTACCACATGTTCCTGAAACAACATTCCAATCAATCAATCAGATTTGAGGGACAAGTTTTCAGATAATGTCAAGGTTAAGCATACAACCAGGGTTAGGTGCTTCTACATCAGTGTTATTCACCTATCGTTTCCTTCTGATTTTAAGGATATGCAACGCAATCTCACGACCAATTCGTCCGAATTTGACGAGTGATTAAAAGATGGCTAATTCGTACGAATTCGTACGACCTCATTCGTACGAATTTGTACGATTTGTCTAAACCCACGTGATGGGTAGGTTTAGGGGCGGGGTCAGGGGTAGGTCATTCGTACGAATTCATACGAATTGGGCAACTCGTCAAATATGTACGTTTTAGCAAAAATCTTACTAATTCGTACGAGTGAGGTCGTACGAATTGTTACGAATTAGCCATCTTTTAATCACTCGTCAAATTTGGACAAATTGGTCGTGAGATCGGGTTGGGATATATTATGGGTAGGGCTAGGTTTAGGACTAGGAATATGGTTAGGACTAAACCATAAACTTTGCGGACAGGAATGTTGTTCCAGTGTAACGGACATAGGCCAGTAAGAGCTGTGAGTGTAAACCTCACTTCCTTGGCCTCAAGAGGACCGCTAGCGGCTGCGGTATTTAGTGTCCTTTTTAGCGCGCCCGGCTCCCACACCAGAGACACCGGTTAGAGTCCCGCTCAGAGTTGGTCGAGAAGGACCGGTTACATTTGGTGCCGTGACCCGGATGGGAGTGAGGTTTAAGGGGATGAGTGTAACTGACGTAGGCCAGTAAGAGCTGTGCATGTAAACCTCACACCCTTGGCCTCAAGAGGCTCGCTAGCAGCTGCAGTCTTAAGCATCCTTGTTAGTGCCAGTTCGAGTCCCACTCAGAACGGGTCGAGTAGGACGGGTTACAGCAGTATTAACAAAAAAAGTTGACCCAAGAACGTGTCTTACCAACCCGATCTCATGACCAATTCGTCCGAATTTGACGAGTGATTAAAAGATGGCTAATTCGTAACAATTCGTACGACCTCACTCGTACGAATTAGTATGATTTTTGCTAAATCGTACATATTTGACGAGTTGCCCAATTCGTACTAATGACCTACCCCTGACCCCGCCCCTAAACCTACCCATCACGTGGGTTTAGACAAATCGTACAAATTCGTACGAGTGAGGTCGTACGAATTCGTACGAATTAGCCATCTTTTAATCACTCGTCAACTTCGGACGAATTGGTCGTGAGATAGCGTTGGTCTTACTCTGCAAAATCAGGACGTGCCTTCTATACGCCTTCCACAATCATCTGACAATCTTTTTCACAACTCAAGTACATATATTGTATGCTTTTGTACTCAACACAATCTATAGCGGATAATTACTAAAGCTATTGTGTAGTTTGATTGCTACGCCAACTCCTTAGTCCTTTTTAATTGATTTAATTTAATTGCTAGTCCTTTAAAAGCAATATTTGCTGTTCAGCGTTAATCCCATGATCCGTACTGAGCATAGACAACGGCACAGCACAAAAAAATATGACTACATTTAGAAAAATCGGATCAGATCATAAAAAGGAATAAAACAAATCGACAAGAGTCTATTCAGTAGGTTTGGTCTGTTCTGGGCAAAGTTCCATCAGAGTAAAAGGGCATCACTTATGGTAAGAGCCGTTCTGCCAGTCTAAGACAAGTACCATAATAGCGCAATCAGAGTTTTGTAAGTGAAATGAGCCAGTTGAACGGATTTGGATTCTTACTTTTATTTGATTTTTTTCTGATAATGGTGTGGAGCCTGCAGGATCCCTGTGGTATTGTTTGCATCAATGATTGCGTTTGATTGACAGCTCGCTCTGTTTATCATAAATTCCTCTGAGCTTACGCTCATGTCACTGGCTGTTGAAAAGCCCCAAAGCTGTTCTCCACATGAATCAGATGGGTCATACCCATAATGCGACGCTCTCGCAGATGTCACCGCTATTTGTTAATTGACAACAGGGATAATTAGTGTGGACTTTGGCATCAGAGAGAAGAAACAAAACAATACCAAATATGACATTAAAACGGATTCATTCTGCTCCGTCATTTTTACAAAAAAAGGTCACAGTCAGCACGTGTCCGTTACAATCAACACATTGTTTTGATTTCTAGTAAAAGATAAAGACCTTTAGTTTTTTTTAGAAACCAAGTCCGAATGGTCATTTACAGTCTTTGTGTGGCAGAAAGTAAATATAAAACTCATCAAGTGTTAAATATGACTCCTTAATCAAACACACTTTTTAATGAGCAGGATATTTTATTTTATTTTATCAAATATACAGAAAAACAGTGGTATTGTGAAATATTATTACAATCTAAAATAATATTAACACTTTATTCACGGTCCACTTTATACATTCTAACTATTATTATCTCATTAGAGTAATAGTAGACTGTCTGCTTAATATTTATTTTGATGCTCCCCATACATTCTACTGACTATAAGTAACTTTGCAACTGCATTACAACTTATTCTACTAACCCAAACACCCAACGTTAACCTAACATGTGGTCTAGTACAGTCTACTAATACTATAATGACTGTAGTTGACAAGTTACTTATAGTTATTAGAATATCTAAATTGGACCATCGAAATAAATTGTTACCAACCCGTATACTATTTGAATATATTTTAAAATGTAAAACATGTATATATATTTTTTTAGCATTACTACTCCAGTATTCAGTGTCACATGATCCTTCAGAAATCATTCTAATATAGATATCATAGTATTATTACCAATGTTGAAAACAGTTGTTGCTGCTCAATATTTTTATGGAAAACATTATGCCTTTTTCAGGATTCTTTAAGTTCAAAAGAACTTGAAGCAGAAATATTATAACTTTACAAATGTCGTCACTGTAACAAGGCATCAACAATAAATACAAATATTTATTAAAAATAAAAAAGTACTAACCACAATAGAAGAGTCCTTGCATATAGTGAATTCACATTTGAGATGAATTATGTTAACATTAATCATTGTTAATTCTTTTAACCCTCAATGTCCTTTTCATATTTGTTTAGATTTTTTTTTTCTTTTTTAAAAGGGAAAATTTTCACACATAACTCATTGGGCCACACAACATAAATAGAGCCCTAATATGACGTATTCTTGGATGCTCACTTTCCCACCACTGTCCACTGTCCTCTCTCTCTCTCTCTCTCTCTCTCTCTCTCTCTCTCTCTCTCTCTCTCTCTCTCTCTCTCTCTCTCTCGTGTTCTGCTCTTTTCTCAGCTCTGTGAGGCAATTTGCCACCATCGTCTCACAGGAGCAAGGAGAACCTCTTTGGCTGCCCTGTTCAGAACCATTAGTGATGCATTGGGATCTCTCGCTGACACTCAATCCAATCACAGAGCAGACTCCGACCTTGTTGTAATCCCACTCCAGTAAGGGAGACGCCACTGTGGGCCCCGGTGCACTGCCTGTTGGGCCCCTGCAGTGGACTCTGTCTCGTGAAATGAATTGGTCTCCAAGGGCGGCATATAAACAACCTCTAGAAGGCTTTAATTTGGAGATCTGAGCCTTTTACCCCCTAAATCCCAGCTTTTAGCAGATTAAATATTAAAAAGATGGGTATTTATTGTCTTTTTCCCCTGGAAGGAGACGGAGAGTCTGCTAGACTTGCCTGTCCTTCTTTCTGGGTGTCGTTTCTTTAGTTAAGGACATTTAGTGACATGTGGAGGAAAACAATGAGGTGATTTATGGGTTTTATAATACTTTTGTTAAATCAGAATGAATTAAATGCTTCATTCTGATTTCAATAATGCACTTTTGTCTCGTTAAAAATGAAAACTCATTAAGAATGTCAGTAAAAATGTCTGTATATAAGATGTTTCTCTATTTCTTTTTTACATTTATCTGAGCCGAAATTCTTTTCTGTCAATATTTTTGTATTTTCTTTAAATGTGTAAAAAAAAAGTTCACACATCAAGTTCACACATATTATGTCTGTAACACTCCAAAAAGCCATTATAAAAGTGGTCCATATGAGGTGTGCGCTATATTCCAAAACTTCTGAAGCCATATGAAAGCTTTGAGTGACCTTTTTTTTTTGTAATTGGCAAAAACAACATACAGTTTATAATGACATAAGTGTGAGTAAATAACAGCAGAATTTTCATGTTAGAAGAACTAATCAGAAGAAGTTTTGTGAAGTGATGAAAAATGATGCATATAATTATGTTAATTCTTACGCATACCATCTCAATTCTTTTTCTACTTCCTCACAAAAGTTGAAAGAGTTTATGCCACATTAGCTATTAATTATGATTGTATAATTATAATTTTCAGAGTCTGTTTTCAGGAAAAAAAAAGTTAAATCATTTTATGAGCTCGTAAAGTGTTCATTCATCTACTTCTTATAACCAGCATCACTCCATTTTCATCTGCAAGGTTGCACAGCCCATTGAAGTTATCAACTCTTGTAACATTTATTTAACATTTTATAATACTCCATAATTCATAATAATATGGAATGGATTATGTATTCATAATAATGTCTGAGCTTGAATTCTTTCCTTCAGTGCAACACTGGTGATAAAACAAAAGCATGTACTATATCCAATATATTTTCTTAAGTATTTTAGTAAAGAAGCAATTTCAGTTCTGCTGCTGCAAGAGATTTACTAATGCTTGATTTGTTTTTAAAGTGCAAATAAATAATAGCTCACTATGGGTTCGATTACTGAATGCGTTAGCAACCCAGAAGTAAAGCGATGCCATGAGGAAAAGCTCTATTTATTGATTGCTTGAGGAATTGGATTTTTCATATTTGTATTTATTCGTTTCAGTGTCATGATTTATGATAACGGTGATCTATGAGATATTCCCTATGGGTCTACTGAATCCAGCTCTGCCACATTTATTTAAATATTCATTCAATAATGGTATGTTTCACAGAAGCTTTGTTGACATTTCCAATCAGTCACTGATATAGAAAGCCCTGAAAACTTCAGAAAGCTTTCCACATCTACAGAGCTGAGTGATGCATGCAGGCCTACGCCAGTTTACTGAGGAGTTGATAAAAGCTACTTATAAAATCTGCATGAGTTAAAAATATGTCGAGAATCCTATAGTATGTTAAGGGAAAAGGAAATGGCTGTGGCTGCCAGGAAACCCATAGGCTCCATATTTTATTAGCAAACTAAATACTTTCAGTTTGCAAAAGTGTGTTGTACACTTACCTAACCGAGTCTCCAATGAAGACGTTTGTTGATGTTGCATTCAATTCAACTCAAAATGCTTACTTAAGAAAAAGTGCAACAGGACGGCACTTGAAGTCATATGTCCGACTTGTAATCTTGAGGAAAAACTCTTGATTTTGATACTTGTAATGTCCCATGAACAGAGTGGCGGCTGGAGAATCATACAGATTTAGTGATACACATTCAGTTTGGAGAAGTTAAAAAGCATCAAAGGAGTCAAAGTTCTTGGTACATTAGTAAGATGACAAAGCCTCTTTAGCTCACTTTTGCAGAGACAGGTGTGTGAAACATGATAATCCTCTGTTCATAATCATACACCTGCAGAATAAATGGTAGTATTGCACAGCAATATGAGACGTCTTTGTTGACATTCTAACATCTGACAAGCATTAGTACACTTGCATCTGGCAAAGAAACACCTTCATGGTCAGGATCATGGGAATATAAAACATCTGACTCTGAAAGTAGGGGTGACTGTTTTGTTATTACAGTTTATACTTTTTTTTTTCTTTATTTCCCCCGAAAGAATGGAAGTGAAATGTGACAACATGCCCCATAGGTCAGGCACGTTGTTTTAATGCCGACTACACAATATTTGTGTCTGGTTAGTCACAGTGTCAGATTATGTGGTTTTGATTTCAACATTTTTCTTGTGTCATGGACAAGAAACATGTCAGACTACACGTTGCTTCCCGGCCAATCATTGCTTGCCGTCTTTAACAACGTGTGTGATGTCATCGAGAAGGCGTAAAACAAGAGCGTAAGCAAACAATGGCTACCGAAGTGGCGTGTAAGCTTAATGCTAATTCCAGTATTTACCGGGTTGCTGAATCGCCTCTGCTCGTTCGCCAGCATTTATCTTTTTCCCTCAAGGAAACATTATAAAAGCAAGTGTATTGTTGCCACACACACACACACACACATATATATATTAGGAATTAGTTGAAATTCCTAACAAAATTGGATCGCGACCTAATGACCATAGGAAAAAATGGGACTCATGACCAAACCAGTTGAGAACCACTGATCTTCACCATTTGCACAAATGAATAAACGTTTTCAGAATGTTTCTCTTCACTTTTGTAAGAACAAGTGTTTTCTTTCCCTCTTTCCATCATGGTGTAATTCATTTAAAATTAAATCGTTTGATATTGGACTGTGAAATTACACCATCCAAAGAAATTCCATAAAGAAACACCAACAATAACACTACAACTGTAACACCAATCATCATGCTATGCTTAACTGCGAGCCAACATGGAACCTGCTTTTAGAACGAGAAAAATCAATGTTTAATTTCCACTCAGCTCATGTTCTGAGCTTTAAGATCAACTTGGCCTTCAAAAACCCCTTCAACTAATGCTTCAAACTAAGAGTGTTTGTGTGTGTTTTGTTAAATAAAATAAAAAGAGCTTGATTTTTATTTTACTCAGGTGTTTAACATCCTCATATATGAACATGTGCTTTCGAAGTTCTACCAATTTCTACAGCAAATTGCATGTGGCATATATAAGACCTCAGACAATTTACATCTTTTAGCTGAGGTCTCTATTTAAAGGTGCTCTAAGGCCGTGTGTCCACCAAAGCGTTTTTAGGCAGCTGAAAACGCTAGACGCTCTGCTGAAAACGCCTAGCTGTGGGCGCTTGAGAGCGTTTTGGCAGCACAGCGTTTTTTCCGTTGAGACGTTTCGTTGCTATGATACAGAATATCCGCAGCACAGTTTCTTGTAACTGATTTCGCAGATAATTTGTTTCATACTAAATTAATTTTTCATCCATTTTGTTCGGTTAGCTCTGCTGGTTGATGTCGTTGTACAGAAATAATGTTGTGACAGTTGGTCGGTGTGGTATTAGTCCCGCCCCTCCTCCACTGTGATTGGACGGCTGGGTAAAAAGTGACAAGCGCTGCGTTTTATCCAAAGTTGAACATTTTTCAACTCTCGGCGACCAGTAAAAAACGCCGGGCGCTCGGCGCTTCAGCGTGAAAAAACGCTCAGCGCCTCGTTACGCTAATGCCATTTAAAAAACGCGGCGCTCCCATTGAAAACAATTGAAAACATACGCCAGGCGCGTGGAAAAATGCTTTGGTGGACACACGGCCTAAGCGATGTTGGGTGACGTAACTTTTTGTTGACATTCAAAGTATTGTCAAACAAAACGGAGGCTAGCTCGATGGATGGATGGATGGATGGATGGATGGATAGATAGATTAGATAGATAGATAGATGTACAGACATGTATTTTGCATTTCCCAGTAATCCTTTATTTTTGCATTTAAAAATGTGTTTCCAGCTTTTAATTATCTTCAGTTGCATCAAAATGACAGATGCTGAAATTTTGAACATGCACACAAACGCAGAGTCTTCAGTCATGAGAAGACGGCTGCCATCCTTTTTACCCTCACAGTTCTTGCCATGGAAAATCCTCGGCTTGGCTACTAATTGTGTTCGCTTTCGACACTTGTAAATGAGCTTCACATGACTAATTAACAGCAAAATGATGCATTATGGACACACTGACTTCTTTTGCTATTTCTCTTTGCCATCAAAATGATAAAGAGCATACGAGAAACACTACAGTACTTGTTGTTTAATGGGGGGTTTATTGTTGTATATTAAAATCTCCCCAATTAATCCTGGGCCAAGTCTATATCCAACCCAAAGTCCTGTCAGTGCCCAATTTGTCTTCATAATTGTTTTTTAACAATGGCTGGCAGAGGATTCATAGTGGGTAAACACAGTTTTAGAGATGCAAGACAACTTTTATGGTTCTGTGTGACAGAAATAAATAAAGACAACAATCTTTTAAATGACTTTGATCTTTCCTACAGGTCAGAGAACTGTCGTCTTTTATGTCTATTTTACTTTAGCTTTACAGCCTGATGCCAAGAAATTATACAATATATATATATATATATATATATATATATATATATAATAGTAAATCTATGAACTAAATCTATTTTTTAGTTGCCACAGACACCCAGAATATCAGGATCCAGTGCGATAGAAAGACTCCATGAATAATAAAGTTAGCTATTATTTTTCATATATCCACTTACCATTCAATCAACATTCAATAGGGTTTTTTTTTAAAGAATGTTTTTGAAAGAAGTCTATTCTGCTCACCAAGGCTACATTTATTTGATCAAAAATACTGTAAAAACAGCAATACTGTGGAATATATTTAGAATAACTGTTTTCTATTTTAATATATTTTAAAAGTAATGTATCCATGTGATGGCAAAGATGAATTTTTCAGCAACCGTTACACAACAGTTTCATTGTTAAATATGTTTGTGGAAACCAAGATGCATTCTTTAGTATTAAATTATTTATAACAAAACAACAAAAAACTTTAATCTATTGATTTACAACCAGCGTTTAGAAGGCATGAAGTGATTTTAAGATGCATTAACTTGTTTTAATTCAATAATGTTAACTAATAAAAACCAACATGTAATGTGTCCGATATTTTATTTTAGACTAGAGTTTTTGCTGGCTTAGTGTGTAAAGTTATTGGGCAGCCTGACCCAAGATTGAATATGAAATAACCACAATTGAACACTCTGACAATCATCCTCTGAATAGGCCCATTGCCAGTAGTTAGCCAAAGGAGGGTTCATCTTTTTGCTATAACAGCATTGATTGGTACTAAATGTGAGAGCCGGGCTAATATTACACAGAAACTTGCCCTGAGGAAGTAAATCCTCATTTTATGGACAGGACCCCTCTTGGTGTGCATTAAAGGTTTATTCACTCAATTTATCTGTGGGGTCTATATGACCCCAATCGACTTTTCCGTATAAATAGACATGGTTCCCTTCATCTCAGTTGCATAAAATCTTGTCACTTTTTTTTACATTATCTATCTATACACACACACAAAAAAAAACTGGGCTTGATTCGGTTGTTCTAAAGGTATGTTAAAAAAAAAGGTAACACATGGTCTTTGGGGTCAATTAGACCCCACATTGAAATGAATGGGAAAATCGAGATAAACCAGATATTTAGGAGTTGTCATTGATTCATAAGATCACTTATAAAGTGTAAGTAAATGTAGTAAATTCAGGTAGCTATAAAGCATTTAGTAGTGGTCAGTTAACTATTTTTGTGAGCTTATCAAAAGTGAGGACTAGTTATGCCCTGTAAAGCATTGACAAAGGAGATTTAAAGAATCAGTTATCTTCTAAACAGAAAAAGGAAACCAACACAACACTGTGAACATAGAAATATTTAACTGAGCCTTTAAATCTCCTTTGTACAAGGCATGAATAGTCCTCACTTTAGATGAGCTCACAAAAATAGTTAACTGACCACTACTAAATGCTTTATAACTACCTGAATTAACCATGAATTACAGTAGAAATACATGTTAATAAAGCATTTATTAACACACTACTGTCTGAATAATAAGATGTATGAATGTACATTTAAATAGTTTATTAATCATTTATTTACACTTTCTAAGTGATCTTATGAACCACTGGCAACTTATTAATAACTGGTTTGTAAATAATGCAATCCTTCCTTTAGAAATGATAAATTGATCATTAATGAAGTATGAAAATACAATTATTAAACACATTATAGATATGCTTTTAAATCAAGAATAAAGCATTTATAGCTGTATTTATAAACTGCTTATTAATGTATATTAATGCTTTATAAATGATGAATTAACTGTTTACTAATGCTTAACTAATGATTAATAGCGTGCAGTTATTATAAAGTGTTTCCGACATTTCACATAGAACCTTTTTGGCATAAAGGGTTCTTTAAAATTGAGTCAAGAGCTATAGGGTTCTATATAGAACCCCAAAGGTTTTTTTTTTTTTTTCACAGTGATGCCATAGAAGAACCACTTTGGTTCCCAAAAGAACCTTTCAGTGATCAGTTCTTAAAGTAATCATGTTCTCCTACATTACAGCATGCAATGCAAAGCATGCTGTACATCTAGTTCTCTCACTATTGGGTGACTGCGAGGAACAAGATCTTGAGTAAAAATAACAGCAACAGCCTCTGAGACTGAAATTGCCAGTTGTTCAATCCCCAGGGCCTCACATATACTCAGTACAACTTAAAGGGGAAATGAAGCAGTCAGTCAAGTTTACATAATTTACAAGATGGATTACCACTATAATCAAAAATGATATAAGAAACATGACAAATGTTAACATATAAAAGAAAAAAGAAACACCGTTATATCTTTCGAGCGGCAAGGGCGCCGCCATTGTGCAGTATTATAACTGGTGACGTCACGGGGTTGGTTGGCTCTGTGCTGAGTTCAGTAAAATACAGTAAAAGATGCATGTAAGCTGGTCGATCCGGCGAACAACTAACGTTAGGTACAGTCATTGTTAGCTAACAGCTGTAAGCATGAACTAGCTAATGATAACTTAGTGTTTAGCTAGTGAACTTTATTAGTACCAGACAAAAAGACGACGTCTAACGTTAACAAACTGCACATGGAAACATTGTTCGTGATGTCTGCAATCATATTCCTGTCTCTTGTCAATACCATGGTCAAGATCAGCGTCTTGACAGCAGATGGATCGTGCTATAGTGGCGTAATAATCTGTTTGGTTGTAAAATGTATTACCTGAATGAAATGAAATCGAATGTATCGTCCTGTGGAATCATTCATTCACAGACAGCATACGAAGATGTTCAACTAATAAAGATCTTCATCGCTGGCAAACAATTTGATAGATTTGCCGATTTGCTTTCACTAGACTACTGAAGGTCCACGGCCACTTCATCCAACTCTCTTGATGTTCTTAAATCTTCCTGTTACAACTCCGAGTCGAGTGTGAATAGAAAGCGCGTAAGTGATTCAGTGCGTGCAGAAAACTGAACAGATCATTCAAACTGAAAAATAAAGTGCGCCGTTTGCATCCCTGCATATAACGAGATTTGGGCCATTTGGGCTGTATCTTTTTTTATGGGCACGAGCGATGCTCAATTTACAAATGAATCACTCTTTTTTTTTTTATCGATTCTGTTCAAAGACTTCATCAAACAAGTTGGCAGATCTAAATCGGTTCGCGAATCAGTTTGAATGATCTGTTCAGTTTTCTGCACGCACTGAATCACTGAAGCGCTTTCAATTATATAATATAATATAATATAATATAATATAATATAATATAATTAATACAATACAATACAATACAATATAATATAATATAATATAATATAATATAATAAACTGAATATTTATTTTGGATGAACTATTCCTTTAAATTTGGTCTTGCAGCTGAGGAAGTATAAAGCCATTATTTTGTCTGTTTTAGCCCAATTAATCTTTCCAAGTTAGGAGGCCCTGCTCTGTCTGAAAATTACAGATATTTATCATACTTCGGTTATGTTGTTCTGGAAGCCATTTAAGGCAATTATGAACAATCCAAATGAGGATGATTCAAAAGTAATAGCCCAAAAATGTGCAAATCCAATCTGAGTGCATTTTATGAAATGGGATTCCAATAGATGAGAAAAGCATTAATAAAAGCTCATGATTCTGATGTTGTTTAGTTAATGTGAGAGTGAGATATTAAATAGGATATTATTGCATCATACCAACAAATGCTTTTATTTTTGCAACAGACAAATTTAGGAGCATAATGCCCATCCTAATCATAATGATAATGGCTCTTTGATAGTTTAAATATTTTGGACGATTGCTTTATGCTTTTCTGTCATCACCCTTCTTTTTACATCAATTCTTCGTTTAAAGTCAGATGTGGGTATTGCTTTTTCCTAATACTTTTAGTTATAATGTGTTCTGTTTTCTTATATTTTAACTATACCGTGCTATGGGTTTTATAAATATTAGAAATTACATTCTATTGCACTTTGCTCTTTGAAGATGAAACTTTGAAAATGAGAATTCAAATTCCAAATAAATGTAATGCCACACTGGCTGAAAGTCACAGTCCAGATTGGATTGTATTATGTATGTGAATTTATTTATACTATAATAGCTACATTTATGTTTATTTATTAGGCCCTGAATTGTAATATGACATTTCTGAATGAACAGTTTATCATTTCAGTGATCTATTTTAAGCTTGTTTTAATGAGGGTGTCATAAGGAGCTTACAATACACAACAAATCTTGTATTAGTATGCTATAAATATATTTTATATTAAATTAAAATAAACATGAGAAAATGCAGTGCAAATCGGAAATTATCCATAAGATATCACACTGTAAAAAGTTTTGTCAGGCGTAAAAAAAAGAGTAAATTAACTGCTTTGATTCAAGTCAAAACCACTATTTAGTTACTGAATAAACTACATTACATTACACCAACAAAAATCATATTTAAGAGTCAGATCAGGCAGAAATATCATTATGGGAATGCAGTTCTTATCCTGCATGTGACCACTTCAGACTTCAGACAAACACTCAAGTACTTAAATCACATTGAATAGCAAATATTCCAACGCTATCTCACGACCAATTCGTACGAGTGATTCACACATTCTGAAATGTATTAGCAATTTTAGTAGTTCAGCTGTTTGACGCTCCGGCTTTGATCCTGGACCTCTGTTTCAGGACGCTCATGGAGGTCTATACCTAACGCTAATTTCCTAAATACGCTCATCTACAGGATTCACAGCTGGGCTACCCAACGCTATCTCACGACCAATTCGTACGAATTTGTGCGAGTGATTAAAAGGTGGCTAATTCGTACGAATTCGTACGACCTCACTCGTACGAATTTGTGCGATTTGTCTAAACCCACGTGATGGGTAGGTTTAGGGGCGGGGTCAGGGGTAGGTCATTCGTACGAATTCATACGAATTGGGCAACTCGTAAAATATGTACGATTTAGCAAAAATCATACTAATTCGTACGAGTGAGGTCGTACGAATTGTAACGAATTAGCCACCTCGTAAAATTCGTACGAATTGCCGTGAGATCGGGTTGGGCTACCACACTGTGGAGCGGAGAACGAGACACGGTTATAGAGTATGAATCTCATAGCGCTTAAGACATTACAGATAGATGACTTGAACACATTGGTTTATAATTGAACAGAACACAAAACTCATTTCCTTGCGCCTAGTTTTCTTCATTCGAAAAATATTTGGATAACTGCAGGTTGGATAGTTGCAACACGGCTGTGCACCAATTGTAATTACTAATTTATTGTTCTATCCCTTGTGTTCTGTTCGATTTCTGTGTACACCCCTTATGGACCGGGTCAAATTGACCCTAATTGGATTCAATACAATTCCTCAAAAATCACATTATGAAAAACAACAAAGATTTAGATACAAACTGTAAACATTTAATATCAACATTTGTCAAACATTACAAAAACATTATATCTGAAAATATGATTTATGAAAATGTTTTTAAAACATTTTTTAAAACAGTTTTGTTTTGACAAAATTGGAAAATAAACAGTATACTGATTTTTTTTTTTGCATATATTTATACATTTTATGCTTTGAACATCGTAACTGCACAAAAAAAAATTGCTGTATAATGAAATTTTATCATTTTCCTAAGTTAACTTTCCCTAGTTTCCTAAGACCTATTTTCATTATTCACTCACTGGGAAGTGAGAAACCAAACATAACAAAAACATACATCAAATAAATGTTTTTTATTTATTTTTTGGCTCTGTGAAGCTGCCTTTGAAAATCCTACATAAAAGTTTTGGTTAAAAGCTAGGTATTTTAGATATTTTGAATATTGAAATGAGAGCTTATTTTACTATCTGTGTTGGACAAAGATTTTCATCTGTAATTTGCAAATAATTCTGAACACTGTAATTTTATCTTTTTCAAGTGTGTTTGGTTAGGGTTCGAGCACTTTTAGATGCACTTGCACGTTAGAACTGGAGTTGAAGTGCCCTTACATACAGAAAATAAATGTTTTTATTTTGTGTCTGTACAGTTGCTGTACAATGGCTGTCTATGAGGGTCAAATTGACCCGCGAACATCACGAACGTAACAGTGATTTTGTTTGTATATGTCAAAACACATCAGCATGTTGAAACTTTGCATGCATGTTCATCATGATAAATGAGAAAAAGTCACGAAATATCAAGAAAAAAAACAAAAGTTAACCAGTATTTCCAACAACTTGAAAATCGAAACGGGTCAAATTGACCCGCAACATAACACAAGGAACACTATGAGTACTATCAGCTATGCAGATTTGAAGGAGTTATTATTAAACTACTTAAAACTCATGGGCATTTTCATAAGGAATATGTTTTCTTTTGTTGTTGTTGTTGTTGTTTTGCCAGGTTGTAAAATGTTAATTAGAATTTTTGATTAAAAAATAACAATAACATTTTTTTTAAATAATTCATATAACAATAATTATAAAAACCCACAAACAATTGGAGGGCCTTCAAATATCGTTGTGGACAATGAGTTGCCTTGAAGTCAAAAAGGTTGAGAATCAAAGATGAAGAAAACAAATTATGCCTCTATTAAAAACAAACATGATTTTTTTTTTGTCTTATCAGAGGGAGAAAAAGTATATCAGAAAAACACACTGGTCAATCTCAGGCTTGAATAACCTACTAATCTTGACCAAAAATTTCACATATAGTCCAGGAAATGTGTCCACCCTGTAGGTGACATTTTGTTACAATGCAATGTGTAACAGGGAGGTTTTAAGCTAATGAAGCCCAGTCTTTATTATAATCTGACAAACACAGGACTCAAGTAAACGCTGACCACTAAACTGATAAACGAGAAGAGACAAGGGACTGAAAATAAGAGAGATAAGGGTACGTTTACACGACAATGATGTACTAAAAACCAGTGGTGGACGAAGTAGACATACCATGTACTTGAGTAAAAGTAAAGATACTCAAGGTAAAATATTACTCAAGTAAAAGTAGAAGTGCTGCCTTTAAACATTCACTTGAGTAAAAGTACAAAAGTATTTGCCTTCAAATGTACTTAAGTATCCAAGTACTTTGATTTTTTTTTTATGGCTATAATGTCTTATTATAATTTGTCACAAGACTCTTGCTTAACTCAGTCTAAGTGAAGACTAATGTCACTTTGCACACCAATCTATTAATGAAATGACATTAATTAGTCTGATATATATATATATACTGCATATATATATATATATATATATATATATATATATATATATATATATATATATATATATATATATATATATATATATATATATATATATATTTGAATTGAATTAATTTTTTGTGTGTTTAATTTTGGAGGGAAGGGGACTGTTCCCATAAGGTATAAAACATTTACAGTATTTACTGTATATATTTTTCTCCAGCGCATATGGTCATAATTATTAACATCTTAATGTTATGATACATTCACATAAACCTGCACAACGCCATTAAACAAATATATATATATATATACACACACACACATATATTCACACACACGCGTGCGCGCGCACACACACACATACTGTACATATATCTATGTTATGGGAGCAGCCTATTTCCCTCCAAAATTAAACACAAAAACGTATTAATGCAGTGTTTCTGCTAGGCTACTCCCCAGAAAAAAAAGCTATTGTATGCAAGTCATTTTAGTGGCAACGTAAGCAATGTACATTACGCTTATTAATAATACTTACCGATAATTGCTGCAATAATAGCTGCTGCTCTCTGTCCCGCTTAAAATCATTGTCAACGCGATTTGTTTGGAACTAGAGAGCTACACGAATAACGTGACAGCGCGTCGGCGAGATCACTGTCACAACCATCTATGTTCACAACTCTCATATTTAACGCTCTGGTTCTCGCTTAGATACCGCCAAGGCAAGTTCAAAACAAAGCACGCGCGCGCTGTACTGTGATTGGTGGCTTGTTTGACCAGTTACGTTTCCACTCATAAATAAAAAGGAACGACTGATTTTGAAAATGTAGTAGAGTAAAAAATAAGATTTTTGACTTTTAAAAATGTAGTGTAGTTAAAGTAAAAGTCTCCCAAAATTTAAATACTTGAGTAAAGTACAGATACGCAAAAAAGCTACTTAAGTACAGTAACGAATTACATTTACTTCTTTACTGTCCACCACTGCTAAAAACTGAAGCCTTTTTCGCATAGAGTGGAGAATGTTGTCAAAACAATCCGCATTCACACAGATCCGCGAAAAATATTAAAAACCTTGTGTTATGCTGCCAGGCCAATAGTTGGCGATATCACTTTGTAAAGAAACACTATGCACCTATAGACTGAACATACGTATGCGCAATTGCGCATGATGTTGACATTTTCACAAATTCACGTTTTTGTAGTTTACAATATATTTTCAAAAAACATGCACTCTTTTATTAAAAGAGAAAATTAAACAAACGTTTTCATGTCCAGCATAAACTGACAAAGGGTGGACATGTCATGTTTTACTCTATAAGATAAGTCTAATAAACATTGAGAAAAAGAGAGGAATGTCTATGACTACTTTGTTCTTGGAACGTTTGATGATGTCACTTCTAGCAACTGTTGTGATTTAGGGCATAATTTTAAGATTTTAAAGGTCTTTAAGTAGCACCAGTGTGAATGGACTTTAAGAGCCAAACTATAATTTAATGGTTTTATATATGTGAGGGATAATGTATGTCCAGCCGGTTGTTATCACAGAATAACCCCCGACAGGGTGATCAGGACGATAATTATGGGATTAAGAGATATTGATCTGAGATTAAACTGTTTTAAAATCTTACCTGTTTGTTCTCTTCTAATCCCAAAACAATCGTCGCAAAATGGCAACCACTGCGTTTGAATGAAACGAGAGAGCGAGTCTGTGATACTGGATGACAGAATTAAATAACTGTACACAAAATATTGATTTGACTGAGTTTTAATATTTTATTAGCTTACCAAAACCGTTGCTAGCAAGCGTATAGTGCTGCTGACTTCAGTAACCCTGATGAGCCTGCGTTATCTGTTTTCAGCGGTTGTTATCGAGGAATAACATACCGCTAGATGACGCGATTGACCAATCAGAATCAAGCATTCCACAGAGCGCAATATTCTGGCGCAATATGGCTGCCGTCGCATCATCCAGGTGATGCTGCACATTGGTGGTGGTTGAGGAGATCCCCCCCTCCATGTAAAGCGCTTTGAAAAGCACTAAATAAATGTAACTAATTATTATTATTATTATAAAATTGCAATATACTTGTAAACTTTATTTAAAAGTGAATTGGAGAAAACATAATAAAAGTTCTTCAAATAATCCAAAAGTAATTATTCTTAGGTACTAATCATTATGAATGTGTGTTAATGCATCTACTCATGGAAAACCATATGCCATGAAAGTTGACTATGATTTTATGCAAAATATGCAGTATTGTTTAATGGAGAGATAAAATCCACCACACTGTATTTGACCCCAGACATTAGGAAGGAAATTTCCAGGAAAGATATGGAGCACTTGAAGCTTTATTGGTAAAGGAACTCAAAAATAGGAACTCAAAAATTGAGGAACTCAAAAATAGATTCGAATCAGCTCATCAGTGACCGGTCTCAAACAGCTGTGCACTGTGAGTTTATAGAGGACTGTTATTCAGAAACCGCATGTGTTCAAGGGTCAAGTCGGCCATAATGAAAGAAAAGGGCAATGTTGACTAGTTGATATAATCATCGGACTGTTTGCAGTAATTCAAAGGAAAGCAATTCTTCCTCTACAGTAAATAATATTCACATTCACCAGGATGAAGAGGCAAATCCTTTAGCCTCTAAATACAGGCAACACTGAAATATGCTAATGGTAGCGCAGGTATAAAGAGAGAGCTAAGAGGATTTAAAAAAAAAAGTTCCATGTTTCTGTAGTGTGGAAAGCAAAGACTAAGAGCTAAATCATTCTTGGGATTTGTAAGATCTGGCTCAATGAAAATTTCCAGGTAGTTAATTCCCAGGCACGGAGAATAACAGTCCTAATGAGCTTCTAAGCCTGGCGGATCCCGGCTTTCAGCTGTTTGACGCTCCGGCTTTGATCCTGGACCTCTGTTTCAGGACGCTCATGGAGGTCTGCTCTACCTAACGCTAATTCCCTAAATACGCTCATCTACAGGATTCACAGCTGGGCTACACCACACTGTGGAGCAGAGAACGAGACACGGTTTTAGAGTATGAATATCAGAGCGCATCAACATTAAGGATAGATGACTTGAGCTTTGTGTTCTGTTCAATGATAAAACAATGTCAGTTCTTCTTGCACCTAGTTTCCTTCATTCGGAAAATATTTGGATACCTGCAGGTTGGATAGTGGCAACAATTGCAATTACTAATTTATTGTTTTTATTGTGTGTAAACACTATGAGTACTATTAGCAATGCAGATTTTAAGGACTTATTATTAAACTCCTTAAAACACCATAGGCATTTTTATAAGGAATATGTTTGTAAGGTTGCCAGGTTGTAAAATGTTAATTAGAATTTTTGATTAGAAAATAATAAAAACTTTTTTTTATATATAATTCGTTTAAAATTGTACAAATCCACAAACAATTGGAAGGCCTTCAAATATCGTTGTGGACAATGAGGGGCCTTGAAGTCAAAAAGGTTGAGAATCACAGATGAAGAAAACAAATTATGCCTCTATAAACACAGAAACAAATACTGAACTTCAATTCCCAGAGACAATATTTTAGGCCTTATGGGCCTGTTTGCACCTGGTCACTTCATGCGTTTTCTCTCATCAGATAGCTCAGATCGTGAAAAAGCCAGAAGTGCCCTCCGAATCGGTTTTGAGATGGATTTCAATCTGATCACTCAAACCACTTCAAGAGGTGGTCCAGGAGAAAGTGTAAATGCATCTGGTTGTTGAAACCACATATGTACATTTTACTCCGTGTTAGAGTGTGTTATAGGCCTTATAACATGTTAAAGCCAAATATGACAGCACTAATGCAACATGCATCACCGCAGATGAGTAGCTGAGCATCTCTTCACCAAGCCAACGTGCAAACTGAAGAAAATAAAACTGAAAGTAAGTCGCAGACACTCAACACACAATCATCATTAAAGGTATTGAGACCAAATGACCTTGCCAGTGCTGATGCCGCTCTCTCTCCTATTGCGCTCTTTGATCTTGAAATTAGCTGATGATAAATAAAATGCAGTGTATATCTGTTGCTTTCATTGATGTGAACGTTGATGTGAAGTGTAAATGGAACCGTTTTAACAAATCAGATAGCTATCCGATCATAAAAAAAAACGTATGAAATGACCAGGTGTATATACAGGCCATGTAATTCTTCCATTCTTTTTCTATGAGATCAGAATTCTCAAACAAGCAATTTGCCTACATGGTGTCTTATTTTTCAAGGACTGACAGCCCGAGGAGAGAGCCATCCCTTGCAGAGCTGTTCCTTTTCCTGCTCGTTGCAGTTACTTCTATTGCCACATAAGTCCAGTCAACTAGCGGCTATGAGCAGCCATTTTGGATCCTATGGGAGCCCTGTCTCCCCCTGTGCTTCCTCTTCCCCACAGCTTCCCTCATAAATGTCTCTACCACAGTCTATCCGGCCCTCAGCGCTCTCTATCTTCCCCTCCCTCACTTCCCCTGTTCTTTCCCTGCTAACGAACTCACTCTGCCGGGGCTCACCGCAGGCGTCTGGGCCTAATTATTCCCTCTTGCCCCGCACCTGTGAGATGCCTGTCCATTACCTCCCCTGGCGGTGAGCGGCAAATGTCTACGGGGCCATTACTTGTCAATCAAAACTCAACCCGATCACAAAATGCTGCCGGTCTTCGGTGAGTCCTCGTACTGCCATTGAAAACTGTCAGCCAAAGTGCATTTTTATTGATTTCTCTCATTTATTTCTATCCCCTGATTGTTATTGTGTTTGTCCTGTGCAGTTCCCACAGGGAAAAAAAACAGACCAGAAGAAGCACTAGCGCCGGAAAGTTGAGAAGTTTGTTGGCTGACTTCATGACTTCATTCAGATTGAGATTAGTCATAGTCTAGATCTCTGTTCCAAATCCTAGTGCATTGCCTTTTTGTCTAATACCAACTTATGAAGTTAGACAACACACTACACAATTGAATTGCTGTTCTTTTCACACTACACAACTGTCTGTCATCGCCAATGTCAAAACACATTTCACTTTTCAGGACTTGGGTCGCGAACTGGTCTAGATATTTAACCTGCTAAATATCTCACAGTATTGGCTACACATCGGCTTCTTCTCAGATTGCATCTTTGATCATTCAAACATAGAGATTGTTGCGTTTTTTGGGCTTTTGTTGGAGCAAAAAATCAAGGATAAAATCATGCACAACCTTGCAAATGACAGATTTTTTTTTAAAAAAAATAGCACTCCATATGTGGAAAGCACAAGTGAATTGAGATTTAGAGCACCATACGAAAAAAACAAGTTATCAAAACAATACTCCAATAAGCACAAAAATGCATAGCAAACTTAAAAAAAAATATATTGGAATAATCTTCAAATCAAGACTTCAGAGCACACATGATAACTAGGGTTTGGAGTCTTTTGTGTGGAAAAATTCTCTCCATTTGCTATTTTACAAGTAAAGCTAACTGTTCATTTGTAGGGCATATATTGTTTTCAGCAAACAAAACAATCAAGGGAATAATAAAATACTTAAATAATATGTCTGTCAAGTATAAATATGACATTTGGACAGATCTGAAATGTTAAACAAATCACTAGATGTGGGACTTACTGTACAGTAAATATGTATTTGAAGATTGTTTTTATTTTTTAATATTTATTTTAATCAAATTTCCCACGTGGTAGAATAAATTCAAATAAATTGTATACTTTTTTCTCAAATCTTTCTTTTAAATGTAGATCTTTATAAACACGAGTCATCATCAAGCAGAACGTTATTGATGGAATGCAAACATTTGTCTATTTTCTTCAAACAGCTGCTGTTGTCAAAGAGTTAATTGGTTTGTTGTGCAGCCAAAATGAAAAGCTCTGTATGTATGTGTACGTGTATTCGTGCACACGTGCTTGTGTGTTGATGTGTAAATAATCTGTTCAAAAGTCTTCAAGGCAAACATATGATCATTTGAATAAAGGAGATGCTTCAGGTGTGTCTCAGTGCTTGTTGCGGCTATGAATCATGCAATTTATATAAGTTTGGGAGAGTCATCTTATGGGATAAATTGCATTTCTAGCACACAGGGGAGAATGAAGTACCTTATGAAAATAGCAGTTATGACCATTTTTAAATGAACTGATTCAATCAGAGAGCAGATTCTTGAGATAAGCCTATATTATTAAGGTTTTAATAATATGCATTACAGTTAAACTATTACAATACCAAGTATGATTAGGTGTATGCTGTTGTTGTTGTGTTGTTGTTGTTGTTATTAATTATTATTATTATTATTATTATTGAAAGGTGAAATTTAAAGCAGATCTTAAAAAATACATACAAGTTTGAAAAAAAAGACAGAATTTATATTGTTTTGTCAACTATTCCTTTAAATAAATGAATAATACATTCAATTTTAAAAGGTCTACTTAAATATTACATGAAGTCATTGATACTTCTGCTGCATTCCTTTATTTATTGCAGGTTTATTTTCAATAGCAAAGTAGACACTCAAGTGAGCAAAGCCCTTTAATGACCTTGATTGATTAGCAGAAGTTTTAAATTATCATATGCTCTGTTCAATATTCTTCACAGCCCCCTCCCCCCTCCTCCTCCTCCTCCTCCTCCTCCTCCTTTTTTTCTGCTGTAACAACATTGCAACATTTCAAACTCAATTAGCTGCTGGGAGCATATGCAATTTAATGACGATATTTGAGTTAGCATCTACAGTATTCTCCCACCCCCTAACTTAATCCAGGTTATACAAATCAGCTGCTTATATATATATATATATATATATATTTATATGCAACCCCGTACAAAATGTATCTCCAAATCGGAAATGACAGATTTAGTAAAAGCAATGACCAACTGCTGGCTCACTGTCACAGGCTTTCCCCCAGTGGATTAATTTGTCATGAACATTAGGGATATCATCCTTCAAGAGTGAATATGAGAGCCATCGGATTGTCAAAGAAAGGGCACTGGGGATTTGCAGAGAAAGAGAGCGAGCGAGAAGAAGAGAGCGATGAGGTAGAGCGAGATGGATGTACAGTATGTATGCTAGCGTATGACATTAAACTTCAGCTGTTGTCGCTGAAGACAGGCTAATAAAATAGATTAGAGAAAACACGGCCGTAAAAGTGTGACATAGGGATGTGCTATTATGAGGGTGCCTTCCTGCCAGACTACAATAGGTTCCATGTGAGGTTTCTCAACCGTCTGGAACTCAGTGGTGCAGAAATCTGGTCCTGCCCCTAGGCTAAATCTTGAGTTGTCAGTGTGTTACTGGCAGAAGTCATTGATGGGTTCAACACACCACCAGCTGGAACCCACAATTACTCCTACTGGGCCATAGGGTTTCCCCCGTCTACAAGGCAAAGAGTGCGGCAATCAAGTCTCAGAGTATGGAGGAGTTCATAAGATGTGAAATAAGATTCAATACCAATCCAGCAATCCAGGTACTGTAGATATCAAATGAGGTACAGGTTCAAATATTCAGGAACAGCAGAATGAACAACCTTACAGGAGGGGAACAAGGATGGCAAGAGACATGTGTTAACTCGATGGAATTTCACAATGGTAAGAAAGAGGATTTCGTTTGTTTAGGCACTTTAAAAATATCAATAATTCTAGTACATGAGCCACCATCAAGAAAGGTTAGATGAAAGTTGAAAACCAAATTATTCTTAATTGTTAATTAGTCTAACTTAATGGCATGGGCCAGAAATGAAAATTGTCGTCATCTGCTCACACTTGTTGTTCCAAACCAGAACATAAAAAGAGCACTATCTTTCCTGCCATTCAAAGCACATAAAATAACACTACATTTTTAATTTAACATTTACTTTCCCAATCGAGTGGCGTAATAGGAATTATAAATTCACTGGGCAGTTTCAAAAATGCATGTAGTCCCAATACAAAATAATTAACTTATCTTCCATTTCACAAATTAACGTGGATTGAATGCAAAGAAATTAAGTTTTGACAACATGTTCCTGGATTGTGTTGATTTAGCTCATTTTAAGTAAACAGCAAACATTATTTACGGGTGATGTTGTCCACTAGAACGGCTTCTCATTTCCACTAGTCAACCAGAAAATTAGTTTGCTGTTCTGTCTGTCATTGTTGACCTGAATCACAACATGCTGTGCAGCATCAGTGGCCTTTGCTTTTAGGGGGACGGCAGCTGCCGAAATCATGGTCAGCGGGGGAGCGGGGCGGTTGGGGGAGGGATATGGTGGGGGGTGGGGGGGTGGGGGGGGGGGGGGGGGGGGGTGTTAGTTGCTTCCTTTGACGTCACATCTCAGGATAAATGCTGTACTCTAGAAAAAAAGGTTCAATGGGGTTCTTTAGGGGAACTCTTTATTCCAGAAAAGGTTCTTTATAAAGAAACAAATGCTTAGATGATTGATTAGATGATAACGTTTGTGTCAAGGTTCTGTCACTTCTGTGTAGTTTATTTCTTGGTTTTGTGACAGAGCTCTGACACCCCTGTTTTGTCATCTCTTTGATACCCATTTTCCACCAAAGCATTTTGAGAGCCGGTTCGGAGCCGGTGCCTACTCGAGAACCAGTTCTTTGTGTTTCGACAGCCAAAGAACCGGTTCTCGGCCAGGAAAATTGGTTCCAAAGCGGCACCAACTCTTTGCTGGACTAGAACCGTTCTTTTACCACGTCATGCTTACGTCGGGGACTGGGGGCGGGTTACTGTGAACAACAACACGACGGGAATAGGAAAGCTAAGACGTATGGCGACGTACACAGTGACGTAACGACGTCGTTCGCTGGGCTCTCTAATCAGTGGAAAAACAAACAGGTTCTGAGAAGGTTCGCAAGTTGAACCAACTTTGAACCAGCACCAGTTCCGAACCAGTTCTTTTTTGGTGGAAACGAGGTATGTGTGGGCGCGCGGCTTCGAGCGTTCTCTCTCTTGTCTGTATACCTTGTTACATGTGCGGGGCGTGGTGTTTGGATCCCGGCACATCTGTCTAGTTTGGCTTTGGTTCTGTGTTGGGATTCGTACATTCATGCTCCGTGTGTTTGTCCTCTGTTGTGAGCGCACAGGATGAGCTTATGCTCGTTCTCGTGCACTCTGTCGTGTGAGTGTGCGGTTTCGAGTTCGCTCGGGGCGTACGCTCTTCTGTCCTCGTGTGTTGTGTGTTGTGTAGCACGCGGATCGTGTTTACATCGGCCGCGTGCTTTCATGTCATGGTTTGTCTTGTGCTGTGTAGCACACAGCTTGTTTTTCATGTGTGCTTTAATGTTGTCATGTTCTGTGTGAACACGTGGCTTATGAGTGTTCTCATTAGCTGTGTGCTCATGTCTCGTTTTGTGTGAGCACATGGTTGTGATTTGTTTTACTAGCCATGTGCTTGTGTTCTAGTCATGTTTGTTGTGAGTGCATGGCTTGTCATGTATGTTTCCTTCTGCCATGTGCTCTCCTGTAGATTGTCTAACCCAGTGGTTCTCAATCCTGGTCCTAGGGAGCCACTGCTCTGCACAGTTTGTATGTCTCCCTCATTTAACACACCTGATTCAGATCATCAGCTCGTTAGGAAAGAGCTTTATTAACTGAAGTGGGTGTGTCAGATAAAGGAGACATATAAAATGTGCAGAGCAGTGGCTCCCTAGGACCAAGATTGAGAACCACTGGTCTAACCCATCTTGTTGCCTGATTATTGATTAATTTGCCCCACCTGTCCTCCCTTGTTACTTGCTTTGTTTGCGATTGAGTCCTCGCCTCATCTCCTCAATCCCAAAACCTGACGGTTTGTTTACAAGCTGCTTAAAACAAAAGTATTTAAACTCCTGATTATCCATAAAATAATCCCATGATGTGAACCCCTAAAAGGTTCTATGAACTAAGTGCCTGACAGAACCCTTGAAAGTTCTAAATAGAACCTTTTCTTTCAATGGGTTTGTTCACACTTTTAATTTGATTAAAACAAACTTTCTTGTGATTGCACTGTTAGGTTGAGAATCATTTGAATTAGTGTGAAATTTGCCCTCCGCACACTAGTGCGCACCAAGCGGACTCAGACCCCTGAAAAGGTGGGTCTCGTTTCGCTCCAAACTAATTCTGGTGAAGTTCGACTGAAATATGAACGCAACACAGACCAAAGACATGTATGAACCAAAAACAGGATGTGAAGTTACAACATGTGACCATAAAAGGACAGAATACTCGAGCTGGTTCTTCTCGTTGCCCATTACTTTTCAGGTCAGGCACTGTCTCCTTGCAGCATATCTTCATATGTGTGTGTGTAATGGAGGAATCCCTGGCACTGTTTTGACTCCTGTACACATTTCATAAGGTCTTCATGAGTTCTCAGCTTGTAAAAAAACATTATGTGTAAGTACTTACAATGAGTGCATTTAGCCCACAGCATTGCTGCATGTTTGGTAAATACTGACACACAAAAAAATACATAATAAATGGCTTTTTTTGTTTTGTATCTTTAGGCTTGGTCTTAAAAATGACACTGTGAATGTTAAGCTAAGCATGACTAAATGTATCATGTAGCCTTCAAAATGAGACACAGCAAATGACTAGGAGAAACAAGGACCTCCGGTGGTGAACACACTGAATTTACTGTATGTTTCAGAGTATGCAGTATAAAAGCAAATAGATGTGCACATGTATGTGTGGGAATAGTCATTGAACTAACACGTTCACAAACACCTCTTCTGGCCTTGGTCTGATAAGACTAACCATGTCCTCTGAGGTTCATTTTGACACTCTCTAACGCGCATATTAACACATTTAGGCCAATAAACAAACATTCCACCGTTCCCGGAATACATAACGCCTCATATATGGTAAATAGCAAGCAGGACTACACGAGTAAATTGAGAGCAGTAATGAGACGGCTATGTCTCTAAAGAGCTCAGAAGAAGATACCATTTCTCTTAGCTCGAATGAATTTCCATCAAGCTTCTGTTTGGCCCAATCAGTGCACACACTGAAGCACAATCCAATGTAATAGTGTAAAAAATTGGCACTGAGCTCTGTAATTTAATTTTTTTAGCATGTAATGGATAGAGCGCATGGGGCACAACACAACTAGCGCTGATTTAACTCTCACAGGATACAGCCAGTGAACTCTCGCTACACAATGCTAATTATGCTAATGC
Organism: Rhinichthys klamathensis goyatoka; assembly: GCF_029890125.1. Classification (NCBI taxonomy): domain Eukaryota; kingdom Metazoa; phylum Chordata; class Actinopteri; order Cypriniformes; family Leuciscidae; genus Rhinichthys; species Rhinichthys klamathensis. The sequence goes on from NW_026606776.1 coordinate 83,231, forward strand.
TAATCCCCTCATCGACCCCTTTGCCTCATTGAGAGGACTGATAGCGCAGTCTCATTTCTACCATAACTTGCATCCAAATTTAGGAATGCCCTGTTGGATGCAGCAAAAGAGAGGAATTGACTTCTAAACTGGTCTTCACTAATACTCAAAAAGTATTCCAGTATTTCAGTCTCTGCAGTTTTTGGCTAAATGGAACCTTTAATTTAGGTCCCGATGTTTCAATAAAAAAAAAAAAAAAAAACTTTGGTGCATCACTATTTTAAAATATGGGATATAGTGTTGCAGTTGTTGCAAATAAAGAGATATGGAGTAAAAATTAGGCAGGCATGAGTTTCCATATATGCAAACTCTGTACATGAAAAATCAAATAAATAGATACATTTTTATCCAATGTAGTGAATTTTTTTTTATACAATCCTGCTCACAAGATATATATATATATATATATATATATATATTCTTTTTCTCTTACCATCTTCATGTGCACTGGAAGAAAATTCCAAAATGGGACAGAGTTTGTTCTTCTTCCACACATTAATACTGTACACATTATGCTTTTGTAATGAACTAAAATGGAAACTCTATTCCAGTGGCTGTATGGAGTGGGGTTGCATTGGGTTCCATTTATTGAGTGATATCAATGACTTGAGTAACTTGATCTAAAAATATATGTGAACTTATGACCTTTTGTGTGCTTCACATAAACCTAATCATAGTACTTAATGCTAATTGTAAAAATCCTTGCTAACATGTTATAAATGCAACTGTACAGCATGAAGGCAAATGCCTAGATATTTACCTCAAGTGTATAAACAATAATAATCTAAATAAGGGTCTTCACACAGAAGGCATTTTTGCAGTACAAAAAAAAAAGTATATTTTTAAAACAAGTTTAACTACTTTTAATTTGAGCATCGCGTTTTTAGAACACTATGTCATGCGCACGACGCTGCAAAAGACGCGAGCGAAATCGTTAAAGACGTCCGTCTAGATCATGTTTTACATTGAAAAACAATCAAAAAGTAGAGCAGTGGAAAGGCTCACAACTTTATTCTCAAGATGTGAGGTTGAGGATCCATTGCGTTCATTCTGTACTAAAATATGTGATTTATCCACACCACCTACTGTAGCATCCTCCCAATAATCAAGTGAAACACCCTAACAACTCACTCTCCTTTCACTCAAAAATAATGATAGAAAATGTCACAGTGTTCCTGGCACTTCAGGGTAGCCTTACTTGATTTGAAGCTAAAGCAACCTGCTCTGGTAATGGCCACTTGCACGGTATGTGCACTTTTGTGTAAGCTGCTTAAAACAAAAGTGGAATAGTAGCATTTTGAAAAATGTTCATTTCTTAAACAACCATGTAGGAAGACACATCATGGCCATATTCCAGGATGACACTGTTAAGATTCATCAGAATCAAACTGTGAAAGAATGGTTGGGAGGAGCATGAAAAATCAGGTACACATATGAATCGGCTCCTCTGAGTCCAGAGCTGAAACTCATTGAGAGTCTTTGGGATGTGCTGGAGGAGACTTGTCAATTGTCAATGATTGTCAATAGAAGATCTTGACCAAAAATGTATGTACCTTTTGATGTAAATAAATGCTGTAATGGTATTTCCATCAAGATGTGTCTACTCCATCACATCCCAATAATGATCCAATCATAGACTCCTAAGCATATATCCTTTGCCTATATCCAAACAGCAACTTTTTTTTTTTGGGCCGTAAGGATATTTGAAAGTGTTATAATGATCGCTATCCAGTACCTCTGGTCGATAAAATAAATCGAATTAGGCTTTAAAAAAATAAAATAATAATAATTAGTGAGATTCTTTCTGTGCATTGGCACAGCTTGCATTTGCGTGTATGTTTGCCAGATACAGTATATGTTTTCACTAGGAAAACGATAAACTTTTAAGTTGCTTTTAAAGGACTAAAACCATTAGTCTTGAATATGTTGAACGCCCACATACCACTTAAGTCTAAGACACAAAAAAACATGCAGAAATGCAGTGTTGAAAAAGAAAAATGTATAAGCAACAGTTGCTTGATACTTTTTGTACATTCTTTGACTCTTTCACTATTCTCAATTCTCTCTTATAATAATAATGACTATTTGTTTTCTTCTCATTGTTCTCCAAATATGTCATTTGTTTTTAGACAAACACTCAGCAGCTTGTGCATTGACCTGGTCTTTCTTAGAAATTAATTTATATGCTTAGAGTTGCTGAGATGGAAAAATAAAGATGCGTAGCTATTTCTGTTTGAATGCTTCACGCTTTCAGAAACAAATGAAATGCCTGAGACTGGATGTGGATCACAGGTAATTTACCAATAAGACAATCTTGCATATGATCTATCTTTCTGTATCACACTGTAAACAATAGAAATTCTCATTCAACTGGAGTATTATCTAACCGCTTTTTTCATTACAAAGGCACAGATAAAAATCAACAGAGCAATAAAAAGATCCGATTTAACAATACGTGCATTTATACTATATAGAATACCTCAAAATGACCTTATTAAATTAATATATTTAACTTTAATAAGTAAAATGTTAAAATTATGAATCCTGGATTCTTATTGGATAATCATGAACTGAGTGGTGAAATGTTTTTGTAAAATGGCTGCTAAAACCTATATTTGACAATTAATTCAATATTTCATGTTTACATATTTATGTATTTGATATACCACTGCTCAAAATGTTGGCGGTTTTCCGATGTTTTGTGATTTTTGCAAGAAGTATCTTATTCTCACCAAGGCGGCATTTATTTTGATTAAAAACACAATAAAACAGTAATATTGGGAAATTTTATTGCAACTTAAAACAACCATTTTCTTTGTGAATATATTTTAAAAGTTATTTAATTGCTTCAGTCTTCCAGAAAACCCAAACATAACCATTTATAGAGCAAATCAAAAGAATATATAAAACGTAATGGACAGAAATGTGTAGGAAAATATCGCATTAAACAAATATTTTGAGTCGCTAATACCTCTAAATCTACCCATAACCATTTCTTTTAAAGGGGTCATATAATTGTAAATGCACTTTTACAAGTTGATTGTACTGAAATGTGTGTTGGCAGTGCCTGTACACAACCATCATAAAATGATAAAAATCCATCCAGTGTTTTTGTTTTAATCTCCTTATATGTTTTCCCCTGCCTCAAATCAAGCCGTTTGACCGTGTGGCGTCACACGCTCGGAAGCCCCTCCCACGATTGTTGATTGACAGGAGCGTTTCAACACAGACCCGCCCTCGCTCGTGAGAGCTGTCAATCATAGTCTGCGCGGACCGGCGCGGTCATTGTTGATATGCTGGAGCACTGTCTATGAGCAGAATGGCGTCTAAGCGATTGTGGTGTTCTGTTCTTGGGTGTAATAACGAACACAGCAGTCGTTTTAATGTTCCTAAATCCGAACCGCTGAAGACACAGTGGCTGAGTTTGTTTTCGAAGGGAATATTCCCCACGAGCAACGTCAATGCTCTCATGTTTGCGGGAATCATTTCTCATCAGACTGCTTTATAAACGAGGATCAGTATAAAGCTGGATTTGCTAAGAAGCTGCTCATGAAAAAGGATCGCTACCAGATATTCGTGTTCCTGCTGAACCTCTAGAACAACTGAAGTGAGTGTAACGTTTTGTTAAACTTTATATTAATATATTAATCTTTGCAAATCGCTAGCTGCACGCTTCACAATGAATGCGTCTAAGGTTTACACTCAGGGTACATTACGGCATGTTTTCTATGTATGACGTTCTCAATATAATTCATAATCCCACGTTTATTCTGAACAACGCGTTATGGTTATTGAGTTACAAATGGTGTATGCACAGAACAGAGAGGCGGGGTAAGCGAAGCTCATTATCATTTAAAGTCATATGCACTGAATGTCATAACGTCTGGATGAAAGACAGGAAGACATGTTCCTGGAGAGAAGAAGAAAAAATCTATATGTCATCCAGGTAGACATATATGAACTGATCGATCATATCTCGCAACACGTCATTGACCAGTGCCTGGAAAACTGCTGGGGAGTTGGACAACCCAAAAGGCATGACCAAATATTCAAAGTGCCCCCTGGGGGTGTTAAAAGCAGTTTTCCACTCATCCCCCTCCCTAATGCGAACCAAATGATAAGCGTTACGCAAATCCAATTTTGTGAAGATAGACGCTCCCTGCAACCTCTCGAAAGCTGAAGACATCAACGGCAAAGGATAAGTATTCTTTACCGTGATGTTATTCAACCCCCGGTAATCAATACAAGGTCGCAGAGAACCGTCCTTCTTCCCCACAAAAAAGAACCCCGCCCCCGCTGGAGAAGAGGAAGGGCGAATGAACTTGGTTGCTAGAGAATCAGAAATGTATTTCTCCATAGCCTCTCTTTCTGGAATAGAAAGTGAATATAACTTGCCCTTAGGCGGAGACTTACCTGGCAGTAAATCTATAGCACAGTCATAGGGACGATGCGGAGGAAGAGAAGCAGCACGAGACTTACTGAACACCTCCTTCAGATCCAGATACTCTGCGGGCACGTTAGACAAATCCCCTGTTTCCTCCTGAAAAACAGAAACCGGCACAGACGAACAAGCAGACACGAGACAAGACTTATGACATTCCTTGCTCCACTCCAGCACAGATCCATGAAGCCAGTCCACCCGGGTATTGTGTTTGAGGAGCCAGGGATGTCCGAGGATGACGGGTGCAAGAGGTGAATCCATGATGTAGAATGAAACTGTCTCAGAGTGATTGCCAGAAGTGATGAGGGTAATGTCTTCAGTGGAGAGGGAAATGGTGGGGAGTTCCTGTCCATTGAGTGCGTGAACTGCGATCCTATGAGTGAGGGGTCTGAGGGGAATGGACCACACTGCAAAAGTGTGGTCCATAAAATTACCTTCAGCCCCAGAGTCCAGAAGTGCTTGGCAGTCGTGCTGATGGACTGACCATCTTAGTCTTACCGGGAGGAGCGTGGAGGTAGATGTAATCGTTGATGAGGCCTTCCAGGCGGAGATCCCACCCGATAGTAGCCTCAAGTTTACTATCGGGCTTGACCTTTTACTGGGCAATTATAAGCATAATGTCCCGCTCCTCCACAATACAGGCAAAGGCCCTGGGACCTCCGCCTCTCCCTCTCCTCCCGGGAAAGCCGAGCTCGACCCACCTGCATGGGCACGGGATCATAGACGGGGCTGACCACGTCCCTGCCGCTGGATCGTGTCCCGTCATTTCCTCCGAAGGTACGGGTGGACGGAACCCGACGCTCGACTCTCGACAATCGGGCGTCCACCCGCAGAGCTAAATCAATGAGACCGTTAAGTGTGGTCGGCAGATCCAGGGCGTAAATCTCCTTCTGGACGTGGTCAGCCAACCCATGCAGGAACATATCCCACTGCGCCTCCTCGTTCCAGCCGCACTCCGCCGCCAAGGTCCGAAACTCGATCGAGAAGTCGGAGACTGACTTCTCTCCCTGTCGTAAGTCCGCCAATGTTCTGGCTGCCTCTCTCCCAGAGACAGCCCGATCAAACACCTTCCTCATCTCGGCGGCGAGGGTCTGGAACGAGGCGCAGCATGGATTCTGATTCTCCCACACCGCCGTTCCCCAAAGCGCCGCCTTCCCGGTTAACAATGTCAGCACGAACGCCACTTTCGCCTGTTCAGTGTTGAAAGTATGCGGTTGAAGAGCGAAGTGCATTGAGCAGCGGGTCAGAAATGCTCTGCAAAAAGCTGGTTCTCCAGCGTATGACTCTGGTACCGGTAGGCGGGGCTCGGTCTGTGATGGTCTCTCTGGAGGTGGTGGGGGAACGGCCGGCGTGGGCGGCGCAGCGGGATTCTGTAGGCGTTGGATCTGCTGGGTGAGCTCGGACAACTGCGTCACTAATGCTTGTACTGCCCGACCCGTGTCGCCGATATCTCGCGGCTGAGAATCCATCCTCCGAATGCTGTGTTGAATGAATTCCTCCAAGGATCCTGAAGACGAACTCGCTGCTTCCATTTGCTGGTCAGATCGTTCTGTCATAACGTCTGGATGAAAGACAGGAAGCAAGTGCAAGTTACTCAGTTTAATGGAATGTATAATGGAGACAGTACAAGCTGATGGAACACAGTGACGCAGGGACTTCGATGGCCAGGATCCGTGATGAAGTGCTGTGCAGAGGTGACGGTGAGAAGACAGATGAACCAGATGAAGACGACGAGGAACAGGAACACAAGGCAGGAGCAGGACACCGGAACACCAACACGCAGGACATCAAACAACGATCTGACAGGGATGATAGAACAGCGGTAAGTATTTAAGGAGTCGTGAGATTGATTGCAGCTGGTGATGAATGACGATCAGCTGGAGCGGATCAGGTAATGTCATACACTCACGCCCACTACACACGTGCGCTCACACAACAACATAAACACAAGACTAGAAGGAACAGAGAATACGTCTACCGTGACACTGAAACGGCGTGCTGAAAACAGAGCTGTTTTTGACCAGGTAAAATAAGTGTTTTCTTACAATACTAATGAGAATTTTTAATTAAAATATATAACAAACTTTTGATTTAGACCCTAAATCAAAGGCGTTACTAAATGTAAGATCGATCGTTACTAAATGTAAGATCGATCTCAAACAAGACATTCACAATTAATGACATTCACAATTAATGAACTTATTTTATCTCTTGGGCTCGACTTTCTATTTATAACTGAAACGTGGCTAAATGCCGGTGAACTTGGTCCACTCACTGAAGCTTGTCCTAAAGATTATACATTTTTTAATACAATACGGTCAGCTGGTCGCGGTGGGGGCTTAGCTACTATTTATAGAGATCAATTTAAATGCCGTCTATCTGCCACACAACGTACTTGGTTACTAACGTAACCTCGGTTCTCTCTAGAGAGGGAACGAGTACTGCGTAATAGCTTACGCTAGGGGAAAAACTCTTTTCCGCGAGATATAGAAGCCAAAAATTATCCTTAATTTTTTATTAATGTAAAACGCTTTGCAGCAGCAAGCAGACATAGGCGAAACAGCTCGCGCGCCTATTGGTTGCTCTGCAGCAAATGCAGCAGCCTATCGAGAGAGACTCTGCGTGACGTAATGACCAATGGGGGCAATTCGCGCCCATATCGTCACGTCCCGCCAGAAGGGGCGTGGTCTCACCCTATAAATATGCTCGTTAGGCTGATACAAGCTGGTTTTTATCACTGAAGCGAACCAGAGCGTATTCCAAGCACGGCAAGATACGCAGTACTCGTTCCCTCTCTAGAGAGAACCGAGGTTACGTTAGTAACCGAGTACGTTCTCTTACGAGAGTATCTCTCGTACTGCGTAATAGCTTACGCTAGGGGAACACAATGCAACACGCCGTGCGTACAGGGATCCAACACCAAAGTCCCGGGGGCCGAAGCCCAGGGCTCATGTAGTGCATAATCACCATAAACTCACATAGAGTGGAGGAAGAGAGGCTGGAAGCGTCATTCCCTATAAAAAAGCACCCAGCGGGGCTATTATATGACAATAAAACGCGCAGCCAGGGTGAAAGCTTTCAGCCTGATCTGGGTGGCCATACGTGTGTCAACACTCATGGGGCTGCAATAAACTCAGCATCTGGGCCGCACAGCGGGGCAGATAGCACTGAATTTTAGACCGCCAAAAGCTTAGCTTGTAAGGCGGGTACCTCCAGGTTATAGTATTTTATAAATGTAGACGGCGAGGCCCAGCCCGCGGCCGTACAGATATCTTGCAGGGAAACCCCGCTTGACCATGTCCACGAAGAGGCCACGCCTCTCGTGGAGTGCGCAATGACACCCAAGGGGCACTGTAGGCCCTTCGCAGAGTAAGCGAGCGCAATGGCATCCACTATCCATCTGGATAGGCTCTGTTTTGAGGTGGCGAGTCCCTTGGAACGCCCGCCAAACAAAACAAAAAGCTGCTCCGTCTGTCTGAAAACAGACGAGCGTGACACATAAGCTCTCAATGCCCTGACGGGGCAAAGGAGACTCGCATCCTCCTCCTCACTGAGAACCGGAAGGGCGGACAGGGAAATTACCTGGGCCCTGAACGGTGTATTGAGGGATTTCGGGACATACCCGTGCTTTGGTTTGAGAATGACCTTCGAGTCATTAGGCCCAAACTCCATACACGACGCGCTTACTGAAAGCGCCTGTAAGTCCCCTATGCGCTTCACTGAAGCGAGAGCCATGAGAAACACTGCTTTGAACGACAGGTGTTTCATGTCCACCAGCTGGATTGGCTCGAACGGGGCGCCTTTCATGGCCTCCAGGACCGTGGAAAGGTCCCACGTCGGGACTGAAGGGGGCCTGGGAGGGTTCAGCCTCCGAGCTCCCCTAAGGAAACGCACGACTAAGTCGTTTTTCCCCAGCGACTGGCCAGACACCGGTTTTGCAAACGTTGCTATGGCCGCCACATATACTTTGAGCGTGGATGGGGTCCTGCCCTTATCCAGTAGCTCTTGAAGGAAGGAAAGCACTTCCGAAACCCCGCATTCCACAGGTGAAAAGCTCTGGGCTTGACACCATGCAGAGAAAACAGACCATTTCGAGGAGTAGAGCCGCCTGGTAGACGGAGCTCTAGCCTGCGCGATCGTGTTTAACACTCCTTCTGGGAGGCTAGCGGGTACCCGTTGATGGCCCATGCGTGCAGGGACCACAACTCCGGGCGAGGGTACCAAATCGAGCCCTCCGCCTGAGAGAGGAGGTCTCTCCTCAACGGTACAGGCCATGGGGCAGTGCTGGTCAGCTGCATCAGGGCAGGGAACCACGTCTGGTTTGTCCAGAGCGGAGCTACGAGCAGCACTGGGCATCCGTTCTCCCTGATTCGTTCCAACACCTGAGGCAGGAGCGAGACAGGAGGAAAAGCATATAGGGGGCAGCGGGGCCAAACATGAGCCAGCGCGTCCTTGCTTTTCGAGAAAAACTCCGGGCAATGAGCGTTTTCGTGGGACGCGAATAGGTCCACCTGTGCTCTGCCGAACGTTTTCCACAGCAGCTGGACCGTCTGCGGGTGCAGCGACCATTCCCCTGCTGGAACATTGTTCCTGGACAGACTGTCTGGTCCCACATTCAGGTGACCAGGCACGTGCGCTGCTCTCAGTGAGAGCAGGTTGTGCTGAGCCCAGACCAGGAGGCGTTCCGTCAGCCTGTGAAGGTTCCGTGACCTGACGCCGCCCTGGCGATTTATGTATAGCACCACTGACATGTTGTCCGACCGGACCAAGACGTGGTGGCCTGTTACCTGGGGACAAAAACGCCGTAGCGCTTTGTCGACTGCTATCATCTCCAAGCAGTTTATGTGAAGGAGCTTTTCCCGTTCTGACCACAGGCCAGCTAGCTATCAGTCAGGTGTGAGTCTGGGGACAGGTGTGAGTCTGCCCTCGAGCAGCGCTCCCCACCCCGAGGTGGAGGCGTCCGTAGACACCACCTTCACACTCGAAGCGGTCCCCAGACTCACACCTGACTGATACCAGTCGGTATTTTTCCAAGGTTCCAGAGCTGAAACACACTGAAGGTCGACCCTGAGGTGAAACAGACCCGCTGTCCATGCCCTGGGTGGAACCCGCGCTTTCAGCCACATCTGCAGTGGGCGCATGCGGAGCAAGCCCAACTGGAGTACAGAGGCTGCTGAGGCCATCAGCCCCAGCATTTTCTGAAACCTTTTGAGCGGAACTATCGCGCCGTGGCGGAAGGATTTCACGCCGCGCTGAATATTTAGCACGCGCTCTGGTGACAGGCGTGCTGTCATGGACAGCGAGTCCAACACGTTCCCAGAAAGGAAATTTTCTGACTGGGAGACAGTGAGCTCTTCGCCCAATTGACTGTGAGGCCCCGCTCCTCGAGGTGCTCGAGTAATGCGGCCCTGTGTTCTATGAGCTCCGATCGTGATCGAGCTAGAATCAGCCAATCGTCCAAGTAGTTCAGGACTCGCATGCCCTGAAGTCTCAGGGGTGCGAGCGCCGCGTCCATGCACTTCGTAAATGTACGAGGTGCTAGGGACAGGCCGAACGGCAGGACTGTGTATTGATATGCCTGGCCCCCGAAGGTGAATCTCAAGAATCGCCTGTGATGGGACGCTATTTGTATTTGGAAATAGGCGTCTTTCAGATCTATCGACATAAACCAGTCCCCGTGGCGCAATTGCGCGAGGATTTTCCTGGTCGTAAGCATCCTGAAATGGCGTTTGACAAGCACTTTGTTCAGCTGTCGTAGATCTAAAATGGGTCTGAGACCCCCATCCTTTTTCGGCACCAGAAAATATCTGCTGTATAGGCCCCCTTCGCTCTGAGCCTGAGATAAAGGTTCTATAGCCCCTTTGCTCAGTAGTTTCGCTATCTCGGCACGAAGTAGATGAGACACCTCGATTTTTTACCGTAGTTTCGACACGCGCCGTATAACGGCGCGGGCGTCGAGCGAATTGTAGCGAATAGCCTCTCTTTCTAGTGTTCAGCACCCCATTCTGATACCCCGGGAAGCTTTGACCACGGATCTGCGTGAATAGCTAGGGGCAGAATGAAATCCGGGCTCTGGTCGCGGCAAAACGGCAGCTCGAGAGCCCGGGCATTCTGGGAACACAACACCGTGTTTACAGCGTTCGAGGCGGGGGGCGCGCTGATCACAGCGGGCGGCCTGACCGCGCTCAGCTTTTTTATGGCAGATTGTGCAGAAAAAGCGAGCGGGGGAGATCCCGTAGGAATCGGCGTGTCTGTGAGAAAATGTGGGCGCGGGGCTGCGGGCACATTTATTACACTGAAAACACTGTCGTTCATGGCCGACTGAATGTGTGTTGGTTTCGTTTTTACAGAAACCAAGGGACACGCAGCATGTAGTGTGAGCGGGCATGGTGACATGGGCGCGTTTACTACATTGTTTGCACAATCGACCTGAGTCGATTTTATTTGTGCTAGCCCTGCACCGTGGCGGGCTGTGTCTGGGTGTGGGAATGGGCACTGGGTGGGCATTCTTACAACACTCATAACACCATCGGCCGTGGCCGGATTGTTTGTGCGAGCCCTGCATTTTTGCGGGCTGTGTTTGTGTGTAGAAATGAGCCCTGGGTTGTAGGCATTTTCAATACACTCATAACACCATCGGCCGGAATACCAGAAAATACACCATTTATGTGATTTATCTGGGTCGCCGTGGGAACAGCATTTGTGTGCAGGCAAGCGGGCATGGTACTGGCTTGCTTACTGCAAAATACACTGGAACAGTCACATTTTCTGGAACTGAACGAGCGAAAATTTCAGTGGAAGTCTGGCCACGGCGAGACTGAAACACCGTCGATTTCCTAGGAGGCTAGGAAGACTTGTGTTGGTTTCGTTTTACAGAAACCGTGGTAGTGTTTGTGGGCACTGGGTTGTGGGCACATTCACTACATTTAATGCACAATTGACATGCGTCGATTTCATTTGTGCGAGCCCTGTACCGTGGCGGGCTGTGTTTGTGTGTAGAAATGAACACTGGGCTGTGAGCATTTTATTACACTTATAACACCATCGGCTGTGGCCGGAAAACCAGAAATACAATGATGACATGATTTTTCTGGGTCGCCATGGAATCGGCCTTTATGTGCAGGCAAGCGGGCCGTGGTACCAGCTTGTTTACTGCAAAATACACTGGAACAGTCGCATTTTCTGGAACTGAACGAGCGAAAAGTTTCGGTGGAAGTCTGGCCGCGGCGAGACTAAATTTTTATCTGCTGCGAGAGCCGGGATCGAACACGGGTCTCTCGCATGAAAGCTTCAGGTTCCGCCACTGGGCCACAGGGAGAACTACACTAACGCAAGCAGATAAGAGAGTGTCATCACAGTTTTGTGTGTGTCGGCGTTTGTATGCAGGTGTGCGTGTTATACAACAGGCTCATTGCTGCAATAATGACATTTTCAGCCGCTCAAACTAGGAGCTGAGAAATGTTTGAGAAATGGAGATTAATCCGGCCTCGGCGGGGACTAAAACACACTCTTTTCTCATTTGCCGGTGACGCACGCCCATGGGGGGCGGGGTAGATTTCTTATAACGCAAAGAAAGCTAGCCGCGGTTTTTAGGGCTCGCGGTCTTGATGCTGGCCCGTTACCTTGACGACTCGCGGACAGAAGGCGGAGGTCCACAGAGCTCGCCTGTTGCGCGGCGGTTGCGCGGGCGCCTCCCAATCGAGGCCGATGCTTTCCACGGCCTGAGAGAGCAGACGCATCAGCTCAGTCTCAATGCCGGCTCTCTTACCAGTGGTCTGGCGGGAAACGCTAGCGGAGGGGAGATCCACGGAGCTCGCCCAATCCTCACTATCGGATGCCAGAAGAGAACACGCCTCGGTGGGTTCGTCAAACTCGTGGATGGACGCGGCGGCAGGCGGCGGCCGTTGTCCGTCAGTGAGCGACTCGAGCGAAGCCGGCGAAGCTGGCGGGCGAACCGGCGAGCTTTGGCGGGCTGGAGAAAGCTCGGGAGCGCGCTGGGCGCGGCGCTTCTTGCGGCGCGGCACCACGGCGGGCTGCGGTGAAGGCTCGGAGAATGATGCCAGGCGAGTCCTCAGAGTCACCATGGGCAAAAGCTCGCAATGAGGGCATCCGCCGTCAGCGAGCGCGAGAGCCGCGTGATCCTCACCCAGGCAGGAAACACAGATGACGTGCCGGTCTCCGTCGCTGAGCGGGGCGCGGCACGAGCCACAGGAAGGCATCTTTAAAAAGACGCAGCTCTTTTGTGAGAGAAGTGTGAGTCGCGTCAAGTAAGCGAGCAAACACTCTCAACAGAGTAAATACACACAGAGTATGAAAGGATATAGAACGCCGGAAAGCGCAGCAGGTACGGCAGTTGAAGGCGGCGAGGCCAGCGACTCCAGAGCTCGTCCCGCTGAAAGGCTTGCTTCGACGGCGCGGCTTCTCACTCCGGATCCAGCGATGCGTGTGCTTCGCTGAAGAGGTAAAAATCAGCTTGTATCAGCCTAACGAGCATATTTATAGGGTGAGACCACGCCCCTTCTGGCGGGACGTGACGATATGGGCGCGAATTGCCCCAATTGGTCATTACGTCACGCAGAGTCTCTCTCGATAGGCTGCTGCATTTGCTGCAGAGCAACCAATAGGCGCGCGAGCTGTTTCGCCTATGTCTGCTTGCTGCTGCAAAGCGTTTTACATTAATAAAAAATTAAGGATAATTTTTGGCTTCAATATCTCGCGGAAAAGAGTTTTTCCCCTAGAGTAAGCTATTACGCAGTACGAGAGATACTCTCGTAAGAGAACCGTTTTCCAGTTTTGAGGCACAGCTATTTAAGAAGGATGGCTGTAATTCAATTTTATGTATATTAGTTTATAGACCCCCAAAGTATAATAAGGATTTTATAAGTGAATTTTCTGACTTTTTATCTTCTGTTGTGCCAAATGCAGATAGGATTCTGATACTGGGCGATTTTAATATACATGTTTGTTGCCCTTCTAAACCTATGGTTAAAGAATTCTTACATATTATTGACAATTTTAATCTCACACAGTCTGTTCTTGGTCCTACTCATAAGCAAGGGCATACACTTGATTTGATCTTATCATATGGCTTTTCAGTCAGCAACGTAGTTGTCAAAGAATTTTTTATGTCTGATCATTTGATTATTTCTTTTAATATAGATGTTCCGAGCCCTGAACCACTCTATGTGCCGGTAGCCCGGTTTGCTCGTTCTTTTAACTCATCCACATCTGAAAAATTCCAGGATGCTTATATTAGTTCCCCAAAAACTCATGAAATTGAGTCAAACTGTCTTGGAGTAAAGCCAGATGAGTTAGTAAATATGTTTAACATGTTATGTTCAAATATACTGGACGTTGTTGCCCCGCTTAAATTGAAGAGAACTAGAATTTGTGTTCACCCTTGGCTTAATGATGATACTAGGGTTATTAGACAAAAATGGAGAAGAGCAGAAAGGAAGTGGAAGAGGGACAAATTACAAATATCTTATGAATGCGTTAGAGACTGTATGATCCAATATCAAGAAGTTGCTAAGTTTGCAAAAGCAAAAAAATTTTCAGAGCTTATTGCTAAAAATGCACACAGTCCAAAAATACTATTTAATACTATAAATAATGTGCTGAATCCGATTTCTAATTTATATCCTGATCCCTCTGCTACGGCCTGTGAAAACTTCCTTAAATTCTTCTGCAAAAAAATTAATGTTATAAGATCATGCTTTTCCCATTCTCTTTTGGACCTACCGCAGTCTACATCGTTACAGATTTTTACAAATATATCAGAGTTTTCTCCAGTGTCTCATAGTCATTTGCAACACATTTTTCGACAAATGAAGTCTACCTTTTGCTCACTTGATGTTGTCCATCCTCGCCTTATGTCAGATATACTTGATTTTATTAGTCCGAGCCTATTGTCAATAATCAATAGTAGTTTGGTTAGTGGGATAGTTCCATCCTATTTTAAACATGCACTTGTGCAGCCGCTGCTCAAAAAGCCAAACTTAGATCCAAAAGTTTTGAATAACTACCGTCCCATCTATCAAAAGTCTATCAAAAGTTTTGGAGAAGGTTGTGTTTAATCAGCTTTCTTCCTACCTAAAGGAATATGGTGTTTTGGATAAATATCAGTCTGGTTTCAGACCACAACACAGCACAGAGTCTGCACTACTTAAAGTTTTAAATGATTTATTTTTGATCGTCGACTCTGGTAAATGTGCTGTTTTAATTCTGCTGGATCTTAGCGCAGCATTTGACACTCTCGATCATGACATTCTTTTAAATCGTTTACAGCAAATAGGGATTCAAGGTTGTGCTTTGAATTGGTTTGCTTCATATTTAAAGGACCGAACCTTCTCAGTAGAGATAGGTAGTTTTTTATCACCTCGTGAACCAGTTAAATATGGGGTTCCGCAGGGCTCGATCCTGGGTCCTGTTTTATTTTCTTTATACATGCTTCCGCTGTATACTATTTTTACTAAATATAATATATCTTACCATTGTTATGCAGACGATACTCAGTGTTACGTTCCTTTACACTCAAATGACGATTCTGGCTTAAAGTGTTTATTTGACTGTTTGAGGGACGTCAAACAGTGGATGTCCGCCAACTTCCTTCAGTTAAATGAATCCAAGACGGAAGTTTTAATTTTTGGCTCATCTAAGTTTACAGAGTTGGTCGCCAGTAATTTGGGACCTTTAACTACAAATATCCATACACACGTTCGCAATCTGGGTGTTATTTTTGACTCAACTCTGACTTTTGATAAACAGATAAATGGTGTGGTCAGAAGTTGTTTTTATCAGTTAAAGAATATTGCAAAAATTAAGGAAATTTTAACACCCAGAGACATGGAATCTGTGATACATGCTTTTATTTCATCAAGGTTAGACTACTGTAATGTACTATACTTGGGTGTTTCACAGTCTTTACTGTCACGTCTTCAACTTGTCCAAAATGCTGCTGCAAGACTGTTAACAGGAACAAGGAAAGGAGAGCATATTTCACCAGTATTGTTCTCTCTTCATTGGCTCCCAGTTAAACAACGTATTGAGTTTAAGGCGCTGTTGTTTGTCTATAAGGGATTGCATGGACTAGGTCCTTTATACATCTCGGATCTCCTTTCAACTCATCATAATGCTGTTAGAAATCTCAGGTCATCCAGTAGTCTACAGTTGACTGTTCCGAGGACTCGTTTAAAATTAAAAGGAGATCGGGCCTTTTCAGTGGCCGCCCCACAGCTTTGGAACAATCTGCCATTACACATAAAGTCTGCACCTACATACACTGATTTTAAATCATTGCTTAAAACTCATTTATTTATTGCTGCTTACGGTCATAAGCGGCTGTAGTGGTATTGCATTGTTTTGTGCTTTGTGTATTGTTTATTTGTTGTTCTATGTCTTATGGATACCTGTTTATACATTGTACAGCACTTTGGCCAACAGCTGTTGTTTTTAAATGTGCTTTATAAATAAACATGACTGACTGACTGACTGACTAAAGAATCATATTAGCTTGTACAAAAATGGCATTATATGACCCCTTTAAAAATATATACAGAATAAGAAACAAAGCAGACAGGTGGAATCACAATCATTTATTTATTGCAAAAATGTCAAAAACAGTACCAGTAAAAAAAACAGTAAAAAAAAGTAAAAAATTAAGTTGTTAATCTCTGAAAATCTTATCCAGATCCACTCTGTGAAGGCGCACATTTCAAACGCACATCACCCAAAACACAACAGTGCAATCGGCAACAAAGCAGCTGAGAGCCAATGAGCATTTGATATCACTACCGTAAAACATGTCATAAAACTTCTTGAGGCGGCAGTTTTTACATTTAGAACGACTGCATGATTTGATGTTTGCAGCAGCTGCTGAAAATGGATACTAAGATTGCTGAATCAAGGCTTGAATTTGGGTATGTTCCTCACAGTCATGTGGATTCTGAAAAGTGCACAAATAAAATGAATTACTTTTGTGAATTTATTTTGCGTTTTTGCTGTATTTTATGGTTCTATTGTCAGTCACAGCGTAGGCCTATACTGAGAAAATTCGGTAACGCTTCCTTTTACAGTCCTGTTACCCATGTACTTACTATGTACTTATTACAGTCATTATAATTACTGGGTAATAACTAGGTACTAACCCTGAACCTTCCCCTAAACCTACCCCTAACCCATGTACTACCTTATATTAGCCAGTACTTTCTAGGTAAGTACACTGTAAGTACACGTAAGTACTGTACTGTAAAAGGAAGCGTTACCGAAAATTATTTTTGTGTCCCATTGCAAACAAAATAAATATTACATGATTTACAATGGTTCAACAATTACAGAAATGCGATTAATTTTAAGGTTTAAAAATGTAGTTTTGTAAACCTTCAAAACAAATTTGACGCAAAAGTCATACAGAACAGAGCGAAATGTTATCGTTTCATATTAAAAAGAGAAAACTGTGTTTAATAAATGTGACTGAAAACAATGTCATTGATATGACAATTGATTACAACAGAATCAAAATAATGCTGCCATGATTTTAACATTCAAAAATAAGTATTCAGACACATTTCTGTAAATGTGTTCATATGTAAATGAATTACCCCTCAGGTCCTACTCGCCCCGCTCTGTGCGGGCCTCGAACCCGGGTCTCCGCCGTGGGAGGCAGGCGCTCTAAAAAGGAGGCAAAAGACCACAGTCTTTAGCATCAATCGGTAAGGCGCCTCTTGAGATCAAGGGAGTGAGGTTTACTTGCACGGCTCTTACTAACTGTCCTCCGTTACACATAATCAAGGCAAACGCCAAACAACTCCATTTTCAAAACCCTCTTTTCCCAGTTACTGAAGCACACTTGAATCTTAATGACACTTGCTTGTATTCATTTGGAGTTTTTCTTTTGACAGCATTATGAATAGGCATCTCAAATTAAAACCTTCCACACATCTCAGAGGTCATCTGATGCAATATCATTCATTACAATCATCAATACGCATACACACTCATGGATGTCCCTCACGACTTTGTATTTCTATTCTTTGCTATGGCATAGATCAATACTGCAATTTACAAGGTTGTCAAAACATTCAAATATAAATGGCCAAGGAGCCAGAAAAGGAGGAGTGCCGGGGGCCAATGGAGAGCCAGGCGTCTCTATAATATCCCATCCACCCTCTTCAATTTTTAGCTCCTGCTACTTTTAACAAATCATTTCCCTTCTCCCAACATTAGTTTTCATTAGGCCTCACAGCCATGACAGAAAATCAAACAGCAGCCATGGCCACCGCTTCCCCTGGGAGAGATTACATTCGGACGGGTCGCTCTCAAGTATTTGTGGATGAAGGTGAGAATAATACAATAATCAAGGCATTAGGAACGCATCCTTTCCAGCTGGTCTACTGGTAGAGATCGACCCAACGATGCACACCACCTGCTTTCGATGGCCGGCCGAACACAATGCCTCCGGCAATAAATTTCCCTCATTCGTGTTTTTTTAAATGCCCATTATAGTTTTAGTGGATGCTGTGCGCTGTGACTTCCTCCTGAAATATATATCTATATAGATAGACAGATATTTACAATTCTATTGCTCTCTCTGTCTCTCTCCCTTTTTATCATTTTGCACATCTTATCAACTGTATAACATTTGCCTTTTTATCTGGCTTTTCGGTAATGCATTTTCATCTGATTCTTAATGGACTAATATCCAAGGATAATTATCTGGATCTAATTTCAACTACATTATTCAGCTAGCGTTTAACAGATATTAAGAGCTTATGAAAATTAAACTGATCCTATTTATCCTGATCACCAAAAGCCAGTTAATGAAAAGACGACAATAAGACCAAAGCAGCTTTATTGCCACTGAAAGTGTCGCCGCACACCCAATGTCACAGTGAAACATTACAATTTAAACTAATTTGAGGGTTTGATGCCGTTTTTGCACTGCAGAAAAGAAACTTTGAACATTTGCACCTTTTTACTAGAAATAGAAATACAATTGATTAAACACACATTGACCCTTTTGTGACAACTTGCCCCAACAACAGGATATGTTGTTACAATGGGAGCCAGCCATTTAACAGCCTAAAACAATTATACAACAAAAAACTAACAGATCACATATGCCAAAGTTATTTTTTAACAACATAAATTATAATTAATTAATTAATCAATTAATTAATTAATTGTATAAAATCACTTGCTCTGACCTGACATCTCGAAAACAGTTCACCTTCATTCTACGTTCATGGCGCTTACCATCAATCTATGCCAGATCAGTTTTAGCATGTTATCATGTTTATCCAGCAGGTATAGCCAAAATATAACGATATAGGAAAGAATGGTGGACAAAATTAATGACAATTTATCAAAATTATTTAAGAAGGTTTTGACTTAAAGGTTTGAGGCCAACATACAAAATTGGAGAATAAACAAATTGAATTTCCTTATGTGACAACTAGCCCCTATATTGGTCTATATTGGACCAAGCACTGCTATTTACAATTTTTAGATGATAAATGCTGTTTACACTAACATCAGATGTTATAAGAAAAACGTATTCCTTCACCATTTGCTATAGTAACTGAATGTTGTTTAGACTAAAAATCAGTCAGGCTCTTTTTATGTTCTCAGTAAGAGGCCATCAGCATCCTGAGAGGTGTTCCTGTTCTATCAGACTGCTAAAAGGCAACAGTCATAAACAAGAGCAGTATGTGAGCACAATACAACTCCGAATATCACTCAGACAACTGAGGCTGATATCCACCTTCCCCGTATTTACAGCCATTTATTTCCACTTTTAATTGCTACTGATTGTTTTACCAGAGTTGACCACCCCTCAATCCCTCATCAAAATAACATTATCTCTTTAAAGAGTAATATGTTTATCATCACAATCCATACATAGCTATATGCGTAAACACAGCCGTAGACAGCCATGGCAGTTGCTCTACTGTGAAAGCAAATAACCTCATAAAGCACTAAATTTAGAGACTTAAAAGGATAGTTCACCCTAAAATGAAAATTAATGTCATAATTTGCTCACCCTGGTGTTGTTTTAATGCACAAAGGGAGAATTAAAAAAAAAAGTCCAGCTTGTGCTCGTCCATATAATGGGAGTGAATAAGGGACCAGCAACAAGTCATTTTTTTTAAAGATGGAAAAGTATCACAGAATGATCCCATGCGACGTGCCGTATATTCCATTTGTATAGAGGAATACGATAGGATTTGGTGAAAAACAAACTAAAATTACTTTGGCCAATGGTCTTCTGTGCATGGCATGTCCGTGAGACTCTATTAGTCTCAGAAAAAGCAGTGTGAGAAATCAAGAATAATGGTTGCACTTTATTTTGATGGTTCCTTTAACACATTCTGTTGAGAGTGTTAGTGGAGTATTAGTAGACTGGTAGGGTTAGGGTTAGAATAACTTGACATGTAGTTAGAAAATTATTCATTAGAATGTCTGTTGGGGAGCATCACAATAAAGAGTTAGCAGATATTAAGCAGACAGTTACTTAATGTAGGTGCAAAGTTACTTATAGTCAACAAATTGTTCAAAATAAAGTGTTACCTGAATAATAAATACGTGACATGAAATACAATGCCTGGTAATCCCAAGAAAGTATCCGACCTTGTACTTTCCTCGCTGAGTTAAATATCTCCAGACCGGAAATCCGTTTGTCTAATGACAGCCAGAATGACAGTTGACAGATGTGAACGCGATAACTTCTTGTTATGACAAACACAATGGATTCACAGTATTCCCCTCAGAGAAGAAGTTACATGGGTTGTCTTTCATGTCACGATTTTGTTCATCTTGATTTCTCACAATTTGTGTGCTTTTTCTAAACGAGTCGGAGTGAACTGCGGTGCTTATGGAGTCTCACGAAAGGACACATCGCAAAAGGTCAGGCTTATTCGTTCAATGATACATTACATTTTGTTTTGTTTTTTTACCAAACCCAATCATACACCTTTAGAACACTTGGAATATAAGGCATGTGTCGCATGGGGTCATTCTGTCATACTTTTACGTCTTTAAAAAAAAAAAAAAAACCTTAATGCTGTTCGCTAATCACTGTCATTATATGGACGAGTGTGAGTGGGATATGTTTTAAACATCTAGAGTTTGCTGAGTATCTGTTTATCTGGCATGAGTCCCGTGCCCTCTTATGTAAAAACAGGTCACACAGCTGGGTAGAGCTGAAGACCAGCCAGATCAATAGTCCAACTAAACCACACTGGTCCTCCCAAGCTTTGACATGGGGGCAAGCAGGCTAAAATAAGAAAAAAGGGATAAAAACAGGACTATGTAGTTATCTTGAGTACAGGGGTGTGCTGCCCCATGTATTATAAATGGGATGAGTTCTCAGATAAACACATAAATAAGTAAAGTGCACCCTCATTACTGAAACGGAGAGAAGGCTATGAAGGTGAATGAAGGAGATCGTTGGGATTCTGAACACCCTCCACTAGGGGTGTAATGGCAAAGGGAGAAGGTCAAAGATGGAGGAGAACCAACTGGCCTCTCAGCAGAAGCTCACAGGCCCAGCGGTTACATAAAGTCTGCCTCTGTGATGAATCTTCTCCAGTCCATTTGCTCGAAGAAACAGATACCGAAGGACAACTTAAAGTGTAAAAATACTCTGAGAAAGCTGCTGTCTGTAATTATTTAGTTGTTAAACTATTTCTTCCTAACATGAACAGAGATCATTATGAGTAAACCTTTAGGAGGTTAAACTACCAGAAAAGTTTCAACACTGGGCTGTGGCATTTTTAACATTAGCCACTTACACACAGCAATCCCGGTAAATTACCGTAAAATTACCAGAACGTTTTTTTTTCCGGTAAAAACACAAATGTGCTGTTCACACAAGCAATGGTGTTCCCTCTTTTACTTGTAAGCCACCATTCACACATCAGTATCAAAATACCGGTAGGCTAAACTCTGTGAACATTTAATGAAATGGCAGCACCTTGTAAATTGTGTGTAAGTTGAGACTGGTAGGGTTAGGGTTAGAAAAAGTTGACGTACAGTAGTTGCAAAGTTATAGTCACTAGAATGTCTGTTGGAGGAGCATCACAATCAAGAGCTAGCAGATATTAAGCAGACAGTCTTATAATACTCTAATGAGAGTTAGCTGACATGTAATTGCAAAGTTACTTATACTCAAAAGAATGTTCAAAAGGGACCATCAAAATAAAACGGAACCAACATGTGTTGCAGATCATTTTCCAAACCCTCCGACTGCACTGAAAAAAATAAAAAATGACTAACGGAAATTGAGGATTTTTACACACAAAATAATAATAACAACAGGAAACTTTTTTTTTTTTTTTTTTTTTTTTTTTTTTTTTTTGCAATTCTGTTTGTAGCCACTAGTTTAACAGGAAATATACACGCCAGTAAAATTTGTTTTGGTGCCAGTCTTGGCCGCGATTGGTCATCTGTATTTTTGTAATTTACACCTAAAGCAAAATGAGAATGAAACAGTTTGTCACCAGGGCAGTACCCTCCAAATGTACACCCTTTTACCTTACTTATCCCTAAAAGGGAACACATTTTTGCACCCTTTGAAAGTACTTTCATGGTGGCAAGCGTCTGTACCCCTAGAGGGTGTCTTGACTTGGGAGTATTTTGAGGAATTCAATATACAAGCACATGTTTTAAAAGCAACAGATTAACAAAGGCATTTAAAGATGTCAAAATGTAAAACAAAGGAAAACATCTTTTCTCTTGAGTAAGGCAATACCCCCCCCCCCCCCCCCCCATTTTTCTTCCCATGTATAGGCTTTTAGATGTACAGTAGGTAGTGCCATTCAAAATGCTAGACATTTGAATGACATAACATGTTTCTATCAGAAGCTGTCATTTCAAAAACTGATGGTTTACCTCTTGCTTTCTCCCAACTGAAAAAGCCACTGCTGAGCTCAGCACCGCTTGCCTGTCGCCAGCCTCTCATCCTATTATCTGTGGATTCTGATGAATTTTGCATGGTCTATGTCTTGAAAAAAAAGGCTTTTAAAGAATTTGAAAGGGAAAGAGTGTAAGAGGGACCGAGAAAGAGTAAGTGCTCAAAAAGAGCCTTTTAATAACAGTGATATGTAAGATGTCACTGGAGATGGCTTCATTTCTGCAAAGGTTCTTGAGTCACCTCAATGGAGAAGTGCGCTGAAAAGCTCTGTTTTTATGTGCACTTGCATGTCACACATGAGTGCAAGTGTTTTAGATACATAGAGAAAACCTTTGTCATGTAACAAACAGAACAGGGGCATGATTTTCTTGTAGCACAGTGGTGGTGTTTAGGAACATTAACAACAATGTCAGACAAGCATGAGGTTTTATAAATGTTTAAATTGTGAACTTAGGCTAGCACTAGCGAACTGTAAAACTATGGACTTCTGCCAGGGAATGTAAAATTCATGTGGTAACATCTAAATAAACTTGTTTTATTCAATCAAAAGTATTAATGACGACACATTGAGTGTGAAATGTCTCATTCAAACCGCTGCCTGCTGCTTCTTCTGATTGCTTTTAGAGGGAAAAGCTGCCCAAAACTACTGGTCTAGGGTCATTTTCACCGTAATAATAGCATATCGGCGAAACATATTTGGCAAACGATCCAGTGTCGCTCTGAATAACGACAAGGCTTTCTGTTTCCAACGTGTTTTTGCAGCATTGAGCAATGTAGCCAATCACAAATGTATCTGTTGATTTCTTGAACACAATGAGGTATTTAAGTGAATACACCCTGGTGAAAAAAAAAATGCTAGGTATACTTGCAACCAGACTAATTATCAGTATACTTCAAGTGTGTTAATGATTAGTTAACTTGAAGTGTGCTATTTTGAATATATAGTATATTTTAGTTGTTATTAAATTGTAGTAAAGCATCACTTTAGGTGTATTTAGTGTACTTTTGTGTACTAAATTGGACCATCTTCAAGTATACGCCTGTGTAGGGACTACTTACTTGATTAGTGATATTAAAGTGTACTTTATTAGTGTTACAAGTACATTACAAATTCATTACGAGTGTCTTCGAAACATACAAGCAATATACCATAAGTGTATTAATATATATTTGGTGTCTTTTATTGGGATAGGACAGTAGCTAGACAGGAAGTGAGGTGGGGGAGAGAGAGAGAGAGAGAGAGAGAGAGAGAGAGAGAGAGAGAGAGAGAGAGAGAGAGAGAGAGAGAGAGAGAGAGAGAGAGAGAGAGAGAGAGAGAGAGAGAGAGAGAGAGAGAGAGAGGGGGGGGGGGGGGGGGGTATATAAATATATATATATTTTTATACCTAAAATATATTTATTAATTATTTTTAATAAAGTGCAAGGAAATAAAGTGCACATTTTCACTTCAAGTATATTTTTAGAAAAGTACTAAAGTACAATTATTTTAAAGTGTGTTAAAAGTTGTATTGTGAAAATAGGTAAAAGCATGATGCTAATATACTTTTAATACATTTAAAGATAAGTTTTGTTAGTATATTTGCAATGTACTATTGAAAAAAGGAATACATTTCAAATACAATTAAGTATACTTTTTTTTCACTAGGGCACGCTTGCAAATATCCCCTCATTATAGCAAAATAATATGTAAATAAGAAGTCAGCTTAATTTATAATAAAATAAGATATTCTTGAGATTGCGATGATTTGGCATGTGTGCCAAATCCCGCATACAGTATGTAATCTGTTCAAATTAACAGTGTTTTGCGAACGTAGTTTTATGCAGAACGGTTTTGGTGTAGTTTGTTGGATGGACTGTCTTGTCTTTTGGCGTTAATATAGAACTTGGTCTATTTCAGTAATAAAAAATACAGGATGTTATTGTTTTTGTCAAAGTCTGTTTTTCAGATTATAAAAATGTGTACCCCCCTATGAAAATAAATTGATCCCCACATTCTATATGTTCTGGTGACGACCATGCTATAAGGTTCCTCTGTTTAGTAAGAGAGTCTATACATCTTTGAATTTTGAATCTTTTCACTTGAAGATGCTGGATTCTGGCAGGACTGCGGAGCACAACAGAGCATAGAACAACAAGGGCTGGATCTTCTCCCACATAAATCAGAAGTATTGATAAGGCCTTAGACAAAAAATTCTGGTGAGGTTCTTTACATGTGTATACAACATCATCCACAGTGATTTAATAGTAATACTCTTCTCACTCGGTGACTACAGTAGAATCGGACAGTTTGAGGAAAACAAATGCTCCTGTGGTCACTGTACAACCCACCGTCCCTTCAACCACACTGGACTTGAATCCAGAGGGAGTCGCTCTGCTTTTCTCTTCCTTGACCACAGTTGTAATCTTATTTTACTGAACTCTCTGGACTCCAGTGTCTTGTTAAGTCCACAAGACTGAACAAGTCCATTCATTACATGGCGGCCATGATGAATGGCCTGGGCCGACAGTAAGGGAAAGCCAAGGTGTAAATGTTCAACCTCCCATAAATCACGGCGACGGGGCCAGTCTAGACCTTAACCTAAACACACTCAAGAATGATGATCCGCTCTGTGTGTCAGTATCAGAGCCGTGCCAAGCTAGAGTCAAGGGATAACCCTCTCCAATGCAACTGTTTCCCCCTTCATTAAACGCTGCTGGTTTCTGAGGGAGAGAAGTTCATCTACAGGAGCTACAGAAAAGTCCTCTGAAACAATCGCACTGGGATAAATGATGGTGAAAGAATGTGACTGCTGTTTCAAACTCTTCCAAACAAAGGTTCTTTAAACCTGATTCGACAAAGAAGACGCTCCTTATCAATAACCATTTTTCCATGTCTAGAGTTCTTGAGCCGGTGCTTCCCTGCTGAAAAGACCAGCATAGCCGGTGGTCACCCAAACCAATATGGAAATTCATGCTTTTCAACAAGGTTCTTAATCAGCAAATTGATTTCTGGCACCAGATTTGGTTCAGTCAGCTTTTCTAGGGGTATGTTCACACTTAGTTCAGTTCTCTTGGTTCTTTTTGTCTGGACAAAAAAAAAAAAAAAAAAAAAACGAGAACAGAAATTAATACATTTCTCATGGTGCACTTAGAATTCACACTGTCATTTTTAACACTAAACATAAAGGTAGATTTAAAAAAAAAAGCCTTTTATGACATATTTTGCGATGGAACATGTGTGCAACAATGCTGTGTGCAGGGCTAAATGCGCTCGGTGTTTTTACATATGATGGTATATGATGGAGCTGACAACTCGTGGAGAGCTTCTAAAATGTGCAAAGGAGTCAAAACAGCAGCAAGAATCCCTCCGTCAAACACAACGAAGATCTGCTGTGAGGAGACGCAGTTTCGATACCTGTACTGAACTGTGATGGGCTACATTGCGACTATGAAGAGAAAAAACTGGTATGCTTGAGCATTCTGTCCTTTTTAGGGTCGCATCTTGTGACATTATGTCCTGTTTTTGGTCCGTTTACATGTATTTGGTCCATGTTGCGTTTATATTTCATTCAAACCTTACCTGAGTTTGTCTGGAATTGGACCGAGACCCATCTTTTCAGCGGTCAAAGTCCGCTTGTTTGGTGTACACCAGGGTTCGGATGACAGCGTCATCTTAAAATCTAACATTTATCAAACTGAAGATGAACTGAAAAGGCTCAACAATAAAAAAAATCATTAACATGATACAGGTCGAACAGGAACCCTGTTTAAAATCCAGCATAAACCAGCATGAATTCTATGTTGTTCTAGGATGGTTTATGATTGATGGAGCTGGTATAGTGATGGTGTAGCTGGTGCACCAGCACTCCCGTTCCCAAATTAGCATCCCATGCTGGTCCCAGCATCCAAAACATAGCTTATACTGGTGACCAGCAATGCTAGATTTTTCAGCAGGGAAGATTGATGAGTTGGGTTTCTAAGTCTAAATGGCAAATGTTGTCAGCAGTATTTCACCAAACTAAATTGTGATCAACACAAACCAAGTTTACCATATCTGTAAGTTAAACTTTTCAAAATGCAGTCTAGGTTGTGTTTCATTTAAGATGTAATTTTATTTATGGTTTCTGAAAAAAAAAAAAAAAACATATGTATGAAGATAGTTTTATCCACCTTTTTAAAGCGAAACCTAATCTACAGTATTATATAAATTGGAAATGGTAAGGCATAAGCATGTTTTTAGGTGCGTGCATGGGAAACTCTTAGGATACGTTTCTGCACATGTCAGTTCATATGTTCATATGTTATGTTCGTTCCATAAATTTGTTGTTTCAACTATGCACAATTGCATACTTTTACATAAATACTTTTAAACTGTTTGATTGGTCATGACTCACCAGTTAAAAACCACTGTTTTGAAAACCTGGATCACAATTTGAGTGGATTGTGGGACAAATGGTGATCAAAGAGTATGAACAAGACAGCCTGTTCTCATCCTTTGGCGTCATACATGTGACGCTTTGTACATTTCGTTGAAATCTTACGCACATGGCATCCTTTAGCATCAATATGAGATGCAGAACCCAAGGCATCATACAGGTAAATCCAACGCACATGGCATCGTTTAGCGTGAATATGAGACGCAGATCCCAAGACGTCATAACCGTACCCTACCCCAGACCTGAACCTACCCATAACAGTGCGTGTTATATTGACGCTAAAGGATGCCATGTACGTAAGATTTCGACGAAATGTCATATGGCGTCACCTATATGACGCCAAAGGATGAGAATGCGTTGGAAAAAGAACAGTGTTTCCAACATTTTTTGGGACTCTAAATTGCTGTCTTTTCTACAGTCCATTCTTCTCATTTCTCTTCTTCCTTCTTTCCTTATCTTTTCCAAAAAAACCTGACTCCTACTCTGTCTTCCACTTGCAACTTTTAAAATCCCATCAAGTGAACTTTATCAAACAGAAATGTGCTTTTGCAACGGCTGACAGATAAGCATCTAGTACCTCCATTTCCCGCCTTGCTCGGCTGGATAACTGCTCCAGTCAGGTCATGGAGCCGTTTCTAATGTCACATCTGTACTTTCCAGAGGCTGCAAATGGGTTCCAACATGGACCACGTCTCAACTCGAAATATACAGGAGATTTTTTACTCTGCTAATGAATAATGTAAAAGAGCATCTAATGTGCAAACCTAATGTTACCTGACTTTTTTTGCAGATATTTTTTTTGTAAAAACACAAGTTTCGTAAGCTCTCTCGCACTCCCTGTTCCCATTTCCTGTTCTATTTTTACCATGCTGGTGGACTGTATTGACAGACTGTGCGGTGGCCTCTCAGAAGAGGAGAAAAGATTGTGTTGTCATTTCTCAGATACATTTTTAATGCTACAAGTTTCAGTCGTAGTCCACAGCATGAAAGAGATTCTTGCTGGTTGCACACAAACTGCCAGTGCAGTTGAAAAACCATCAGTCGTGTAAAGAATTGTACCTCTAAAGTACCACTTAATGGTCTATATTTATAGTCTATTCTTGGCAGCCAATGCATGTCAATGCCTCACTTTGAAGTGTTTTAACAGTATAGTGGTGTGTTTGGAAAAATACTTAAAAACTTGGTCTCAAATTTATAATTAATTTATCACATTAGTAAAAAATAAACATCATCTGTCACGACCTCAGCATGAGCCATAAAAAAGGAGAAAAATAAACTATAGTGCATTAATGAGAATGGACTGTAATGATGGAAACGTATTAAATCAATTCTGTTTCAGCTTGCCATATTTAACAATGAGAGAAATAATGAGTGATTGTTGGTGTAACTGATGAGGTCAACTTCACATAACTCAGACGTGCAATATCTCCGCTAAGATATAATTATTGTCTTCACAGAAGAAAAATTAAGCTATAAAGTGTTAAATTACAATTGTTCAGCCACAATCAAACACTCTGCTAACAGTTATCATAAGATTATATAAAAATATGCAGGTACATTCAGTAAGTTATCAGATTACATTTTCCCATTGCTTGCTTTAAAGGAGTCTACAGCTTTATAAAAGCTGAACAAATTAATCATGATTTTATTTCATCCCTTGATTAACCCTTGAAATGCTTAAACTCATACCTCGGGTCTTTTTTGACTCAGGACTTATTCTCTACAGCAGCCTTCACCCGGCCGCGTCGTAGTGGAAGCCGCAGGAAGGCGCCCCAGCCCTCTCCAGCCCCGCGCCCCGCTAAACATCAGGCTAAGCGGCGCTCCTGAGACGGGCTGCTCAGAGATGGTGGTCAGTTATTCACAGGAGCTGTGTTACACCCCATCTAGGGGGAAAGGGGCAACATGAAAGAGTCAGAGATTTGCAAGGATTTAGAACAAAAAGTTATTTATTTTCTTAATTTGGGACTTATGATTCAGGAGCTGACCAAGCCAAAATAACAAACAAAAACAACCTTGTCTTTAAACCTCTTTCCTAAACCCTAATCCAAAAGAAAAGAAAATGAGAATACAATCTGTAAACCTAACTCCCTAATCAAAAACAGAGTTCAAACAGTTTACAATAAAAAAAAAGAATGGCGTCAAACTCCCTACTTTCCCAAAAATCAATATTTACAATATATTTATAATCAGGCAAACAAACTGAAAAGGGCAGTCCAAATCAGTGTCAGTAAACAGGCAAAGGGTCAAATATACCAATGGGATATTTAGATACAAACAGTTCACAAATCAAACAAACAAACGGTGGTACTCACAGTCTCAAATCTCTTAACACTCAAATACTCTTAACAGTCTCAAATCTCTTAAAACACTCAAATACTCTTAACACTCTCAAATCACAAGCTCTCTGTCTGCTCAAACACAAAACCCACTCGGTCTGTAGAGGAAATGATGATGTGTCCTTTAAAACACAGGTGGCATTCCCAATCATCCTACAGGAACCAATCAGATGACGTTCCTGGACAGACATACAGAGAGACTCACAAAACAACAGAGATATAACAAAATACAAACCATAGGGTCGTAACAAGCTGGTAGCAGGGCCACTCCTCCCCCCGGTGGAGGGCCGGGGGAGAATCTTTTGTTCTCCACTCCCTGCTGCTCGCCCATGGCCGGGACCCCTGCCAGACCCTGCCAGGCAGGATGCGGTTAATGACCGTGCCCCCACACCGGGACGCTATGCCTCCCCTGTCCGGGCCGGTCATTCCACCTCGCTCCACCACCGAGGGTACATATGTGGTTCGCATGACCCTGCTGGCACAGATCTTGGGAGCCTGGCTAGAGCTTCCCAACCTGTCCTGCTGGGTCGCGAGAACCATCAGGCTCGGCTATGCGATTCAGTTCACACGGTCTCCTCCCCGCTTCAGGGGAGTCCGCTTCACTATGGTTGGTGGCAATGCCCCTGTCATGAGAGTGGAGGTCGCCACCCTACTGGCGAAGGGTGCGATCGAGACTGTCCGTCCAGCCAAAATGAGGTCCGGCTTCTACAGCCCCTACTTCATTGTACCCAAGAAAACTGGTGGGTTACGACCAATCCTTGACCTGCGCATCTTGAACCAATCCCTTCACAGGCTTCCGTTCAAGATGCTCACGGCCAAACGCATTTTCGATTGTGTGCGGCCACAGGATTGGTTTGCAGCGATCGACCTGAAGGACGTCTACTTTCATGTCTCCATTCTTCCTGGACACAGACCATTCCTACGGTTTGCTTTCGAGGGGCGGACATAGCAGTATGCAGTTCTCCCATTCAGGCTAGCCCTGTCTCCTCGCGTCTTGACGAAGGTCGTCGAGGCAGTCCTTGTGCTGCTACAGCAACACGGGGTTCGCATCCTGAACCATCTCGACGACTGGCTGATCCTTGCTCACTCTCGCAATGAGGTCTGCGAACACAGGGACCTAGTGCTCCGGCACCTAGCTCGTCTGGGCCTTCGGGTCAACTGGGAGAAGAGCAAACTTTGCCCCGTGCAGAGGATCTCTTTTCTCGGTATGGAAATCTACTGGGTCACCATGTGCGCGCAGCTTACGAGCGAGGGCGCACAGTCACTACTGACTTGCCTGACAGTTCGAGGGCAAGAGTGCGGTTCCACTGAAGTTATTTCAGAGGCTCCTTGGGCATATGGCATCTGCAGCCGCAGTCACGCCGCTCAGATTGCTTCATATGAGACCACTTTAGCTTTGGCTTCGATCGAGTCCCGAGGTGGGCATGGCAACAAGGCACGCTCCGAGTACCAGTTACTCCGACCTGCCGTCAGACCTTCACCCCGTGGACGAACCTCAATTTTCTACGGGCCAGAGTAACCTTGGAACGAGTTTCCAGGCATGTTGTTGTGTCAACTGGGGTGCCATGTGCAATGGACATGCTGCTGCGGGCTCCTGGACAGGACCCCAGCGCCTTTGGCATGTCAATTGCCTCGAGTTGCTGGCAGTACGTCTCGCTCTGCACCGCTTCCATGTGTTGCTCAAGAGCCAGCACATACTAGTCCGATCAGACAATACCGCGACAGTAGCGTACATCAACCGACAAGGAGGTCTACACTCCCGCCCGCCACAACTCACAACTCGCCCGCCACCTCCTCCTATGGTGGCTTCTTCAGCGTGATTTCCTGATAAAATTTGCATCTGTTGTTGACGCCACAGGTTTCCCATTGAAAGCAATGGAGTTCCCAATTCGTCTATAGATGATGTAGAGGGGTGCCTTTGGCGTCTTCATTGTGACGCAGGGGGCGCTTGACCATGCTTCAGTTTTTGACACCTTGGGAGTAAGAATGGGTTGTAAATTAGTCTGGCTGCAAGTATACTTAGCATATTTTTTTTTCACCAGGGTCTCAGTATAACACAATTCTCTTTGACATTAGATTGTAAAATACGGTAGTGAAAAGCAGGATATTTCAACCTTTTATGCCATTCATCATTTTCAGAAATGCTGTCTGAGGTAAATACAAGGCAACCATTAAGTCCGTGGAATATGAAGTATTTAACATTTATCCCAACAAAGTTGTACTTTACCATTGTTCAAGGTTTTTTTAGACAAATGAATCCTGTCACATGGAACGACCATGTGAAATACTTGACTATAAGGATACATGCATTATTTACAACTTTACCATTAAAACCTTTTAGACGGCAAGTATTAAGTTGTCTTTCCATCCACAAAGCTCTCTGTCCTTCAGGACTCATTCACTCAGTCAATCACAAGTTCTCTACCACAGGCACCTCTGTTTACCTGGTTTTGTCATGTTTTCGATATATAGACCTTTACTGCCTTCCCAGCCATTTTAAAATGCTATCATATCTGTCAACAAAATATTATGAGGGGGTCGCGACCTCAATCTCCACAGGGGCCCGAAGGCCCTTTGGTTGCACTGTTACCCAGTTGAAACAGGAAATTGTTACCCACCTCCCCTGTAATTCAATAAGTTACAACACCTTTCATCAGCGTAGTGAGTGTGTGTGTGTGTGTGCGTGTGTGTGTGTGTGTGTGTGTGTGAGAGAGAATGGGAATAAGATATTTAGAAAGATATGCAATATATCTAAAGTTTACACTTATTAATTTAGCTGACGCTTTTATCCAAAGCGACTTACAATTGCTATATATGTCAGAGGTCACACGCCTCTGGAGCAACTAGGGGTTAAGTGTCTTGCTCGGGGACACATTGGTGTCTCACAGTGGATTCGAACCTGGGTCTCTCACACCAAAGGCATGTGTCTTATCCACTGCGCCATCATCTGCCATGAATTTGTAAAGCAGTCGATTCATGCTGTCGTCATGATGTGTTGGGGATCAAGTTTTCTTCTGTTTGCGCAAACATCTCTATCCTCTAATCCTGTGCTCTCTGGATACACTTTTCCTCGTAGGCATTTATAAGCAAGTACCAGGAACACATAACCTTGTTTTGAGCCTTTTAGTTTCCATCAAGCGTTTTTGTTGCACACTGGTCATGAAGGTCTTGCTCCAAAGCGTCAAGAGTTCCCTCTGCCCATAAGATGGTAATGCAGTACATTTATTTTGTTTTTCAACCACAGACCCAACCATTAAATGGATAGTTCACCCTATAATGAAAAAGAAGTCATTATTTACTCACCCTGGTGTTGTTCTAATGCCTTATACTCTTCTTTATTTTATGGACCACAAAAGTCGATCTCCTTCTAAATATCTCACTCGCCCGCCCAGCATCAAACTTTAAAAAAAGACACAAAAGTATCACAGAATGATCCCATGTGAAAGGTGTTGTATCTCACAATTGTTCTGGGGGTATACAATGGTGTTTAGTGAAAAAAATAAGATGTAATGTATTATTTAATGAACATCCTGACCTTGGCCGCTGGTCTTCTGTGCACGGCTCCACGACGTGTGCGCCACAGTTCACTCCGTCTCGCCCAGAAAAAGCACACAAGTTGTGAGCAATCAAGATTAACAAAAACAATGCACTTAACTGCATACTGTAGAAAAAAAAAACACTATGCTTTCACTTTTCTTTAAACAATGTCTGAAACTTTGTATTACCTGCACTTCCCGTGTTCATTGCCACTTTATGATGAATCACTTGTATTCCCCATTTGTAAGTTGCTTTGGATAAAAGTGTCTGCAAAATGAAATGTAAATGTAATTATTTAGAGATTACCCTTAAAAGCTTTTTTTTTCAGGACAATGAAGCGCATTTTACCCTATAATTCACATTACTGCGATAGTTTTTCATTTTTAAATAAACCATTAAAATAAATGTTTTTTTTTATAATTTAATGGATAATAAACCCAATACTAATAAACCCAATGCTACCATTTATAAATACCTAATGTCTTGTATTTATATACACACATAAGGTGCCGTAATGAGACTCTGTATTTCACATGACAGTAATGAGAATCAGGGGGTAAATGAGCCTTATTTTCCTGAAAATAATAATTAATTTATAGGGTGAAATGTGACTTGGACTCCTCGTTGTGGTACTCACCCGCTCAATTGGATGTGGATACAATGCAGGTCTGACAACGCTATCTCACGACCAATTCGTCCGAATTTGACGAGTGAATAAAAGATGGCTAATTCGTACGAATTCGTACGACCTCATTCGTACGAATTTGTACGTTTTGTCTAAACCCACGTGATGGGTAGGTTTAGGGGCGGGGTCAGGGGTTGGTCATTCGTACGAATTCATACGAATTGGCCAACTCGTCAAATATGTACGTTTTAGCAAAAATCGTACTAATTCGTACGAGTGAGGTCGTACGAATTGTTACGAATTAGCCATATTTTAATCACTCGTCAAATTCGGACGAATTGGTCGTGAGATCGGGTTGGGTCTGATACCTACCATGTCCTGTATGAGCATCAACATGTTGGACAAAATCAAGAGCGCTATCATAGGAAAGTATATAAACATACTGTGTGTGTGTGTGTGTGTGTGTGTGTGTGTGTGCGCCCCGGTTTGATCTACATTGTGAGGACCCAAAGTCCTTATATTGTGTGTTTTATTCAGGTTTCAGGCCACACCTTGTACATTCTGAGAACATGCCGAAGTCTTTGTAATTCAAAACACTAAATAAACATACTAAACATTTATATTTTATTAAAAATGCAAAAACTCAGTAGATTTAGGGTCAGGGACTTGAAAATGTCATTAGCTCAGTATAAAAATAATTGGAATGTCGCCGAGTACCATGTGTGTGAGTGTGTGGTTATGATTGAAAGTGTTTATCTTTGGTTTATCCTGCTGTAGGAAAAAGGAAAAAAAGCTGCAATGGACCAGACAGTACCAACATGTTACATGTAAGACATAATTAAGCCTTTGGAGGAAACTCAAATGCTATTTTCTCTAAATCAACTACTTAGAAATGCTAATCTAATAAACTTGATTTGTCTTTACTTGATTCAGGTTAATTCAGGGGGTTTTGTAAAACAATAAAGAACAGACTACTCAATTAAAAATAATAAAAAATGTCTAGACATTTCCCTCAACTGGCTCTGAGTAAGGATTGTAAAATGGTTGCTATTATTGTGTGGGTTTGTTTATTTGATATGATTATATTAATTCACTTATAATAGCCTCCCACTCATCCTCAGATGTCATTTATAGAGCTCTGCACACCTGTGTTTGCTTTAACACACAGACTCTGTTCCAAAACCTAGTGATCTTTCAAACCTATAGCCAGTCTTTTTTGGCATCACTGGTGCACTCACAACATATGATTATGTTGCCTTCTAAGACAACTTTTAGTCAAACTCTATGCAGCATGTCACGTCTTTCACGAATAAGGTAATCCAAGAATGCACTGTGGGCTCAGTGAAAATCCAGTATGCATCTGTCGAATAAACATTCAATACTGCAAATATTCTATAAAGAATAGTGTGTATTTTTGTATAATGTTTTACCTCAGCAACATACTAACATATTCTATTAGTGTAGAGCGTTTCAGTTGCTCATGAACTCATGCGTTGTTGACTTGAGGGTGTCTACTGCAAATGGCACTGTTTACTACTACTGTATAACTTCATTTGCATGAGCTATTTAAAAATCTCAAAATAATTGCAGACAATGCTACAGTGCATACAAACGATTTGAAACACTGATATGTGAAGGTCAGAGATCAGAGACATCACAAGCTGGTTTTCAGAGGTGATTTAAATTAAATTAGGTATTTTTTACTAATTTAATTCATAGCAATAATATATAATATTTGTGAATAAAATGAGTTTTCAGACAGATGAAAGAACTAGCTGTGGAACGTGCCATCGTGTGCTTCCAGACTATAACCGGAGCAATTTTGTTCGAACATTTTAACGTTGTTCGTTGAATTTTCGCGGCCATCCAGTCATTTCAATGGGAATCCATGTGCTCTGGAATGTTGCATGAGTGAAAGATTTGATCACAGGTTCAACAAGTTTTATGTGCAAATTTGGCAGAAAAAAAGCTTTTTGGTTTGACTTCTGTGCGAGCTGTGCTTCGTACACCACACTATTGACAATGGACCTTTTTTGCTCACAAAATTTCACCAAAATATTGATTATAACCAGGGTGATTCTGTTTTGATGCACTGCGTTGAGTGTTAAGGTGTGGTCACATTTACTTTACTATTGTTCATCAAATTTTTACGGACAAAATCCACTCGTTTCAAGGAATTATTGCGATCAGGAGATTCAAGTTGGACACGCAAATTCATGTCTGCTTGCTTTAATAGTTACTGTGAGCTGTGCTTTGCAAATCGCTACACTACTGACAATTAATCTTTTTTTGCTTGCAAAAAAATTACTGAAACGTTGCGATTTCAGCGTAGCGATTTCATTGTGATACGCTTCATTCAGGTGTGGTCACATTTACCACTGTTCATAATTTTTTGCTGATAATATCTAGTCATTTTAATAGAATCCATGCAATATGTTATTTAATGTGAGAGCAAAAGATATTGTAAAGGGTTCACGCAAATTCACAGCATTAACCAAAAGAAAGCTGCTTGGTTTCAAAGAGTTTTCTTTGCAAGCTGTGCTTTGTACAGCACTACAGTATTGACAGTGGACCTTTTATGCCTGTGAAATTTCATGTGACCTCTCCTTAAGAAGGTATCTGCCTATGTCGTCAGAAAGGCAGCACACTAGGTTTTATAACAGAGCCATTCAGGAGAGCATCACTGCCCAGAGAACCTGCATGACAAAGCATCACCATTCAGCTCATACAGTGTGTCCTTGTGCTATGCAGCCTCTAACCAATGACCTTGTGTTTGTGAGCATATGTGTGCGTGTGTGTGTGTGTGTGTGTGTGTGTGTGTCTATGTAAATGCAGGCACATCAGAGAGAGAGAGAGAGAGAGAGAGCGAGGGAGGAGTGGAGAGAAGGACAAAAAGAGACAGCAGTATCGATTCCCCTCCTGATTTTTAAATAACCTCTGTTTACTGGCCAGTTGGCACTCTCAGTGACAGTACAATTTATGACAGCATAGCAAAACAAAGTAGAGGGCACCTGTGGAAAGACTCATCATATCATTCATATCTCTCTGTGACAGAAAGCAGCCGTCACATGTACAGGACCTCACAGAGGACAGGCGCATACAACACAAGGTCAAATACACCAGATACATTGTATACTGTGTACTACCTTCAAAAAAAAAAAAAAAAATAGATGGCCTTGGAAACGGAATTCAACAAAGACTTGAAAATGGGAACACTGTAAAACATAGGCATTTGAGGCATTCAGGATTACACGCTGCTAATGAAAAGAACCACTGTTTTGTGGCGACGCTGAGAGTAAGAAATGTACCCACGAACTGAGATACGTATAGGGTTTTTTTGGTCAAAGTGCCTGAGCGACTTTTTATTTAAGTGCACTCAATTTAAGAGGAGTAAAATTACATGTAGTAGAAATCACATTTTATTTCGCGACTACTGCCTCAATGCGCCTCGGAGCATTTTAAAGCATCATAAGGCTTTCTCCCATCCACATAGTGTTAAAAAATTTGGGGTCTGTAAGATTTTTTTCCCATTGTAGAGAGTGGGACAATGGATAGGAAGAAGCTTCTATGGCCAGAGGGACTAAAGCGATGTGGACAGTCGGATAATTAACTCCTTATCCAGTGGCCTTTCGGCACATGAGAGAACTCTTCACTCTCTTTATGAGTCGTTCTCTTTCTCTCTCTCTCTCCCACTCTCTGATTGATCAGTTGCTCTGTGAATGTGGCAAGCTGAGCAATGGAAAATAAATCCGTTCGGCACTGAAAATGTGAACTTAACCGCCCCCCCCCCACCACCCACCCCACCCCCACACACACACACACACCGCTATATCCCTCCTTCAAGCCCACTGTTGTGGTTTCATCAACATCCAGGTGTGTGCTTGACACTGATGTTGCTATCATATGTGATTTGCATCTTCTGAATGCAAGCAGAATACCTCCACCTGTCCCCACCGACCCATCAAGCTGCCCTGTGGCCCCCGACCCGTGGCACACAAGTACACGCAAACAAATCTGTCCCCTGTCAATACGAATCTGATTTCCCAGAGAGCAAAGGGCCTCCAGCAGGAATTAGCCACCCTCCAGTGAGCTCAATAGAGTCTTAATTAAAGGGCCAGTTGTCTAAAATGACCATGCTGTGCCTACAAATTAAAATGCCACTCTCTGTACCGCCTCTCTGTTTCTGATGGCTGTCAGCAGAGCGAGCAGAGGAGAGATGTGACCAGGTTCACAGTCCTCTACAGTCACAACACTGTTTCTCACATCATAGGGTTTTGAACAAGTCATTTTACATTTGAGGGTTTCTAGATATGTTGATATGCAACCAGGGATAAAATAGAGAGAGTTTTGGGAAATATGGTGACTTAAGCTTGAATGCATTATAATCATTTTGTGATTTTAGTACTTTTAAGTAGCCTGGGTTTCCCCATACTGCCTTACCGCAGCGCGATTCAATTCACGCTGAAAGGCAGTCTGGATACCATGGCCAGATTTTTCGCCTCATTTAGGGAACCAATCACAGAACGGGGAGGGAGCAGCAAGACGATGACGCGTCTATGCGACACACCGAAGCAGTTTGTTTATACCTATGGATCAAACATGGCAGTAGACGCGAAGTTACCTTTCGATGCAGCCTTACGGCCGTTTCACATAGAGATTTCACACCGCAAGCGTGAGCGGCATTTGAGCAGCGCGTCAGCGTAACTACATCGCCACTGCAGCTGCAGACGCGCGAGAGTATTCACACTGGAAGCGTTTGTACAGTGTCACAGCAGCGGCTCCAAAGCTACATATCGTTAGCCTCATAGCATAATTGCTTAAGTCGTTTTGTGTTTTTTCTTGTTTTCCAAAGACATTGAAATATGACTTCGGCATTATATATAAGCGAGCAATTCTTTACAAAGACAACTATACATTTGTTTTTAGAAGTTGGTCATTTTATAACATTGATAGTCTTGAAATTTTGTAATGGGGAGGTGTACAACATTCGCATATAAGTTAAATGTAATACAACAAAACAACCCAGAAAATGGCTCCAATCTATTAGTTTCAGTCATACTTTCGATGTTTACAAGACCGCAACTCCGCGGATAAAAAACAAAACACACAAATAAACCACACACTCGGTTTTGATTTGGGTTGTGCTAGCCTGTAGCTGTCTGTGTGTTAACGTTACATGAACTAAAAGAACGTTTATATATAATATTTTCTGGCTAGTTTACTTTATTTATATAATACACAACTTTCACCCAAACTGAATAATTAAAAACAAGTTTTTACCGGGTAAATCTTCTATAAATATTTTAGAGTCTTTATTTTCTTTTATTTGCATACTCAAGTTCTTGTTAAAACTCACTAGACATGCTAATTCTGTGCATTTTGGGCAATTTTTGTGTGAAATCACATTTATTTTTGTCCATCAAAAGTGTGCTTTCTCTTTAATTTAGCGTGAGCAATGCAGCAAAAAACAGATTAGAAACCCCCGCTTCACTGCTGCTCACGCGCCGCTCCTGCTCGACGCTCACGCGCTGCTCCCGGTGTGAATGCACTCATTGCTTAACATGCACGCCGAAAAAATACGCGCCGCTCACGCATGCGGTGTGAAACGGCCGTTAGATACACGCCATCGTGTAGGCTACACATAAATCTCTGACCCATCGGCCATCGTCGTCTCTCTCGTCTAATTTCTGTCGCTCTACATACGTCATCTGGTATAATCGAAACGATTGGCTATGAGCTACGTACAGGCGCATTTGATAGACATTCTTAGCACCCAATAAACGGCTCTGGGCATTCGTAAACCACGCCTCAAATACGAGAAAATGAACATGTGGTTCCCAGACCCAATTCTCAACGAGATTGGGTCTGGCGTTAGCCAGGCTAACTTTTAAGGCTATTATGGACCAATTTAACCCCTGTATATCCCACATTGGAAGATATGAATAAAATATATATATATATATATATATATATATATATATTGTTCTATAGCTGTGTTTTATTCACAATAAAACACAGCTATGACCGCTTCACCCAACAGTTCTATGTATCACTAAACAACACCCCTAGCAACCACTCTTAGCAACGTAAACGAATCGGTTACCTAACGTAACCTCGGTTCTCTCTAGAAGAGGGAACGAGTATTGCGTAAGCTAGCTTACGCTGCGGGAAAGATTCATCTTTGCTGAGATATTGAAGCCAAAAAATTATTTCATAATTTGTATCCATTGACAACGCAGTTCCTCTGCGGCAGACCTAGAGCAGGCTAGCTAGCAGCTCATTGGTTCGCTCAGAGAGAACTGCTTAAGCCTATGGGAGAGCGGGGCTGAACCCGCTTCCAATGAGAGGCGCCCGCGCGCTCATTGCGTCATGGCCCGCCAGAATGGGCGTGGCTATGGTGTATATAACAGTCTCTCCCAGGCTTATATGTTGATTTATTTCAGCGTGAAGCGAAACGCTAGTAGCGCAAGCACGGCCGGGAACGCAATACTCGTTCCCTCTTCTAGAGAGAACCGAGGTTACATTAGGTAACCGATTCGTTCTCTTACGAGAGGTTCTCTCGTATTGCGTAAGCTAGCTTACGCTGCGGGAACACCTGGTCAACGCCGTGCGCGCTATGAATCCACTCATGAATCCCAGGGTGATACCGGGGGATTTTTAACGTGGAGTGAATGTATTATGAGGCCGGCAGAGCGGGCACATGAAGTGTATACATAAGCATGTATGAGGCCGGCAGAGCGGGCACATGAAGTGTATAAGCATTTAAGGAGAGCACAAGGGGCGAACCGGTTGTGTGAGGGACTCCCAGTAATGCAGCTTCATAGGGAGCTGGTCGTTAGACAGCTAGTAATTTTGCCTGCAAGGCGGGAACTTCCAAGTTGTAAAATCTGACAAAAGTGGACGGGGAGGCCCATCCCGCGGCCACACAAATGTCATGAATGGAAATTCCACAGGACCATGCCCACGATGAGGCCATGCCTCTAGTGGAGTGCGCCCTGATGCCCAGAGGGCAGGGCAGGCATTTAGATGCGTAAGCAGAGGCGATAGCGTCTACTATCCATCTAGACAGTGTCTGTTTAGAGGCGGCCAGACCTTTGGTGCGCCCCCCAAACGACACGAAAAGCTGCTCAGCGCGTCTGAACGCGGCAGCGCGCGTAGTGTACAATCTCAGAGCCCGAACCGGGCAGAGGAGATTGGCGTCGCGCTCACTATCGAATGAAGGCAGAGCCGATAGGGAAATAATCTGAGCCCTGAACGGGGTACCAATCGCCTTCGGGACATAGCCATGTCTAGGTTTGAGAATGACAACAGAGTCATTCGGTCCAAACTCGAGACACGCGGTGCTGGATGAGAGCGCGTGAAGATCCCCCACGCGTTTTACTGAGGACAGAGCCGTCAGAAAAACGGTTTTGAGCGAGAGGTATTTTAGGTCCACAGACTCGAGCGGTTCGAACGGGGGTGCTTTCATAGCTTCAAGAACTATAGAAAGATCCCAGATAGGAACCGAAGGGGGGCGCGGAGGGTTCATCCTCTTAGCTCCCCTGAGGAAGCGGATGACTAACTCGTCTTTGCCCAGGGACTGAGCGCGTCGGGGTTCAGAGAACGCCGCGACGGCTGCCACGTAAACCTTGAGAGTGGAGGGGGACCTGCCCTTGTCCAGCATCTCTTGAAGGAAAACAAGCAAAGACGGCACCTCGCATGACCGTGGGTCCAGATGTTTGTCGGTGCACCATTTTGAGAACACAGACCATTTAGACGCATAGAGCCTTCTCCTGGAAGGTGCTCTAGCCTGTATGATAGTGTTTCTTACTCCTTCTGGCAAATCGACGAATAGTCGTTGATCACCCATGCATGTAGTGCCCAGCGCCGTGGATGGGGGTGCCAGATCGTGCCGCGAGCTTGAGAGAGGAGATCTGCTCTGACTGGGATGGGCCACGGGGCTGTCTGTGACAGCTGAGTGAGCTCCGGAACCCAATTCTGACTCTCCCAACGCGGGGCTATGAGGAGCACCGAGTGGCGTGTGTCCCTGATCCTCTGAATTACCTGTGGTAGCAGAGCGATCGGAGGGAATGCATAGAGCGGGCGGCGAGGCCATTCCTGGGCTAGCGCGTCCTCGCTCCTTGAGAAAAATATTGGGCAGTGAGCGTTCTCTTCTGACGCGAAGAGGTCCACCTCTGCTCTGCCGAATAGCCGCCACAGTATTTGGACCGTTTGTGTGTTCAGGGACCATTCTCCTGAGGAGATGAGGTTCCTGGACAGTATGTCTGGACCGTCGTTCAGATGGCCCGGCACATGCGTCGCTCTGAGCGAGAGCAGGCGGCTCTGAGACCAAACTAAAATGCGGTGTGTCAGTAGGAAGAGATTCCTGGACCTGACACCGCCCTGACGGTTGAGATAGGAGACCACAGCCATGTTGTCCGAACGGATCAGGACGTGGTGTCCCCGAATGAGCGGGAGGAAGCGCGAAAGCGCGTTCTCGACCGCAAGCATTTCCAGACAGTTTATGTGTAAGGGGCTTTCCTGTGTCGACCAATGGCCGAAGGCCGGTGAGCCCTCGCAGACTGCACCCCAACCCGTGTTGGATGCATCTGTCGAGATGACTTTTCGGCGGGAAAAGGTCCCCATCGTGACGCCCTGTCGAAACCATTCTGCTACTGTCCATGGCTGCAGCGCCGTGAGACATGTCTGCGTAACTCTGATCAGCTGGCGGCCCGTGTTCCACGCGCTGTGGGGTACACGGCTGTTTAACCAAAGCTGAAGCGGACGCATGTGCAGAAGGCCCAGCTGAA
This sequence comes from Rhinichthys klamathensis goyatoka, assembly GCF_029890125.1. Lineage (NCBI taxonomy): Eukaryota > Metazoa > Chordata > Actinopteri > Cypriniformes > Leuciscidae > Rhinichthys > Rhinichthys klamathensis. The sequence continues at coordinate 125,324 of NW_026606776.1, forward strand.
GCACAGCGGAGGCTGAGGCCATGTAACCCAGCATCCTCTGAAAAGTTTTCAGAGGTGTGCGGGTGCCCATCTGAAACGAGGCGGCCAGTCGCTGTACACTGCGCGCGCGCTGTGTAGACAGGCGAGCCGTCATTGTGACCGAGTTCAAATCTATTCCTAGAAAGGAAATCGATTGACTGGGTTGAAGGGAGCTCTTTGTCCAGTTGACAGAGAGGCCCAGCGTTTTCAGATGGTCGAGGAGAACTGCGCGGTGCGACAGAAGCTCCGTCTGTGATTGGGCCAAAATCAGCCAGTCGTCCAGATAATTCAATATGCGCAGCCCCTGGCTCCGCAGGGGGGCGAGCGCCGTATCCATGCACTTCGTGAATGTGCAGGGCGCCAGGGATAAGCCGAACGGGAGAACGGCGTATTGATAAACATGACCCTCGAAGGCGAAACGTAAGAATGGCCTGTGACGGGGATTTATCTGGATCTGAAAATAGGCGTCTTTCAGGTCTAGAGAGATGAACCAGTCCCCCTGGCGCACCTGCGCGAGGAGTTTCCTGGTAGTGAGCCTCTTGAACGGTCTCTTCATGAGCACTTTGTTCAAAGACCTGAGATCTAAAATCGGTCTGAGGCCGCCGTCTTTCTTGGGAACCAGAAAATAACGGCCGTAAAACCCTGACTCGGTCATAGATGGGGGGACTCTCTCTATGGCGCCCTTTTGCAACAGCGTCGCAATTTCTGAGCGGAGCGTGCCGGCGGCCAGCGGGCTGACAGTAGATTCGAGCCGCGCGCGCGCACGAGGCGGGCGGCAGCGAAACTGTAGCAGATAGCCGTTCTTTATAATGCTTAGCACCCACGGGGAAATGCCTGGAATGGCTTCCCACGCTTTGGAGCATGCGGCTAGTGGCCGAATGGCTATATCGCCCTGATTGCTGCACATAGCGGGCTGGACACAGTGTGTGGGCGCGCTTTGAATGTGTGTGGCAACGGGATTTGCACTCAGAGAGGAGTCTATGGGCCGTGAAACAGAGCGAGCAGAGAGGGGACACGCGCACAAGCTCGTGGGCGTGTTTATGTTCTCTGATATTAGAGCGGGCTGTGCCCGTTTCATGTGATGGGGCTCTGATAGAGACACGGGATATGTTATGCTTGTGTGTATGGGTGAGCACATGATTGTGGGCACATTTTCTACACAACTGGCAAATTTTCTCTTTTTGAGATTTCTCTGGGTAGCCGTAAAAACGGCTTTTTGTCGCTCGCAAGCGGGCTGGGACACCGGCTTGTTTGTGGCGGTCAACACTACAGCAGTCGGCGAAACAACGGGGACTGGCAGAGGGCGAAGCTTTGACGGCGGTCCGGCCGCAGCGGGAGAGCACCGTCGTTTTCTTAACTTTGCTAGGCAGACTTCTGATGATCAGGCTTCAGCGTGATCTTAGGTCGCGGGCCCCGTGGGGGCGGCGGTCTGCGGCGGCTGTCAGAGCGAGAGCGAGGGCGGCCGCCCTGTCTGCGCTGGGCTGTTTGAGTCTGCGGAGGGGGGCGCTGTGGTGGAGCTCTGGCAGGAGGCTCGCGAGAGCGGCCCGCGGAAGAGCTAGCGCGGCGGGGCAGAAACAAATTCATCGCCTGAGTAGCTTTCTGGACCTCGGAAAAGCGATCGACGATTCCCGTGACAGCAGATCCAAAAAGGCCCGTCGGGGAGAGGGGCGCGTTAAGAAACGCGGCGCGCTCAGAATCTCCCATGTCGGCGAGCGTGAGCCATAAGTGTCTCTCGGCTACACAAAGGCTGGCCATGCATCTCCCCAGAGCTTGTGCGGCGGCTTTAGTGGCGTGAAGGGCGAGGTCCGTAGCACTTCTCAGATCCGTGACAGCGGGGGAGGGGTTTCTACCGCTTTCGGCCCACTCACGGAGAATATCGCTCTGTAATACTTGGAGGACAGACATAGAATGTAGCGCTGCGGCGGCCTGACCGGCGGCGGCGTAGGCGCGAGCATGAAAGCTCGAGGTCGCTCTGCAAGCTTTCGAAGGAAGCGTGGGGGAAGAGCGCCATCTAGCAGAGGGCGGGCAGAGGTGTGCGGCGACCAAGTCCTCAACGGGCGGCATGGCTGAGTAACCTTTTTCGGCGGCTCCGTCCACCGAGCGCAGCGAGGCGGATATATCGGAGCGGTTTCTAGCCGAGAGCGGGGCATTCCAGGACTTCGTCAGCTCTGTGTGAAGTTCAGGCAGGAATGGGGCGGCCCGGTTGCATGCGGGGGTCGAGCGCCGATGAAAAAAGCTGCCGTCCATCCGGTTCGGGGCCTGCTCGGGTGGAGGAGACCACTCGAGACCGAGGCGTTCGACGGCCTGTGAGAGGAGGCGCATTAGTTCCTCCTCTATCCCGGCGCGGATCCCCGCCGACTCTCTCGTGGATCCGAGAGATGACCATTCTTCACTGTCTGATGCGAGCAGTGAACAGGAATCCTTCTCCTCCGCGGCGTCATCGGAAGCGACAGAGCGGCCACTCGGCGGCAACTGTATGTCCGGCATGGGCGGGGAGGGAGAGCGGGAAGCGGCGGCGGCGGCCCGCATGGTTCCGCAGGGGGCTCCGGCGGCCTCTGGGAGCGGCGTTTCTTCTTACGCGGCGAAGAGGGAGGCGGCGCGGGAGCGGATTTTGCTGCCAGAAGTCGTGCCCGCAGGGACGACAACGGCAGGCTCTCACAGAAGTCGCATCCTCCATCCGCGAGGGCGAGTTCTGCGTGCTCGAGTCCCAGGCAGAGAGCGCAGATGACATGGCGGTCTCCGTCCTCGAGAGGAGCGCGGCAAGAGCCGCAGGAAAAACGAGACGTCTTTAAAAAGACGCTCGGCTCTTTTAGATATATATAGAGAAAAGAGAAGGATACAGTCGTCGGATGGCGCTAGCTTGCAGGGCGGCTGAAGGTGGCGAAGACGGCCGGCTTCTTCAGGGTCCGGGAGCTCGCTAGAGTGATGCCTTCTCGACGGCGACGGCTTTTCTCAGGACAGCAGAAGCGTGCAGCTTGCTGAAGATGAAATGAATCAACATATAAGCCTGGGAGAGACTGTTATATACACCATAGCCACGCCCATTCTGGCGGGCCATGACGCAATGAGCGCGCGGGCGCCTCTCATTGGAAGCGGGTTCAGCCCTGCTCTCCCATAGGCTTAAGCAGTTCTCTCTGAGCGAACCAATGAGCTGCTAGCTAGCCTGCTCTAGGTCTGCCGCAGAGGAACTGCGTTGTCAATGGATACAAATTATGAAATAATTTTTTGGCTTCAATATCTCAGCAAAGATGAATCTTTCCCGCAGCGTAAGCTAGCTAGCTTACGCAATACGAGAGAACCTCTCGTAAGAGAACATATGTTCTCAATGATATTGTTCATTGACGCATAAAGTAAAGCGAGTGTACCCGCATTTTCAGTAGATATAGCATTTTCCTTCAGGTCAGTCCTACATTCGTAAGAAATTTTTTTTTTAAATCCGCTTGAATGTCCGCTGTGATCTCTTGTCCTTTTAACAGTTATGGGGGTTTCCCGTGCCCTGACACGGTAGTCATTTTTCAGTTGCGTCTTGCTTTTCCGTGTTCACAACAAGTCCTTTCAATATAAAAGTCTTCTCTACTGTCTCGGTAAAAACAGAATTAACTGACTGTAATGTATGCTAGGACTGATTTTAAAGGCAAAAGTCCCTCTGGTTTCATTGATTTCATTCAAAAATCTGTGAGAGCATGGGGCAGCTGTACACATCGTCATGTTTTGCGGTGACTGTGCCTGTTTACTGCTTCTGACGAGCGGACATTCTCAGCCCTAAAGCGAATTAAAACTTATGCCAGAAATACGAAATACAGCATTAGCCTCGATAGAAAAGACTTATTGTTGGAACTGAAACGCACAGATAACCTGTACAACAGAGTAGGGGAGCGCGGAGCACAACCTAACGCGGGGTTAAATGTAACACGGACCTTTTACATAGTTAGTCAGGATCAAGCAGGTTGTGTTTCCGCTCTTTTTCTCTCGCTACCAGAAGACGGTCTCCCGCGAATTTGTGGAACGTTTTGATAATAGTTCGTGAAGATACTGGACAGAGTGTTTTGACACCATGCAAGTAACTTTTTTCATTGTAGGTTTTTTTTCCGTTTCTGAGTTGGGTGTGTACGTTTCCAAATCTAACTTTATATTGCATTAATCACTGTCTTGTTTGTTAAAACATAGCACCGTTTTGAAACATGTCAGCAACTCCGGGGTTAGTTGTAGCACAGTGTTACAACTAAGCCGCCAAGTGTACAATAATAATCAAACGAAAACAGGGAGCCACACAACTTTTCAGGTTTGAGTATTTATTTATATATTTAACTTTGTTGGACTTTCACAAACAATGTTGGAATTTAAAATGTTTAAAATGTATTTTACTATGCATTGATCACTTGTTTATTTATTAAAAATATGGCCTGTTTTTAATGCAATAAACCCTTTAAATTTTGATTTTAAGCTCATTTGTATTATTATTACTGTTGTTATTATTGATAATAATAATTTTACATGCAGCTGCCACACACAAATCTAATTCAATTGCAATTACAATATTTGATGATTTTATTTATTTATTTATTTATTGCAAAACTGTGCAGCCCTTTTCTATGTCTCTATCCATGATATTGATCCATAATAGAAGGATGATTGGATGAGGGATGGATGTATGGATATCTATCTCTACAGATGCACAAACAAGATCAAACTATATAAATAAAATAGTACTGAATTATGTGTGTTACACTCAAGTGTTACAACTAACCCCTCTGTCTGTTACAATTAACCCATGGGGTAAGTTGTAACATTTGCGCTTCAGTCACTTTCAGTGCAACAGTATGAAAATGGTAGGTCCTAGAAAAAAACTTTAAGTGTTCATTTGTAGCAGAGATGTGTATGTTGCTTGTGTAAAAAAAGGTTGAATCTAACTTAATATTTTTTTTAATAATTGAGCCAAAACCCAAATGTGACAGGTTGTGCCCCGCTCTCCCCTAATTGAAGTTTTTTTGAGGAAAGAAATTAGGATGGATTTTGTGTAAAAAATAATCAGTAGGTTTGGTGAATATGATTTTCTTAATTTTTCTTGTAAATGTATGATCAAAAATGTTTTTTTCAAACATTCATACTATTGTAACGTCTGACAAGGGGCTATTTTAACCCTTGAACGACAAGACAAAAGAAGGCTTCGTTTCTAAACTTATAATTGGAACGCAAGAACAACTGAACACTAACGCACAAGCCGAACTCACTCACTCGTTTCTCTACCCGGCCTTTTCCGAACTCACCGCATTAACCCAATAACTGCCGGTGCAAAATAAAAACAGCAATTTCACAACAGTTATAGAGTTTGTGCACTGCAACACTATTAAAAGTTATTAATTCAGGTAGGACACCACTGAAGGCCTAGGTGTGAAATGCACGGCCCGCCACTGATGTGTATATATATATATCGACCTGAGAGATTGGCCTCTCACTGAACTGTCCTTGGTTGCATTCCAGGATCTAAGACACCATTCAGATAGTTCAGGGGACACATGCAGACTCATAATACCAGAGCGGGCTCTTTGAGGTCTTTTGTTAGGAGTTATGAAGTATATTTGCCGCCGTGAAAGACACTGCTGACAGGAAAAGTGCTCGCAATCTTTTCTATTGATTGGTTTGGACTACGTTACGAAATTGTTTTTCAAAGAAACTGTGCAGCTTCCAAATTTAGACATACACAATGTTATTATATAGAACATCAATTGTAATTCACAAATAAAGGCAACACTTAGTTGAATGAAGTACTGATCTCCATGGAAACTAATGTAGAAGAGAGTTGCTGAAAGCTCTCTCTGGTGCAGTTTGGACTCGTAGCAACAGGCAGGCCTTAAACGACTCATTTACAGTAGGGCACATTCACAGTAATGTCGTTTTAAAGAGGAACCGCTGCGCAGCGCTAGAAGCTAATGAGGCGTCATCTGTACACATTTACTCAGAACCCTCCTCATCAAAATACCCAGGAGCTTTTTTCCCCTAGTTCATACTTGCTGAAAATTAAATTGAGCTTTATTTGCCTGCACCAAATTTTCTTTTCTTTTAGACGAGCTCACTGTTTGAATATATTAATTCATCCGAAAAGTCAAATTCTGCCATTATTTACTCTTCCTCGTGTTGTGACAAATCTGTATGACTTGCTTTCTTTCTGTATGACTTTTACGGAACACAAAAGGAGAAAATGTATGTGACTAACATGCTCTCCGCTCTTTTCCAAAAAAAAAAAGTACGTCACACAAGGTCGGAACATCATTTTCATTTTCCTTTAACTCATATTGCCTGTGATAAACTTATTTGGACTGAATCATCTATTGTGTAGGAAGATAGATGTGAAGATAGACGTGACTCACTGCAGTAACCTAATCTTTTCCACTGCTACACTGGAAAATGATTTAGGTGAATCATCTAAGTGATCAGAGAATGTCTTGAGCATTCTGGAACATATGGACTTGTTTTGTTTTTTTGGACTTGTTTTGCTTCTCCAACGAATGGCTTCATCATGGCTGTTTAAGATTTGTGGTAAAACGTTTTCAAGTCCAGATGCTCCTTAAAATAAAAGTGTAAGACAATCAAGTGGTACAGACTTTAAAAAAAATAACATAGCGTACATTTCAAGAATTCCCATATTTCTACAAAAAACACTTGCTTTAGCCATCAGTGCCAAACTATTGTTATAAAATGGATTGTTACAGCTCTACAATCTGATTGAATGAGCCAAGTCTAAAGTCATTTGAAGACAAAGCACACACACACACACACGTTTAGCTATCTAAATGGGAACATTCCAGAGACGTAATGATTTTTATACTGTACAAACTGCATATTCTATCCTCTTAAAACTAACCCTGCCCCTAAACCTACCCATCACACAAAACTTACAGTATTTTTACATTTTTAAACAAACTTTAATGTATTTGTATAGCAAATTTACAAATCAGGACATCCCTAAAGGGAATTTTTTGGAGATTTTGTCAGGTTTTGGTCACTTCTGGGTACACATTTGTCCCCAAAATATAGTTAAGTAGGTACACACACGCGCACACACGCGCGCACACACACACACACACACACACACACACACACACACACACACACTTAACTTAATTCTAAGACCTGCACTGGAAATGTGCAGTGAAAAGGTTACATGGATGTTATTGGTTTGATGCCAATAAAAAAAGAACTTTATTTTTAGAGTGTACTGCTCATTATTATTATTAACTTGTATTACTTATTATTACTAAAAATAAGTGAACTATACATAAGACCAGAAATTTGCATTGAAATAAATATGTCCAATTTCGATTTCAAATTCACACTGAAGGATGTATGCAACTGATGACTTATTAAAATGCTGATGTGCATCAAACTCCCTCTCCTTTTTACAGGTATACATGAACCCTTTAACACCTTGGGAAGTGAACCATGACACCATGTGCTAAAATCTGAGCCTATAGTGATGTCTGAGGAGCCAGAGGTATCTGGGGACTGTCCATCTCTTCTCTTGGCTTTGTTCTCCTCTACCTTTTTTAATTGGACAGCTGCTATGCATCCCACGCTGCATTTCGCATACATACCTGTTTGACTCGTCTACACACAAGGCTTGTTTAAGGTGACGAATACGGGCAGTATTTATTGGTCTCAGAGGAGAGAAAATAAAGGTCAGGCAAGACAGAGGTATTTTAATTGCAGTGTCAGGACTGCAAGACAGTAGACAGTACAGCAGAGGGCAAGATGTTGTGATGTACTCTTTCTTTCTTGTTCTTGTCCCCCCTCTCTCTCACCTTCCCGTTTGTGCCCCAGGATGATTTGATATCTTGTCAAGGTCCCCTCTCTTCATTACACCAGTGTTGCATTTCTCCAGGAGAGTCTCTGCTCAGCTCTAAAAGTCAATAGCACAAGCCTCCTCTGCAGCCATGCTGTCCTTGTGCAGAAGAGCCTCTTCTCAGGAGATCAATCAGAGGAGAGTCAAAGTTGCCCTCAAAGTTTCCTTTCCCTTGACTGTGAAATTACATGATGAGCATATGTGCAAACGAGGACGGAAATACACCAAAGGAGGCCAATATCGAAATGTGATCGCCAAAGACACATGCCCAAAACATCAGTTATCTTCTTTCTGTTCAAAGATGGTTTGACCCTAGTCTTAGCCTCTAAGTCTTGGCCTTTTTAAAGTCAAGGCCACCCAAACGGACAGGAAAAGGCTGCCTGATCCTCTTGTAAAGAGTTCATTTTATTATGTGCGAATATCATGTGTTTATTATTGTATGAATTAGCCACCTCGTAAAATTCTTACGAATTGCCGTGAGATCAGGATGGATCTTCAGTGAGAGAGACCAGATGCAATTCAAAGAAGAATTTACAGGTGTGCTTACACAAATCATAAAATCAAAATAAACTGTTTATTTTTCTGTACACAATTCATCAGTGCACATTATTCCACAAAAGGGGTCTTTTATCCAATTGTAATACTTTGCTATGGCTCGGCAACTTCCTTGTTAAGTGATATCAACTAGGATGCAGGCAGAGAAAATAATGTTAACCAATACACATACAGATATTTAATCATTGTTTTATGCTATAGTTATAATGCAGCTAAAATCTTGTCCATATTACCATAGTAATCTCAAATTAATATAATATGCTGCAATAATAGGAAAGAAAAAAAAAACAATACATTAACATTTAATAGTAGTTTTTTAATATTTGTGAAAGTTTCTTATGCTCTCCAAGTATATGATACCTGAAATATTTTAAATAATTCTAAAATAATCTAAAATGTAATTAATTTATGTAATGGCAAAGCTGAACTTTCAGCAGCTATTACTCAAGTCTTTCCAAAATCATGCTGCGTAATATTTTTGTAGAAACTGTGATACTTTTTTTCAGGATTCTTTGATGAATAGAAATCATTTGTAATGTAAAAAAAAATGTATTTACTGTCACTTTTAAAGGGATAGTTCACCCACATTTTTTTTTAATTTAAAAGCTCTCAGATTTCATCAAAAAGATCTTAATTTGTGTTCCGAAGGTCTTACGGGTTTGTAATGACATGAGGGTGAGTAATAGATGACAGAATTTTCATTTTTGGGTGAGCTAACCCTTTAACGCATCCAGAGCCGGCCGAGCCACTAAGCGACCGTTGCAATTGCAAAGGGCCCCGTGGCCAGCAGAGGGCCCCCTAGAGTCACTGCTAGCTAGTGGGGGGAAAAATCACACAACAAAAGTAACATAAAATAAATAATTAAAAAGAAATGGACCTACAGCGCTCTTTATCAGGCATCATGATAAGCACAGAGTTGTTATTTATTTAGTTCTGTATTATGGCAAATCAACCGGGAGCTCCCCGCAAAGGCGCGCGCGCGTCTTGATCCCGACTGCCCCTATGATGTCACTCGTTGTCACTTGGTCAGTCAGTTAGCGACTCCGACGAATCGACAATGTCTGACAAGAAACGAAAATATCTTTCTGGCCAAGAAAAACGACAAAAAAGAGCCTGGAAGAAGAGAAGAAGCAAGAAGATAAAGGTAGGTAAGCCTGTAGGCTTAATTTTTCAGATTTCTGTAATATGGATAATCTGCACTAAAAGTCTTATATTAACATTAGCCTAAATCGTGCTTGTATTAATTTTCTACAGTTGTTTAACTTACATGCTAATAACATGCTGCATAAAATTGGTTTAGTATTAGGCCTATTCAGCGTGAGACTCACGCAATTGAGCCAATTCTCACGCTCTCACGCTACACCCCCGATTTCTCACGCTGAAGTGTCAACCCGGTCGGTCAAATGCCTGAACGATAAGTTTATCTATAGATCTACCAGTTGAGCCATTCGTGATCGACTAGTTTTACCGCAAATTAGTTAAAATATCCTGTAATCTATAGCGAGCGAGCGTGCATGCGAGACAGATGTGTTGCGCTCCTAACCGCGCACGCGCACGACGGCAGAGAGGTAAGCGAGCTTGCGTGTCTTTCGCAACACAACCCAGTGGACAGTTACACTGTATTGAGACAGTTGAGAAATAATAATATTTTTTATAGTTTTCAACAATAATTGTCATTGTTGAACCCTTGCTCTTATTATGTTTCTGATTTCTCATTTTTTGTCATTAGTTTAGCAAATAATTTATTTTATATGTTTTGAGACAGTTTGTTTTAAGAAGTTTCAAAGAGTTAGTAAAAGAGTAAAGTAAAAGTAAAAAAAAAAAAAATTATTTAAGTAGGCATCTATTTTTTATTAAGTAGGCCTATTTATTTTGTTTAATACATAACCTTACTGTATTCATTCATAATGTATCATTATTGCGTGACATTTGTGTCAATAATCGTCAAGCACAGGGGACTTCGCGTAGTGGGAGGGGGCCCCAAATCAAATTCTGCTTAGGGCCCCCAAAAGGCTCGGACCGGCTCTGAACGCATCCTTGCTGAATAAAATCATGAATTTCTTTTAAAAAAAATCTTACTGATTCCAAACTTTTAAACAGTATATATAATATATAGCCTATATACATAAAATATGTGTTACCATTGGGATACTTCCTGATGCTCTCAAGGGTGAACTCCAACAGCTTCAACCTCCACATCAAAAAGTTTTCCCTTACATATTAATCTTATACATAAATGCTCTATTTCACTATGAATTACACCACATTTTGAAGGATTGTGAATGGCAGTCCACATTTAAGTGTCTCAAAGTTAACTTGTGATATCTTTCAAGATTCAATGGCATACATCTTGCAACCTCTTTTAGGAGGCACTCACTGTAGCGGGGAACTTCAATTCGTCTTCTCAACAACTGATTAAAAACCTAGAAGCCATGCAATCAGGTTTGAACTGGCAACCGACAGCCATTGTTATGCATAATATGCATAAGAGAGTCTGAACAATCTATGGGTGTCTTGTCTGTGTCTGAGACTACTGTAGTTTAACCCTAGCCTTTTGAGAGAAGGTAATCAATCATTCTTTTACTCAATGTTTTTGTGTAATTGGATTGATGTTAATGACTGTATTAAACAGCCTTATTGTGAAATTACTGAATGATAATTTGTACAAAGTCTTTTACTAAATAAGCTGTGTTAGGCTATCATTCACCAATGTTCAGTGTTCATTAAGAGTGAGTAAACAGTCCTTTATGGAATTTCACTGAAATGCTGGCAATTCAAGAAGAGTAATTTCAAAACTGGAACACAAGCACTTGGCAGCTGCTTCAATATAATTTGAATAGGAATATCTCAATTTAATGGCTGATATATTACTCTGCATAAAAGTCTTCCTGAGCGGGGTTTCTCTCCTGGTAGTTTTATAGGTGAATGATAATTCATCCGAACTGGCAGGTACAGTGGTGGCATCCTCCGGGAACCCAAAATAGATGCCAGATAAAGAATTACTGTTCGATGCATATCTCCCTAATTGGTGTCTAATTTGGCGTGGTGGTGTCAGGTTTCCAGAAGGACAGAATGCCACTTAGGAGGAGGTAAATTTGAGAAAGCAGATGGTCCTCTCCAGAGGCCTGACAGCACTCACAAGCTGGGCATACCATGTGTTTCTACCAGTGTGTGTGGACATCCGTATGACTGCTCTGCCGTTTTCTTTCAACATGACCTTGGAGGTGAGCCTTTTTTCGCTTCCTAGAAATGTCACTGGACTCATTTCAATGTATTTATGAAAGCTCTTTTCAATGCATTTACACAATGGTATCAAGAGAAAGAGAAAAGAGAAATACCACGGACATCATTCAGTTCATTATTAGTTTTACAAAGATACGTCTGAATAGGAAAAGAGAGAAAAATAAAATACACAAACAATAATTATACAACATCTTTCTACTCCGTTGTCCCTGCCAGTTGCATGCGACGACAAACACACGCAACCTTTAAAGTCTGATTCTAAAGAACTGGTTCTTTAGAATAAATTGCTCAAAGCAAATCACAAATCAGTCACAAACTCATGATGCATATGTTTGCATCTGTGTGTAATGACTCACAATAAAAGTTTGTGATATTAATTGTATTAAAATACAGTAAAAGTAGCAATATTTTGGATTATTACAATACACATGTTCCACATTACGGTAATATATTTCAAACTGCAATTTATATTTATGTGATGGCAATATATCATCACATACATATATCAGCATCATTACTCCAGTCTTTAGTCACATGATCCTTCAGAAATCATTCTAATATGCTGATTTGGTTCTCAATAGATATTTCTCATTATTATCAATGTTGACAGGTGTGCTGCTTAACATTTTTTGTGGAAACTGAATTATTTATTTTAGCTCATTTAAAAAAGATAGATAGATAGATAGATAGATAGATAGATAGATAGATAGATAGATAGATAGATAGATAGATAGATAGATAGATAGATAGATAGATAGATAGATAGATAGATAGATAGATAGATAGATTGATTGATTGATTGATTGATTTAGATGGATAGATAGATGGATGGATGTGTGTGTGGCCTTCTTTCAACCAGACTGGCCTAGATCGATAATAAAAAAATAAAAAAACTGAGCACTCCCTCTCATATTTTATAGTGAATTCAAATTCCTCCAAGGCCTTTCCAGTTAAATATTCAGAGGCAGTCAAGGTTCCCATCAGCCTGTCAGCCGTGTAATATGAGTTGAAGGCACTCAAGTAGTCCTAGAAACTTCATGCTCCTAGAAGACCCGCCAGTCACCTGGTAAGACACAGCTGCGAACGTTCCAGACACACTGAGGAAAGAGACGCTTCACAGCTACGCTTCACCTTTACACACCTCTGGAAAAAAAACACCCCACAGAACCTGCCTTACAGGAGGAAATAAAGCGGAAAAAAACCCTGCCATGATTAAGATTGTCGTTCCTTGTTAATTGCCAACTGCGAAAGGTGAAGTGATATCAGCTACATTAGATCTCAGGGTCTCAACACTCTATTTATCTGCGAATTGGCGTCACTTAGCTTGAATTTTTCACAGCTGTATGAAGTGTTTTCATATTTATGCAGCAGGTCTCTCATTACATACTTCAGCGTATCATCCAATTACTGGGACACAGCAGGAAACTCAGCAGAATTATAACAGTACACTGTGCCGTACCACACGTGCAAATGTTTCTCCTTCTCTCCCGCTTTACTCAGCTTCACAGGTAAGCGTCTTTTACATGCACACGTAAACACGTCATTTCTCACATTTTTAAACTGTCACGTTGATGCACACTTGTGTGAATTTTATTTTTATCTGATTTCTTTGTCAACGTGTTCATTCATTCACTATTCCCTATATAAATATATGATATAATTACATAAGAAAAAAAAAATATAAAAACACTTATATAATATAATTTACAAAATTCTGTCAACAAAACAATCAATTACTTTATGCATTTTTAAACTCTACTACATGAGCTCCATCTCTAAAGCAGTAAAGTCATCAATAATCATAAATAGTTTTGTTTACATTGGTTATGATAAACAAATATTTTAATAATTCTTCAAATGTTCTATGCTAACAATAATGGTACAGTAAATAATAGGACAGACAGAACACATGGCATTATGCTTATGGCTGATTTTTAGCCATAAGCATAATGCCATGTGTTCTGTCTGTCCTAATATTTACTGTACCATTATTGTATATGCTCTGTATAATAGTAAATGAGCTGTTTGTATAAGTGCAGTATAAAGGTTTGGGGTCAGTAAGATATGTTTTATGTTTTTGAAAGAGGTATTTTATGCTCACCAAGGCTTAATTTATTCAATTATACTAAAATTTTAAAATACAGGGGAAAAAACAGTAATATTGTGAAAGATTATATTATAACCATTTAAAATAACTGTTTTTTAATGAAATACATTTAAAATTGCATTTATTCATGTGGTGGCAAAGCTGAATTTTCAGCATCATTACTCCAGTCTTCAGTGTCACATGATCCTTCAGAAATCAATCTAATTTGCTGATTTGCTCTGTTTTCACGTGTCCAGAGGCACATCTGCGCGTTCTTTTACTCCGTGCTGGTGTCGCTGGCATGAGTAATGGGATTACTGCTCCACACTGGGCCACAGGCCTGGCAGGAAGCACATGCCACGTTTAGTCACACAGTCAGATGTTCCCCACACACGCACAGGCAGATACTCACACTGAAGGTCACACTTACTGGCCCCGTTCCACAATCTAGTAAGCTGCCCACACTGTCTATCGCCTGGCAGGAGTCTTCTAAGACAGCATCCTGAGATGGAACATCAAAAGTGACTGATTTGGAACTGCTCTATACAGTATAGGCAACCATGAAGCATGGCAGACAAACAGTTCAATACAGGAGACTCAGTAAGTCATGCTTTTCTGTTACTTTAACTCATCCAAATAATCTAATAATTTCAACTTTAAGTTCTATGAGATTCAACTGAATTTTGGTAAGTTTGTGAAGCCAGTTTAATATAATTTAAGTCAAAATGACTTGTACAACCAAATTGATTATACTTATTCTAAGACAGCAAATTAACTTAAGTTAAGTTGAAATAGATGGACAAAACTTTTTTTTTTTTTTTTATTTTTTTTTTTTTATTTGGTGATGTTCCTCTTTGAAAGTATGAAAACTGCATAATTATTTTTTTTTTTTCTAAAAAATGTAGTGTAACTGTATGTAAATGAACAATGTTTACTCATACTCCGTGTTACCTGGACTGATAAATTCTCATTTAGTTTTTAAGATAGCTTTTGACAGTTCCAGGACTTTCGTGAAAACTACGGATTATACTTCTGCATTTTTGTATCCACGCCAAGAACAGTCGGATCGATAGAGGGGTATTAACAGAACAGTTATTGTAAAAGCACTGTAGGTTTATCACTGAAAATTGTATCATACTTTGTCTACTCTTTAACCCTCTGCGGTCTAAGCCCTTTTTGGTCCGTTTTCTCTATTTTTACATTTGGGCTTATAAACCATATGTAATGGAGATGGAACACTATGTGTTTGGTATCTATGGATTCAGAAGACCCTAAGCTAACATAAGCATGCATGTAATGTGTTTATAAATGAAGTATGAGTGAAAAATTTACAAATAAACTAGAGAATTTCAAAAACGGAAATTAGATTGTTGTCATTTATTTCTGAAAATCACACATCACACAACAATAGTTAACAGTTTTTGAACAAAAAATATATTTGTCAAAGCCTTTGCTTGACAGACATGTGTAATTGTTAAATAAAATGTGTAAAGAACAATGAAAAATTTAACTTTATTTACAAATAGTCCTAGGCGTTTTTCTTAGGAATGCTTAGAATTTTCTAACCAATGCTTTCTCCTCGTCACTCTCCAGTAATTGTTCCAGAGCTTGTTCCACCGTAAATCTTTTACTGCTTGCCATCATAAAAGTGCTAAAACAATAAATAATGTTATAATTGTATGTATATAAATATATATATTCAGTGGTGGAGGAACTGAATCTCAGTACTTAAGTAAAAGTACAAATAACCAGAGACATATTTACTTTAGTAAAAGTAGAAGTACCACAATGACAAACCTACTTAAGTAAAAAGTAAAAAGTACCTGATTTTAAATGTACTTTAAGTATTAAAAGTAAAAGTACTTGCATAACAATTTATTCTCTTAATGTCTATATTCTAATGATTAATAAAACAGTTAATTCTAACTCATTCAACCTAATACTCATATAATGATGTTCAATATGATGGAAAAGCAGTTATATTTTAAGTTTTTGTCACCATTTCTGAACAAGCTTGCAATTAGGCAATATACACATCAAGCTTACTATATACGGTATATATATATATATAGCCTATATATATATATATATAAACACACATATTATGTTAAAACGCCATATATGACCGTCGTTTGGCTGTAAACGCGATTAATTTATGGCGTAATTCTGAACCTCTTGGCTTGCCATATTAATCCTAACCAAACGTATAATACACACGCACCCACCCCACATCACTACTAAACCTAGCAATGCGTTTCCTATGCATGTAAAAACTAATTTTCGCGTATAAATTGCACGATAAACACACTGCGTGCTATAGAGACGCATTTAGTGTGACCGGGTTGATATATCTATGGCAACCAAACTTCACTGGTGAGAGAAACGTACAATGAACGGACGGTCAGGATGACGTTTTGGCAGGGGAAAAACTGATCAGAAAATTTAACGAAAATGTAACAAAACGTTGTAGAAATGTAGTGGAGTAGAAAGTATAATAATTGCTGCAAAATGTAACGAAGTAAAAGTAAAAAGTATGGACTATTGATTCTACTTAAGTAAAGTACAGATACGTGAAAAATGTACTTAAGTAAAGTAACAAAGTATTTGTACTTCGTTACATTCCACCACTGTATATATTACAATTGTTCTGTCTCTCTCTCATATTTCTCTGATAGCCTAATCCGCTCCGTAAGCCTCCGTTCGCTCTCTCTCCTTCTCTCCATTCAACGCTGTTTGCGTCATATCCCTAACTATATAGTACCACCCCTTCCAAGGCTACAGAGTCCTCTGATTTGCTAGATACATCATGGTAACCTTCCTCTGATTGGATAAGAAAAATATTTCTCCATCGGCAATTTTTCCATTGGTTGTTGCTTGCGGAATCTGCCAAACAACATCGATTTCATTGGCCTTTTACATAGTGGTATTGCGCAACAAGGAAGTGTGTATATTTACATGCCGGGTAAGTTATCACTGTTTTCAGCAGAATCTGAGGAAGACGGTAAAAAAGACCGCACCTCTCTATCATTAATAGTTTTTAAGATATTTACACATTCGTAAAAGTATGCCATTTTGGGCGGTACCGCCCAATCCGTCCCCAGAGGGTTAAACACCATTATGGTAAAAATGTAACACTATGGGGTAACAGCTTACCTGTACGCGACTGACTGAAGGGAAGTTTTATTCAGTTTTTTCACTCCATTTGGCCTAAAACACTAGCCTGGCTAACGTCAGACCATGTCTCATTGAGAAGTGGTCTGGGAACCACGTTCATTTTCTCGTATTTAAAGCGTGGTTTACGAATGCCCAGAGACGTTTATTGGGTGCTACGAATGTCTATCAAATGCGCCTGTACGTAGCTCATAGCCAGTCGTTTCAATTATACCAGATGACGTATGTTGAGCGACAGAAATTAGACGAGGAAGAAGACGATGGGTCAGAGATTTATGTGTACACGATGGCGTATGTATCCAAGGCTGCATCGAAAGGTAACTTTGCATCTGCTGCCATGTTTGATCCATAGGTATAAACAAACTGCTTCGGTGTGTCGCATAGACGTCGTCATCGTCTTGCTGCTCCCTCCCCGTTCTGTGATTGGTCCCCTTACTGAGGCGAAAATCTGGTCCATGGAATCCAGGCTGCCTAGCAGCATGAATAAAATCGCGCTGCGCAAAGGCAGCATGGGGAAACCCAGGCTACTAAAACACTGTGCTCGTTGTCATCCAGTTTGAATTGATGACAACAAACATTTTTTCAGATTTTCTGTCGCAGCGTTCTCTCCATATGCACGATTCTTTGCAGCCTTTCTCCACTGCCTATGCAACGCAATGGATAATTCACTGGAAACCAAAAATAACTCAAACATTTACTCTTTTAAATTCTTGCACCCGGGAACAATCCAAGTCAACAACATTAAGACTAAAAGTATGTCCTACTAAATGAAGGTGGTATTAAACTCTGGTCAAGTGTAAACATTGCAGACTGGTGGGGGTGGCCTTGGATGGCAACATGCATTATGGACCAGTGCATTATGGGTGTTGAAGTTTTCCTACCTACATGGCAAAAGAACAGCCTGTTTTCTATAGTGAGGACCTATAGAAAGTAATTTTTGAGTAACTGACAGAATTTTCATTTTTGGGTGAACTGTCCCTTTAAAAAAAAAAAAAAAAAACACTTACATAATTTACCTGTATGCATATAGCTTTATACACACACACACACACTAGACGTCTTTTTAACTAGAAACACAACATCACTCACTGCTCCCTCCATGCCTGTAACTTAAGACACATCCAAGGCTTTCTGAAAGCAGCCAAATAGCCTGGCATTATTTCCTGCCACGATATCAAGTGCACGCTCATATGGGTCCAATGTAATTACACCCAAAGTGAATTTGGGGAGCTTAGTTGAGGACGAGAGAGAGGGAGAAAAGAACACCTGATCTTGTTAAATGCTGCTTCTTCAGCGGCAGTGAATGTGTGTGAGGAGGTAAACAGACGCTCAGGACTTCAGGCAAACACATGTTTCTCTTCAGCGGGGACTGCGTCTGCCCGACGCCCTCTCCCTCAGGTATGCAAGCCGTTAATTGTGTTTTTCACTCTCCTCGGCCTGCAATCTGTACTGTTGTCGTCACAGAGCTATGGCCAGGTGTGTCATTAAGACCTCAATAACTTTATAAATAGCAGCCAGTTTGGACCAGACAAATTCATGTAAAAAAAGTAGGAAAGATTCTTCCTCATTAAAAAGTTCATAAAGTTGATTAAAGTTTATATTGTATATAATTTAAATATGGGGGCAGCCATGGCCTTATGGTTAGAGAGTTTGACTGGAAACCCAAAGGTTGCAGGTTTGATTCTCAAAACCGGCAGGAAATGACTGAGGTGCCCTTGAGCAAGACTCCTAACCCCCAATTGTGTGTCCACGGTTTGCTGTGTGTGTGTTCACTACTCGCTACTCCTAATGTGTGTGCACTAACTTGGATGGGTTAAATGTAGAGGACATTATGAGGACGGGTTACCATACTTGGCCCTTTCACAACTACAAAAAAGTACTTGCATATCTCACAACACTGCCATTCAATGGGTCAGTAAGGTTAATGCAAAGAAGCAATACATTTAGGTTACACTTTATTTAAAGGTGTCTTTGTTACACTGTAATTATACAATTAAGTACTGAGTAATACTACATGTATTACTATAGGGTTAGTTGCATGTAATTATGCATAATTTATAGTTTATAGTAACTACAACAATGACTATGTAAAATAAAGTGTTACCAACTTTTAAACAATTGTAAATAAATGTTGTTCTTATGAACTGTCTAATTAAAAATGAACTAATACATTCAAATCTAAACTTGAGCTAACATGAACAAACAATTAACAGTTGTATTTTTATTAAATAAGGTTAACAACGATTAATGAATACAGTAACAAATGCATAGCTTACTTAAATGTTAATTAATGCATTAACTATACAGAACCTTATTGTTGTCACAATGACCACGGGGACCAGAATACTAATCAACAGACTTTATTTATACACTGAGCAAATCCAGGGCAGAAGAATAAACGTAGAAAACTCAGAAGATACTTGTAGACACATTAAACTTGAACTCAAGTACGAATTCCTAAATGCTCTCATAGACAGTCCTTATGATATCACTCATAGATGCGCATGGGATGTTCTCACTGACAGTCCTCGGGATATCACTCACAGATGCACGGAGAATTCTCATACAGACAGTCCTTGAATTAACACTCACGTCAGTCACTGGAGATGAGCAGTCGATCCAGTATTCACGTTCAAAGACTCTTGAATAAACAATCACGTTAGATATAGGAATCACCTCGAGCGTTGAGACGTGGAAACACTCGGATCGCCAACACGGGAATATCCCCGTTTGTAATGACGATCTCTCACTTAGACACCGGAGTCACCCCGAGTGAGGGAACACAGAGCCACTCGCCGATAACCTCTGGAGCCAGTGTTTCAGAACACAGATGCAGCATGTGGAAACAGAAACATGAAGTAACGTATAATACCCCGCCGTGAGACAATGGGAGTGAGGAGGTTATAAAGGCTCAGCATAGCGAGATCATGAGGTGATAGGGAACAGCTGCGGTGATGAGGGAAGTGAGTGCAGGTGCGGGGATCTAGGGGGAATGCTGGGAAATGTAGTGAGGGACAGGACCAGGGAAAACCGTGACATTGCTCCCCCCTCCCGGGAGGCGCGTCCTCGCACCTAATAACATCCGCGGGAGGGCGGGAGGGAGGGAGGGAGGGTGGGCGTCCTGGAGTCCTACCCGGGGGGATAGGGAACCAGGGACCAAGGACCAGAGACTCCAGGATGGTGAGGGACCAGAGGATACCAGGGCGGGGCCGGCCAAATGGTCGACCACGGGGGAGCAGGCTGGGTGGTTGACCATGGTGGCACAGGCTGGGTGGTCGTCCACGGTGGAGCGGTCTCTCGGCCGGGCAGGGCCAGTAGTGATTGGAGTTCGGGGCTGGGCAAGACCCGCATCGCTGGTAGCTCAGGGCTGGGCAAGACCACAGACGAGTAATGCTCTGGGCCGGATGGGGCCTGGGGCTCGGGGAGCTCTGGGTTGGATGGAGCTGGCGGTCTGGGGTACTAAGGGCTGGCCGAAGCTAACGGAGTGGGATGTTCTGGGCCGAACGGAGTCAGCGTCCTGGGGAATTCGGGGCTGGGCAGCACCAGCGTTCTGGGGAGCTCCAAGCTGGACGTAACCAGCGACTTGGGTAACTCTGAACTGGGCGGACCCAGTGGCTTGGGTAACTCTAAGCTGGACGGGACCAGCGGCCTGGGAAACTCTGAGCGTACAGTGCTTGGCTTTGCGGGCTCGGTGCTTACAGCTCCTGATTGGGCGGTCACTACATTCTCAGACCCTGAGTCAGCGGGCAAAACCTTCACGGTTGCTGGCAAGGCGGCCATTAACTCCACGGTTTCTGCTTCGACGGGCGCTAAGTAAAGCGCAGGCTCATCTATTCTCACGTGGGTTGCGGGCTTGACAGGATTAGCGTGAAGTGCGGGCTTGTTGGGTCTGGTGCGAGGCACGGCCTGGACAAGACTGATGTGACGAGCGGACTCTGCAGAACTGACGAGATGCATTGGCTCGGCAGGGCAGACGATGCATGCAGGCTCGGCTGGGCAGACGACAGGCGCAGGCCCGGCTGGGCAGACGACAGGCGCAGGCCCGGCTGGGCAGACGACCGGCTCTGGCTCGGCTGGGCAGTCAAGATGAGCGGATATGCGCTTGCTTACCATTTTGAATTTCAATAATTTTAATCACCTTCATCCTTCCAGGCGACTCAAGTTGTTAATAACATTTTTCACGTATTGGAATCCTCGGGTAAGATGACGTAAAATTAGAACAGCCTTCTGTGCGTGCCGTTTCAAATTCTTTGCTTCCTTTCATCATTTCGCCTTTTACTCTCGTGCAATGACTCGTTCTCTAAACTGAACAGCCAATCAGAGTGTCCAGATGCAAACTGCCGCCGACGTGTCGAACACACTGCAAAAACTAGCCTGACAGATGCTCATAGATGGCCCGACGCTGGCCGCCCGTTAGCTTGGTGTGTACACGGCCCTAGACAGCATTTGATTGGACAAAAAAAATGTACACGCCCATGAGTGCAAGATGAGTCATCAATACTTACATTAATTCTCCTGGTAGAGAACAACCTTATATTTTAAATGCATACTGTATATTCAAATTTAGCTTTTATAAACATGCACTGGCATATAAATGGCCTTACAGCATAACATGCATTTAAAGCCACAATAATCAAGGACAATAAATTTAGTGTTTTAAATGTGGTATTTAAGGACAGTATGGTATTTCTCTAAAGATTCTCACGTTTTTGTGGTTGTTATTATGGAGTCGGTTTCAAGGCTTGATAATGTGTCAAACATGCGTTTGTGAAAATGTTCTCCTATCTTGTTAGTGTCCGTTTAACCTTGATGTTTTTAACCATGGACATTTCCTGGATGCTCCAGAAACACAGTTCTTTATATTGCGTCTCTCCCGAGACTGGAAAGTGACGAATTAGACGGATGTTATTTGCTTCAGTCCTCGCTTTCACAGAATTGGTTTCTCCTGTGTTATTGAGGAGGTTTGATCGAGTCTGACTTTGTTCTCTGCGATACAATGTGAGACAACAGTGATTGATTTCCTTCACCATCAGAACCACACGTCCCTCTGATCAATATGACTCAGTTGTGGGATTACTGACCTTCATAAAGAGCAAACCAGTACATCAAGCCAATTCAAACAGAATACGCCATAAAAAGGGGCTGCAAAAAAGTGAAATTCCATTGTGTGGTCATGAGTTTAAGAACAAAGGATACATGTAGAAAGCGAGTGAGAGCAAGAGAATGTCAAAGCAAGGAGCAAAGAAGAGAACTTGAGGCACTTAACACAAAGAGGATAAAAAAATACTTTTTCAACAAATCATCAGTGAAAGGAGGTGCTTCAGAAAACGTTGATCATCAACCTCAGGAGTTCTAACTAAATATATTTTATTTATTGTATGAGGTTTGCAACTTTTGCAACATTGTTACTAAAACTTTTCAGGTTGCAGATTTAGTCTAAATTTAGTCTACTAACTGATTATCAATTATACTTATAATATTTCATTCTAAGTCGGATGGAGGGTTTTTGAAAGAGACATTTGCTTATAACTACTTTCTATGCTAGATTATTTTTGTTATGTAACATTTAATGTAACAATAAAATGGAATATTTTACTTTACGGTTTTATAGTTAGTCTGCAAATAACAATACATTTTTATAGCATGTAATCATCTTTTTTAATAGCTTTTTTCTATATTTGCTAATAAATTAATGTAAATGTAAATGTATAATGAATGAAATGAATCAACATCATAGATTAATTAATTCTGTAAAAACAATGGTAAACTTTACAGTAGTCTTACCGATAATATCAATGTTGAAAACAGCTGTGCTGTTAATACTTTTGTGGAAACTGTGATAATGTATTTCTAGTATCCTTTGATTAATATACAGTTCAAAAGAATAGCCTTTATTTAAAATATAAATTTTGTAACATTATAAAGGTCTTACTGTCACTTTTGATCATTTAATTGTGCCGTTGCTGAATAAAAGTAAAAAAAAAAAAATCTTATTGACCCCAAACTATTGAATGGTAGTGTACCTCTCTGTCTGAATTATTATTTTCAAACAATCATATTCAGCAAATTTATATCCAGCAGCAGTAAAACAACTAGTTTTCACTGTATGACTTCTAAGACCTCCTTGACGGACAAGATCATGAACAGCAGGCCATCTTATTATTGATTCTGTTCAGCACCTGGATCGTTCTAGAAGTCCAAGGGAGCTTGTTAAAAATCAGTCATGTTTTCGGGTCTTCAGAACCCACCTGCGTTCACAGTCTGACCACCTGCAGCCGCCTGCAAATGACTAGCGCTATGAAGGCTTGTTAAAGTCGCACAAACCAAAAGCATTCAATCACAGACCTATTATGCTTGTGGAAGCATCTCTCGGTTTATTACTTTTATCTACAGAATTTTTAATTAACTTATGAGTAATTTAAAGAGTAAAACAGCATTCAAATAGCAGGCATCTTTTCGACAGCTCCCAACGTAGGCGGTTTGGATATTTGCAATCCTTTCGTTCTCATATAATGCAAATATAATATTAAAGAAGGTTCCCTGTAATTAAAGAGCTTTTCTCTGCTTGAACTTCATCCTTCTTCATTGCTCTGTGTTTCAGCATCATTGTGCCTCGAGTTCGTTTTAATTTTTTTTAAGGAATATTCTGCGGCGGAATCGTCAACGGGCTCACGCTTGAGAATCTGAATTATTCTGCCAAATTGTTGCTGTTCGCGGCTGGTTTCCGGCTGTGGTGATCCAGACACCCTTGAAAGCCGCGGCGAGGCCCAACGGTCCAGGTTTGGGGGCTCGTGTTATGTTTATAATGGTAATCCCTCTGTTTCACTTCTGGAGGTATTTTAACCTTTTATTTGACACATAAAATCGAAATATATCCGCTTAATCCAAATCTGCACACTAACCCCTGAGCTTGTCTGTGTTAATGTTTTGACGTGACAGTTTTCTTCTTTGTGTCCCTGTCTAGGTTGGTAAATTACCTATGGGCGATTGGTTTTATGCCACAGAGTGATGAGAAAATGTGAAATTGCATACAAGTCTTAACGACGGAAAGATCTCAAAGGGGAACCTAGGCAATGTGCGCAATAATGCGTGACTTTTCCCTCTATCCCTCTTATTTAAACACAGCAACTCATTTTATAAACCTCACTGTTATTTCATATGCGCGGCGTCCCATGACATAACTTTTTAATAATTCATCAGACCTAGACAGAGATGAGAGGTCTTATACAGAGTTATTCAATGCGCATCTACAAGGTTACTTTAATCTTTACACACATTACAGCAATGGTTGTACAAGACAAAAAATAAATAAATAAATAAATAGGAAAAGATTAACTTAGGCACCACACCTCTATTGAAGCTATAATTAACACAACTTTGAAGAGAACAGATGCATGCTTTAAATCAATCTGCCAAGAAAATCTTGTTTTAAAAGGTATGGGTTGAAATTATGAGTTATTCTGCTTATTATTGCAGTGAATCTGTTTTAGATAACCCACCACTAATATTGCATAAAAACTGTGGTTGGCCGCTTAGCATTTCGGTAAGACATTCTCTTACCCTCTAAAGCCGGGCTCAGACAACAATAGTTTTTATTGTCGGTTAATCTTAACCGATTGTAATATCTGGTTGCATCACGCACATTACGAGAATCTTCACAAATGTTCTTCTTTCAAATCTCAAACCAGCACACACTACAAGATTTGAACATTTTGACACTACAAGATATTCTTAAGATTATCATGCCAGATTTAGCACGTGATCTCACGGGGAAGCGGATGTAAACAAAATGGATACTGTGTCGCGGCAACTTGCAGTCGTGTTGTTGCCACATTTCGACCAGCCGTTTCTGCATCTCCGTTGTCCACCGGACCAGTACAGCTGCTTGTTGTTTCGCGATCACCATTTCAAATGTTCCGTCTCTTCAGACTCCTTGTAGACTTGTCTCTCATTGGCTATTGTGGAAGTACTGACATAAACTCTGTAAACACCTCACATTACCCGATAATCTGGGCCGAACATCAGAACCGGCCGATGCCCTGGACGAGATATTTTCTCAGAATGTCGAGAGGGGTATATCGAGCATAAAACGGCCTGAAACTCCTGTAGTCTGAGCCTGGCTTGTGGTTGGCCTGCAAAAGTATTGCTCTGCGAGACTAGTTTAAATGTGGATGTGGAAACTCAGAAGGTCGAGAAAGGACAGCATATTCAGTATTTATCATATTCAAAATGTCATACAAAAATATTTGTGTATTCATAATCAAAAAAAGTGATTTACCATTTTTTGGATATAATAAAACACTTTTTTTGTGGCTCTGTTTTTGTTTTTCATTAAATCTTTAACAATAGAGCTGTTAAAACTCCTTTACAATTCATTCAGAACGTCTTATAATTAGTTTCTATCATTTTCTGTTCTTATCTTTATGCTGTTAATTATGCACTTTTACCGTCACACATTTGAACACCCTGCATGAAGCATTAGATGTGAGAACAACGAGATTTTAAAAGGGTTTTAAAAGCATCATTTTAGTAAATAAAGAAAGAAAAGAAAACTATTTATTTGAAGTGCTTGCAGTGATGAAAACATACAGAAAAATAGTCATTAGTCGCTTTTCCACCTTTGGGCCGAACGGTTCTAAGAACAGTAAGGAAAGGTTCCAGTATACTTTTACTTGTGTCTGGTTTGTACGTACGGTGGCCCAGTAGTGCAAAACACAATGAAATTTAAAAAGCAAACATAAGTTCACAACACAACGGAATCAAGCCACAACAAAATGAAACGAAATCAAGTCACAACACAATGGAAATGCTCCTGGCCACTAGGGGGCTCTCTGAGAATGGTAGGCATCCTTCGCCGTGGCAGCGTGTCAAAGCATTCTCAGGTATAAATATGCAGCTATAACGCACATAAATGATTTTGAATTGATATTTCATGTCGATATACAATGGTTACATACTTTTAAAACGAATCGTGGTATTGATATCTTTGTAAGACTGCCGACACTATAGAAGAGTGGCAAGGGAAAACGAGTGTCGGACCTAAAACTAACTTTACCGCGCCCCAAATGATGCCTGGAGCATCGATGTGTAGTGAACTTATGTTTGCTTTTTAAATTTCATTGTGCTGTGCCCTACTGGGCCACCGTAGGTTCGGCACTGCATGATTACAAACTGTTCTCGTCCCGGAATAGAATGGTGTAGGTATGACGTCACTTTGTAGGCAAACTGGGATTATACTGGTTCCCTCAACAAAAACCCAATTGTATTTTCCCATAGGCTTTGGATTATCGCAAAAACAAGCTCTGTGGTCAACAAAAGTGTATGACACTTACACGTTTTGTCCATCAAAATCATTTTCACAGATGGACACAGCTTTTATGAATTTTGAAGCGTAAATGCAGTTGCCAGAAGTAAAAAGCTAAAGGTAGGCTATAATCAAACTACACCACGGTCGCATGACTTCAACGTCACCATCACTAAGCATCCGACAACTCTTTCCGTTTTTATCTAAAAACATTTTCCTAGAAAGTTTGAGTTAAAATCGTTATTATAAGCATAACAAGACTGTAAAAGCGGACTGAGTTTACCTGTTCGGCGGGATGACGTTTAATCTCTCCGACAGCCTCTGTAGTCCCATTTAGCCACTTGTTAGCAACCGCCTTTTTCAAGACACGTAACGGCTTCCAAAAATCATGAGTGGGGTAATACTAATGTATTAAAACGTGAAAGTGCCTTATGCTGTTTCACAACAGAGCTTTTTTCAGACATTTAACCAAAACCCCATTCAAAAAACCCATTGACTTCGGGACAATGGAACCGGAAGTTCTAAAACTCGTTTCCACGTTTTGATCTACAAAGTGACCTGCACCACTCTATTCCCAGCACGTTTGGCGAACCATGATGAAACGTGCTGGTGGAATACGTGTCGTGACGTTGCCTTTCAGTATTGGTCACTTGTGTATGTTGCCTGGCTACCAGTTTCTCCATAGCTGGCCATGCGCACGATTTGAGTGACTTAAACACAATTTAATAATAAAAATAAAAGCAACACCTGATCATGCTCCATACGCGGTCACTATTTACATCTCATACCATCTGTAAACTCTTGCCTTACCAAGGCAACGACTGACGCATTTGTATTACATTCCAACGAGCTCTGTCATCAGTCCCACAGTATGAAACCATATCCGTACTGGCTGGGTCGAATCGGCACGGAATGGAACGTTTAACGGTTGATACTCTCCCTCCTTCATATTGCATTGCGGTCAAAACTGTTTATTTAATTCTATGTCTTTTTAGCAAGGTTTTGTACAGCACAGTGGTCAACTACTGTTGTTTTTATTTTGCTTTATAAATACATTTTGATCTGATTTGATTAGATTTGGTTAAGCAACTAGAACAGTTTGGCCCGTTGGAAAAGTGGCTATTTTGCATATGAAAGTGCACAAGAACATCAAAAGAAGTATACCAAGTGCACAAATATATTTAGGGCCCTATGAAATCTTTTTTTTTCCTCCAAATTCCATTTTGTTATGCAAAATTTCGTGTTAGTTTTTAATGGTTAAATTAAATGTTAATAATCAAAACGGATGTCTAATCAAT
This sequence comes from Rhinichthys klamathensis goyatoka, assembly GCF_029890125.1. NCBI lineage: Eukaryota > Metazoa > Chordata > Actinopteri > Cypriniformes > Leuciscidae > Rhinichthys > Rhinichthys klamathensis. The sequence continues at coordinate 152,839 of NW_026606776.1, forward strand.
TGAATTCATACTTTAACTTCAACATTTTAATAATGCATTAAACAATAATAATCTCTGGTTCCAAAAAGTTTGAAATCAATAGTGTAATTCGCTACTGACCCTTGAGACTTGAAGTCAGTTTTCATATCTCAGCCTTCCTCGTGTTTTACGCTGCGTTGAAAACACTTACTTGCAAACATTACACGATTAATAAGTCAAAGTTTGAAGAGTTAATGCGCAGTTAAACGTTTGCTCTTTTCCTACACATGATGATATTCTTTGAAGTTCTTTGCTGTTAAAATATACAGCAAAAAATAATACATCAAAGAGAATCAGTGTCTTGTTCATAAAGTGAAAATTATTTGCAAAAGTCTAATAAGACATTTAAAAAATATATATTTTTGCTTCTTGGAACAATTTGCTATTAAAGGGGACATGAAAAGCTTTTGTTTCATAATGTTCTCAGATGTCCACTTATAATGTTAGAGATTCTTACATAAAAAAAACATCCTGATTAAGAAACTAATAAGCTAGGTAACACTTAAGAATACTTTTCCATCATTAGTGAATAACTACACAGGTACAAATGAGTAACAAAGTGCTTTCTTCCGTATCCAATAATCCACTGCATTAACCTGCCGAAGAACAGCAAATCACAACCATTCAGTTTGACTGCGTCACTACAGTACAAATACTCAGTACATATCAAATGATCTGTATCAGACAAACCGATAGTGACACATGGTAAAAATTATGTTACTCACACTTGTGTGTTGCAACATTACTGTCAGATCCAATGTAGTTGGCACTGCATCATCTTTTATTTCCAGACTCTCTTAAAAGCCTGTTTAAAACCGAATCCGTAGTAAAAGGATTCTTACTGACATAAACTACCTGGAACTTTGCTAAAAATCAAGTTCATCCATGGTTTCTTAATGCTTGGAATACAAGGATGGCAATGCAAAGACTGTTTTCCACAATTTCGTATGTCTTGTAATCCTCAGAGGCATCTCTATCATTTTGTTGCTGGAGTAATCCTGTGTTTGTGTCTGATCATATTTACTACTCAACGCTATCTCACGACCAATTCGTCCGAATTTGACGAGTGATTAAAAGATGGCTAATTCGTACGAATTCGTACGACCTCACTCGTACGAATTTGTACGATTTGTCTAAACCCACGTGATGGGTAGGTTTAGGGGCGGGGTCAGGGGTAGGTCATTCGTACGAATTCATACGAATTGGGCAACTCGTCAAATATGTACGATTTAGCAAAAATCGTACTAATTCGTACGAGTGAGGTTGTACGAATTGTTACGAATTAGCCATCTTTTAATCACTCGTCAAATTCGGACGAATTAGTCGTGAGATCGGGTTGTTACTACTACATGAAATGCACAAATCGGTGGGCGGGGCGAAAGAGGCAATGATGTAGAAGTAGACGTTGATCTTCTTCTACAGAGGCGGTCTTTCGTCGCACTATGAAGTAAGCATGTGACAAAATCCGAAACAAGTAATTTTTCTGAGCTTGGTTTCATTAAAAGCTGTATTTGGACTAACAAGGAAGTTTTGAGTTTTGAAACATACAGGATAGTTTAATAGTACAATGATTTCTCAATTCATGACCCCTTTTAATACTGATATCCTTTAAATGTGTCATGTTGTGTGTGAAGGATAACTCTTTAGTTTCTATCTAAAGTTTTACGGTTTGTCTAGTAATTTTACTCTGAAAAACATCAGCCGGAAATCATTCCGATTTGGTCTGTTTCATGTCCAGCACACAAAAATGATTGCTGAAAAGATTAATATCAGAATGTCTGCTATGTTGAAAGCATCTGCTGTGACAATTCTGACAACTAATCGATCATAACCTAAAAAAGCTGTCTTCTCAAAAGAATATCCTGACAACGAGGCAGAAGCACACTAACTACAACTGCATGCAGTAATTCATTGCTACTTGTTTTTTAATTAATTTGTTAGATTATGTTTGATTCTGCAATCCTAAATGCTTTTCTTCCCAGAAGACACGATTAAGCTTTGTAAAAACTGAGTTTAGAGCTCAATGTGACACTGGACAGGTTTAAGATGTGTTCAACGTTATTGTGATGATTTCCATCTTCCAATTTGTAGAATATTATCGATTCTTATGAAACCTTGGAGACACAGTGCTCTCTAAATCAACTCAAAGAATTGCATGTACAATCCATGAACACTTTTAGTACAGGCTTATAACACTGATAGAAAATGCACTTAACCATCATGTCATACGATGTTTAAAGTCACCAGACTTTTTTTTTCTTTTTTTATGGATTTTTTTTTTTTTAATCCATGGACATATTTTTTTTAACTCAAGTGTCCTTGTAACCTTTAATAAAACTAACTTACTTTCCCTCTTGCAGTGACATCTCTTCTCTGATGATGTGTTTACTGGCACGAGGGTGGGGCTACCTGTCAATCACACTCAATCCACCAATAGCAAACCACAACGATCCAATCAATTCCCAATGGTCCTGCCCTACATTTGTGCTGGTAGAAGCCGTTTCACTGAGATATAGTACATCACAAAAGTGGAGAAAAGACTATCACAATTTCTGTTTCATGCTGAATTTAAAGGAATTGTTCACGATTGATCATAAAAGTTGTCCATTCTGTATGTGCACCTCTAAATAATAAACCCTCTTTAAGAGTATTTCAGAACACTCAATTCTTTTTTTTCTTTTTTCTTTTTTTTAGAAAGTAGGCATGACATTGGGAATATATAATTTTGGAATAACAGTGATGACAGAATTTTGGTTGAACTATTCATTAATTTGGAGATCTCTGAACAGATGCATGGTTTGGAGGATGGGTCATTGGTATTATTAAGGATATGCCAGCCCGGTCTCACGGCAATTCGTACGAATTTTACGAGGTGGCTAATTCGTACGAATTCATACGACCTCACTCGTTCAAATTCGTACGTTTTTTGCTAATACGTACATATTTTACGAGTTACCAAATTCGTATGAATTCGTACGAATGACCTACCCCTGACCCCGCCCCTAAACCTACCCATCACTTGGGTTTAGACAAATCGTACAAATTCGTACGAGTGAGGTCGTATGAATTAGTACGAATTAGCCACCTTTTAATCACTTGTACAAATTCGTACGAATTGGTCGTGAGATAGCGTTGGTTATGCTACATCAACATACCTTTTTTTTTACGTCACTCTCATTAAAATGAGCAGCATGGAAAGGAGCCCAAGTGTGAAGTCAGTCACTTGCAGTGCAGACAACTTTGTTCATTTTGGTGGAAATTAACAGACGTGCAGAGAAGATCAGAATACCCTTCCAATAGCCGATCCCTTTTCCGAAGGAAAGATTACAAATGGACAGAAATACATTGGGTCTCATTCATTGTGTTCTTATGCACAAATTTGTGTGTGAAACCTGTGAAAGGAAAAGTGTTTATTGTATTTTAACTGGTTTAAGGAAGGCACACTTGCGGCATTGCACGAGTATCTCACTGCATGTGCTCTCGAATGCATCTTTCTGCCTGCGACAGACTGTGCGATTTCGCCAATCCAGTAAAATCATTACAAAGCACACTGTAAAACATGTGTCTAATAAACTTGAGTATGACATGTACTGTACGATGATGAAACCTATTGATATAGGCTACAACGCAAGTTGGTATAGAAGAATAAAACGTCATCAGCATGCGCTAGAGGTGAACAAATATAGCTAGATGAATCGCACTTTGGCAATTGTGGTTTTAATGTGCGCTAAAAAAAAAAGGAGTAAGCGTGGTAGTTCAGCCGTTCTCATCCCAAGGCGTCATATACTGACGCTTTTGCCAAAGCGTCTACATCCAACGCACATGGGACCCTTTAGCGTCAATATGAGACGCAGATATATGGCGCCTCCTAGTGGTCTAACCCTAACACTACCCTAGACCTAAACCTACCTATAACCGAAGCGTGTTATATTGACGCTAAAGGGTGCCATGTGCGTCGGATGTAGACGCTTTGGCAAAAGCATCAGTATATGACGCCTTGGGATGAGAATGCGTTGGGTAGTTTTACGTTTTAGCACCATGTCGCTAAAGCAAATGACTATCTTCAGGCACGTGGTCGTTTCTTTAGAATATTCCAAAGTCATTAACCTTAGAATTAGGTTTAACACAAATACATGTGTGTATGCACATGTGGTGAATTAGGCGAGACAATTTTTGCAAGAAGTTCTCCTGCTGTGCATACCAAATACGAAATAAGTCACGCAATTATTTGTAAAATGACACTCATTGTCAGTGGAGCATCTCATTGATCTGCTTGTTACTATATTCCCTAAAGCAACTTCTTCTGTATTTTATTTAGAGGTCATACAACATTCTCACCAACACTGTAAACAAATGTGCATATTTGTATCAGAAAGAACAAGGACTATATGAAATGATCTTGCTATACAATGGACATTAAATATTGGACTGTTTCTACTGTATTTGTCTCATTCTGAATCGCAAAAGGCATAAGTGGGTGTTTCATCAATTTAAAATGTTTAAGTTAAGTGTACTTGTTATGTTGACTGTATGCATTTTTAATGAACAGCACTGAGATGAAATGAGAAATTAAGGAAAAATTAAGGTTATTATTACTGGAATACTTGTGGAATCTTCCATCAAGTTGCAATTTTGTCAAATTATGTGCAAATTGGAAAGGTTACGTCTGCCATCTTACTCAACAAAATCATCAAACTACAAATAAATATGAAACAAACAACAAGATGTCATCATCATAATCTGCACACTAGGTTCAGTGTTTGTATTTGTACTTATGGACTACCAAATAATTAATGAAACATGTCTAGAACATGGAACATTTTATCCACTAATATATAGTTTGCTCTTGATACATAAAACACAAACCAACACATTCTCACCTGTAGAAGGTTATCCCATTTCTTCGGGAATTTAAATCTCGGATGACAACACTTATTCTTTCTTCTTCTTTTTTTAAATTAAATGCTTGAAGAAAAAAAAAAAACATTAACAACAATTATCGTCATTGTCATAACATAATACAACTACAATTATTAATATCTATGGCTGCAGCGATTATCTTGAGCAGATCGATATGAGATCGCCCCCCTCGGTCGGATGTACAATATAGAGTCAATAACAAATAAAACAATATGAATAGCTTAACAAGAATCAAAATGTGCTTAAAATAACTTGAGGAGGTTCCGATTCCGATTATATCAATATATATGGTCTTTCAATGTATATCGGCATTCAAAAATTGCATGTTTAAAAAAAAATTCCTCACCCTGTGTGTGTGTGTGTGTGTGTGTGTGTGTGTGTGTGTGTGTGTGTGTGTGTGTGTGTGTGTGTGTGTGTGTGTCTGTGTGTGTTCCAGAGAAGGAAGAAAGTCATATGTTTGAAAAAAAACAATAAGGGTAGATTAAATGATGACAGAATTTTAATTTTGAGATGAAATTGCCCTTTATCATTGGCCAGAGCTTGCATGTTTACCATGATGAGATATTGGCCTATACTACATGATTGACAAAACTGCAAAACTCTTGATTTTTCAAGTCATAGATACATCCCTCCACTAAATTCAGCCCGTTCTCATCCTTTGGCGTCATACATGTGATGCTTTGGACATTTCGTTGAAATCTTACGCACATGGCATCCTTTAGCATAAATATCAGATGCAGAACCCAAGGCGTCATACAGGTGACGCTCGTCTAAATCCGACGCACATGGCATCGTTTAGCGTCAATATGAGACGCAGATCCCAAGGTGTCATAACCGTACCCTACCCCAGACCTGAACCTACCCATACCAGTGCGTGTTATATTGACGCTAAAGGATGCCATGTGCGTAAGATTTCGACGAAATGTCATATGGCGTCACCTATTTGACAGCAAAGGATGAGAATGCGTTGTCTAAATTACACAATGAATCCAATTGCTAAGATGCTGATTTTAGAACTGGCTTGTTCTGGCACAGATTAAGCCCTGATGTCATGTCATGAAATCACTGAACAAAAGGATTAAAAACCCATATGCATTCATTGGATAATTGAAGACTGAAGCACTTGCCTAGACCATCTGTGTATAATCCGAACTTTTATCATTGACATTGTCATTAACTCAACTAGTGAGACTAGACTGGTGTAATCCATACTGTAATGAGACAGGTGACCTCCTGGTATCTGTGCGGTGCCGATAAAGAGCCCGTGTTCGGCGTTTCCTCAGACAGCAGGTGTTTTCCGTGGCAGGTATGAGACACTTCTCTTGGCTCTGCCGCAGAAAATTGTGATGCAGGAAGGCATCAGTCCAAGCATTCTCGTTCCACTATAATCACTTCCAACCCTGCCAAAGAAAATTTGGCACTTACAATAGTACCCCTATTTTCTAGCCTTTCTCTTTTTTTCCATCAAAATTCAATTATGAAAAGAAAATTATGTGTCATCATAATTGCTGACGTGGAATGAAATAAGCGAATGCAAATTAGCATGTTGAAGTGCAATTTTTGCGTTTTTTTTGCGTCATGGAATAATGGTGTAAATGTTGATAAGGACAAGGCGAGGAATACATCGTTTCTCGGCTTTTGGGAAGAGGGAGAGAATGGAGGTGCTGGTACCTGCACAAAGGCAAACAGGAAAGAGGGCATGCTGGGGAAACAGGTGCCAGGATGTAAGCGAGTACAAAATGGTGCTTTGAAAATGAGAGAAAATGACTACCAGGCTCTTTAACCTTTTGCAGCACAATAGCCGTAATTAAACACGACTGTTGTCAGAACCAGCTATGCCATTTTATAACCTCACGCAGCCTTTAGTGGTGTGTTTCCAGTGATAATCAAACGCAGTAACATAATCAAAAACAGTTTGCTAGAGCATCTCCTCACCCTCATTAATAACACTGGGAATTGGATTAAAAAACAATTCACCTATTTATTATCAGTGTTGGGTGTAACTCATAACGAATTACTGTAATTTAATGACTTTTCTCTTGAAAAAAAAAAATATATATACATACATACATACATACACATACATGCTGCAATTTTATATACATAGTGTACGCAAGATTTTTTATGTTTTTGAAAGAAGTCTCTTATACCCACCACAGCTGCATTTATTGGATCATAAATACAGTTAAAACAGTAATATTGTGAAATATTATTGCAATTTAAAATAACCTTTCTATTTTAATATATTTTAAAATGGTACATATTCCTGTGATTCAAATCTAAATGTTCTGCATAATTATTCAAGTCTTCAGTGTCACATGATCATTCAGAAAAAAAAAGTGCTGCTAGATACTGCTTCATAAAAATAAAAGTATTTAAGGAATAGTGTACAGGTAGGCAGCCAGAATAAACCCTAACAAAGTTTTCAGGACCGTAACGTGTTTTTCCTGGACAACAATCATTATTCAGGAACATTTGATTGCTGAATACTAGGATCGACCAATCAGAATCAAGTATTTAAGAGAACTGCTTGATAAATAAATGTACTGTCTCTCAAATAGTTTAAATACATCTTGTTAGCAACATTTTATAATTAGTAGCTTGACTGTAGTTTACCTATTTTAAATTATGAGTAGTTTGTAACTTAGAAAGCTACAGTTGTGTATATCTTTCCCAACACTGCTGTGTAGTAAGTTTAGTTTTTCCTTTCAAATTAGCTATCCATCATTACAAAGTTGCAGAATGCCTGGCACAGAGGAAGATACTGACCCAGTCTGTTGACTAACTGTATATTATACCCTCTTGATCTGTATATTAACTCTGTATTTGAGGGCAGTGATTTGTATCTTTGTGACTGCGTTTGCCAGCACCTCAGCTCAACTGTTCCTTTCTCAGCAGCAGTTCTGTCTTAGAGCTAATGGGTTCTTCTCCTCCAATCCCTCGTCTGAACTGTGACAGCTCACAGAGCCCTGTTTCACCCCTGATAGTCAGCCTGCCAAAAATGTCTGAATCTCGTTAGCAGACACCGACATGTGGCATCGCTGCAAACCTTGCGCGAGAAGTGGAGTCGGAGACGACTTAAATGTTTTCGGCGGGTGCCTTTGGTTCTAAGAGCCTCTGCCAGCCTAGATTTCAGACATTAGCATTTGTCCTTGTGTCTGGCAAGCAGTAGAACCTCAAAAAAACGATGAAAAAATTGGTATTGAGTATATATACACTCCCAGAAGCTCACTTGTCGGTCTCTGCCCTCCTCATTTGGAGTCTTAAGCTGCCCACCCACCCATTGTAATAGTTATAATATGGTGCCAGGGTCATTCTTTCATGGCATCGGACACATGCATCATGGCACTGGCATTTGTGCAAGCTGGCAAGGATGCATAATGTCTGCAAGGGGTTTGGCGCCTAGAGTGGTGGTGTATCTGTGTCATTACTTTCACGGCAGCGCCCAGCTGTTGTCTTGGACATGGCTTTCATTTCCGTGGGTGATCTCGGTAGTGAAGGGGCTCGGAGCGTTGCTGGCAAGATGAACTGATCTCCTGCAGAGCTCGATCAGCAACTCTTCCTTGTCTATTAGTGGGGGACATGGTGCAGAGGATTATGGGAATAGAAGCTAGTTGCCTTCAGTTCTGTGGAGGAGGCTTGAGAACAGAATGTTCCGGGATATTGAGTGAGATATCAGAGCATATAGGCTGTGAGACAGAGGGTTGATTGGTACCATTTTGAGGGATTAAACCGCATGGTGATTTTTGTGTAGGTATATGACCCTGTATTTGATAAATGTGTGATAGCATTAGATTCAAGGTAGTTTTTGGTTACGGAGGACGATTTTCAAACATATGTCAAGAAAAAGGATAAATGAATTTATCTTTAAATAAATTTTAAATTTTATAAAAATTTTATAACATTCTATACATTTTTACAATAAAAAAATTTTAAATTTTTTTAATACATTTTTTTAATTATAAAAGGATACATTTTTCTCTCTTGTAGTCACTGAACACTTTACCTTGAGGTAGGATGATATAAGTGTTGATTTCTAATGAAAGCTACCATGGATCGGATGCTATCACACATTTTCCAACACTAGAGATGTGTACCTTCATGAAAATCAAAAATAAATTTAATCCCTCAAAATGGTACCGGTAGCCCAAATTTGGGGTCCCGTCTCATGGCCTAATATGTATAGCCTCGTGAGACCATCCTGATCTCGCGAGCTTTCAAGGTTTCACTCGCAGATCAGTCTGGATACTTTCCGTTAAAGAAAATTTGGGAGCAGTTCACCAAACGAACGTCCAATCAGCGTTGGCTTTGAGGCGGGTTGAGGTGTGACGCAACGAGAAGCGCGACAGTTCAGTCTAAAGAACATGTCGGCTTCAGCGGATGAAACTAGCATCAGCGTGGCTATCGAGCAAGTTTTATCGGAATTACAGAGTATTTCTTCACTGAAAGAAGAGCAAAACACTGCTCTGGAGGCTTTTCTCAGAGGAAAAGATACGCTCTGTTAGTACGTCATATGCTTCGTTGATCTGATTGGTTGATTTGGCCCGTCTATCACCAACATAGGCCAATCAGCTAACCAGTATTTTCGCCCCTTACCAAAACTACTTCAACGGAAGGTATCCAGATGGATATGCGGAGCAAATCCATCTGGCGGAGTCAGGTTATAATATGTACATAACCGATTATTATCAATGTTGAAAACATTGTGCTGCTTAATATTTTTGTGGAGCCTATGATAAATTTTTGATACATCAGGATTCTTTGACAAATAGAAATTTCAAAAGAACAGCATTTATTTGATTTAGAAATATTTACTGTCACTTTTGATAAATTAAATAGACTATACTGAATAAAAGTATTCATTTCTTTCATAAAAAAAAAAAACCTAAACTTTTTTAATGATGGATGGATGGATGGAAATAATGCTATTCGTAAAAGTCTTTTTTATTAAACTGCCAGAATATGTTTCTTAAAAGAAATGATATCTTTGTGTATCTGGTTGAATATATATGTGTTACTCCATTCAGTTGTTCATCTGGGTCAACATATGTTAGCTACACAACTAAAGATGGATCATATGCTAAATGAAGGAAAACCATCAGGGGAATGTTCCTGCACTCACTGGTCCAGAATCTTCTCGCACCTGGTGTACTCAGGTGACAGCCAGCCAGCTGAGTCCTGGATAGCTTTTTCTTTGCTTTCTCGGTTTCACAGCGGAGGCCATTGCCTTGTGCACATCTCTGAAATGTGGTTGACACATGCTATACAGCTAAGCTGCATGATGGACTGACACTACCAGACACCTCAGCCCATTCTCATCCCTAGGCGTCATGAAACTGACGCCTTGGGAATCATTTTGACCATGCTTCAATATTCGACGCTTTAGGCACCCTTTAGCGTCAGTTACATGACGCGATCCTAGGGCGTCATCTTACTGACGCTTTACCTTTAACGTCAGTTAGATGACGCTATCTAATCCTAACCCTACCCCAGACCTAAACCTACCCGCGTCATCTAACTGACGCTTAGGTAAAGCGTCAGTAAGATGACGCCCTAGGATCGCGTCATGTAACTGACGCTAAAGGGTGCCTAAAGCGTCGAATATTGAAGCATGGTCAAAATTGTCATTTTAGTGACGCCTTGGGGTGAGAATGCGTTGGACACCTACAGGACTAAGCACTCTTCAAAAATATGAAGATAAAAAAAAAAAAAAGCTGAAATTGGTGTCTTATCTTTGAATAATTGGTTCTAAATTAGGTCAATATTACATTTAGCTATAACATCGTAATGAAATGTAATTTCCGATGTGTTTGTTCTTAAGTGCTATTCGGATAGGACTAGTTTTCATGTCTAACAGGTGTATTTTGTATTTTAACACCTTTTTTGCATATACAACCACTGTAAAAATTGCAGAGCAAGTAAAAATTTATTTTTTGGGACTCTGAGAAATTGAGAACCTCTGAATGAATCAGCTTTTTTTAACTAATCGGTTGAGTGTATGATACAAATAACTCAATCATAAATACATTCACCAATACGTCATGTGTCAGGTCACTCTTCCGCCGGAGCTCGACTTGCGTACGGCCATCACTGGAAGCCAGTTTGTGGCGAGAAGGATGAGGTCGATGTGCTTTTTTTAAATAGCTTATCCAGCTTATCCAGCAGCCATATCACCCTGTAGCCCAAGACTGTTTGCCCACTGAAGCTAAGCAGGGCTGAGCCTGGTTAGTACCTGGATGGGAGACCTTCTGAGAAAACCAGGTTGCTGCTGGAAGAGGTGTTAGTGAGGCCAGCAGGGGGCGCTCACCCTATGGTCTGTGTGGGTCCTAACGCCCCAGTATAGTGACGGGGACACTATACTGTCAAAGAGCACCGTCCTTCGGATGAGACGTTAAACCGAGGTCCTGACTCTCTGTGGTCACAAAAAATCCCGGGATGTCTTTCGAAAGAGTAGGGGTGTAACCCCGGTGTCCTGGCCAAATTTGCCCAGTGGCCTCTGTCCATCATGGCCTCCTAATAATCCCCATATATATACCAATTGGCTTCGTCACTGTCTCCTCTCCACCAGTAAGCTGGTGTGTGGTGGGCGTTCTGGCGCAATATGGCTGCCGTCGCATCATCCAGGTGGATGCTGCACACTGGTGGTGGTTGAGGAGATTCCCCCTTCTGTAAAGCGCTTTGAGTGCCGAGAAAAGCGCTATATAAATGTAATTACTTATTATTATTATTATAATTATAATTATTTTTGGGGCTTCAAAATCTCAGTTACTATTCACTCGCATTATAAAGCTTGGAAGAGCCAGGATATATTCTGATTGTGTTTGGCTGAAAGAATAATGTCATATACACCTAGGATGACTTGAGAGTAAATTATACACAAAAAACAAAACAAAAATTGGGAGGGGGGTTGAACTAACCCTTCAATGAATTAGCGTTTTTAAAATAATTGTTTAAAACTCACTGTTTTGTTCCTGAATGAATCAGTGTTTTTGAATAAATCAGCTGTGTGATTTAAGTCCAAATTTGTATGTCCTTCCATAACTAACTTTTCTCCGTCTTGTTCACTCGGATGTACAGCATTGCTGACGTTGCATGGGTACCCCCTTGTTTAGAAAGCTATCCTCATTCGAATAGTGCTTTAAATAAAGACCTCTTTGAAAATATATACTAGTGTTTTGATGAGGAACTGCAGAAAAAGCTCTGCAAAAGCAGCTTATTTAAGCAATTCATCATCTTTTGCGATCCAGCATACACATGTATGCCAGGATCTCTAAATATCAGCTTCCGTGTTGCTCAGTGACAGCTGGAGGAACAACAGAAAGTGACGGGCGTACTATGCTGAGACAATTACACATAACATACAGTACCTTACTGAATCATAGGGCACTGAGAGTGACATGAAATTCATTTTCTAACTGCTGCCTGTTCTGCCCACTTCATTCGCTCTGAAATATGATTACCTGACCTGCAAATACTGCTTGTCCTGCACAAACACAATGTGTTGAGAACAGCATAAGGGTGAGAATAGAATAGAATATAAAAAAATACGCCAGCTTCAATGTTTTGGGGGGAGCAAACAGCAAAGATGATAAACACCCTCAGTACATGAGAACAATATGCTTTGAAAATTGAGTTGTTTTAACTTAAATTTGTATTCAACCCAAACTTATTTTACTTTTCATGATGGACATTTTAATATTAGTTTTACATTGTGATTATTTTGGAATTGCGTACATTTTCTATTCATAGAGTATCTGTCAGGCAGGTGCTTGACCTGTTATCATTATCTTTGTCTTTCATGAAACTTACATTTGTATTGAAACTGTGATGCAAACCTGAAAGTAATGACTGCTTTATGTGCAATCATAATATGACTTGCTTTTAAAAGACAGTGACAACAAGTGAAGGCTTTTTAGCATTTGAAAGGGAATCAATGACACTTTCAGCGACCAAGGGAATTCCGTGAGGCTTTCTGTACTAGAGCGGAAAGGATTATTACACTGCATTCATTTAATGAGATAAATGTAGGCTTGACTTAGTTACACATTAGATGAGCCCATCCACTAATAAAGTATGAATTAATGCCGTTTGTGTAACAGTAATCAAACCAACAATTCATTTTTACATATCAGTTCATATTTATATCATGATATTTTTATATTTTTTTCAATATACCTCTAGGTTTATCCATGTTATGGAGTACTCAAATGTGGAAGAAAAAAAATCAGAGTGTAAAATAGACTTTTTGTCTGCTGCAATGCTCTTTCTATTCTCAACAGTTTAGAACTTCGAACCTGGAAAAGTGCAAATGAACGCCACTTCAAAGTTAGACTCCCAAATCTGAAGCTCATGCATAAATTCACAACTGTAATTTCAGCATTCCATGGAAAGAGTGCCCTCTGTGACCACGGCATTTGATAAACCGTAAAAATAAAATCGACTGTTACATATTTTACAAGCTTAATGAACTAATTTGTATAAACCATCACTTTAAATGATTTCAATGATATTTAAGAGGAAGTGACATCATCTTAATGTCACTTCCATGCTCAGATCGGTAAGTTCTATTCTCATTTAACATTGATAATTGACTATGTCAAGAAAAGGAAACGGTTGATCATGTGAACAGGGAAGGAATAATCTCCAAAGAGAACAACAGTGCACAGAATTTACAATCAGCAACATAATAAATGCAAAACAAGGATCTGGTAAAATTATAAATTACTTTGGAATAGAATATGGGTCTCGTCCTGAATACCTAGACTGAAATACTTTCACACTCCAGTACAGCAGGTGGCAGTATACTCCTAAAAACTGGTATGCAACACACCAATAAACCCACAGAAGAAACATTGATAATTTGCAGCCCATTCTCATCCCTAGGCGTCATGAAACTGACGCCTTGGGAATCATTTTGACCATGCTTCAATATTCGACGCTTTAGGCACCCTTTAGCGTCAGTTACATGACGCGATCCTAGGGCGTCATCTTACTGACGCTTTACCTTTAACGTCAGTTAGATGACGCTATCTAATCCTAACCCTACCCCAGACCTAAACCTACCCGCGTCATCTAACTGACGCTTAGGTAAAGCGTCAGTAAGATGACGCCCTAGGATCGCGTCATGTAACTGACGCTAAAGGGTGCCTAAAGCGTCGAATATTGAAGCATGGTCAAAATTGTCATTTTAGTGACGCCTTGGGGTGAGAATGCGTTGCAATTTGTTATTTTTGCTAATATTATTTCATGCTAAAGTTGTATTAATCCAACACATTCTCATCCTTTGGCGTCATATAGGTGACGCCATATGACATTTCGTCGAAATCTTACGCACATGGCATCCTTTAGCGTCAATATAACACGCACTGTTATGGGTAGGTTCAGGTCTGGGGTAGGGTTACGGTTATGACGCCTTGGGATCTGCGTCTCATATTCACGCTAAAGGATGCCATGAGCGTCGGATTTAGACGAGCGTCACCTGTATGACGCCTTGGGTTCTGCGTCTCATATTGATGCTAAAGGATGCCATGTGCGTAAGATTTCGACGAAATGTCCAAAGCGTCACATGTATGACGCCAAAGGATGAGAACGGGCTCATAGCATGCCTACAAGTCACATAAAACAATTTATGCTGTTAAAAAAAAAAAAGTTGTATTTGACCCTTGAGGCTGATGACAACAAGAGCAGCAACCAGTTTGGTTTAAACAAATGAGTTTAATACTTTTATTTAGCTAAGAAAAACATAAATGATCAAAAGTGACAGTAAAGACATTTATAATGTTACAACATTTCTATTTCAAATAAATGCTGCTCTTTTGAACTTTTCATTCATAAAATCCTGAAAACAGATTTTCAGATCAGTTTCCACAAAAATATTAAGCAGCACACCTGTTTTCAACATTGATAATTAAGCGTAGCGTTAGTTCTGACAGGTCACGTTAGTCAAGCTCGCATCAGCTGACTCTCAGCTGATCCACGTCCACCTATAGGAATACGACGCCTATCACTGTATACACATATAAGCTCCTTCAGTATTATCAACAGCTATCGTGTTTCTCAGGAGCTAATTACCCTCCTCCATCCCCAGCTCCTCCTTTCGCCCAGTCAGGATTTGGCATTCTGATTCCCCTTTGAATCAGAATAAATTCTCGAATTATGTTGTACTTAAAATCTTGAATTAATGATATGCATACATTCATGTTGTTTCTGTTCTGTTTACCCTAAGGGGGGTTATTGCTGCTCTCCCTGCTCTTATCAATGCTAGGCTGCATGGATGCGCTGGGAGTTCTCACCCAGAACAGAACCATACCGCCAATCCAAACTGTATGCTAATTGTCAATCGTATTTGACGATAGTGGTCCTGACAGAAACAGGAAAAATGTATTGAGAATAGTGTTGTTATTGGCGGCCTGTTTTAATTTTAGTTTTGGTCTAGTCTTTGTGTCAAGCTGTCATTTTAGTTTTTATTAGTTTGTCACATTCATACTCTTTTTAGTCTAGTCTAGTTTTAGTCGACGAAAACTGATGACATTTTAGTCTAGTTTTAGTCAATGAAAATTGTATTTTAGTCTCTTTTTAGTAATGCAATTCTATTTAACCCAGTCAATATAGTATAAGTACCTAGTAGTATAGACGAAAGGAAAGTTTTTCCAAATGTCATTTCTTCTTTTTCTCCCAAAGACGAATCCCTTTCTCTGTGTCAGACTTAACTTTGTTTGTTGTCGTTTATGCTAACGCCTGTTTCACACATACTCCGTTTGCAGTGCGTATGTGGTGCGTATTTTTTCCCGCACCCATGTAGAGCCTATGGTTAGAGCGCTCACACCGCACGCGGATGCGGTCCGGCAGTGCGCTCCAGGAGCGGTGCGTGCATAACAGCAGAGCAGAGATCTACACAGTACCTCAACAACGCGACATAACAACGCATTCTCATCCTTTGGCGTCATATAGGTGACGCCATATGACATTTCGTCGAAATCTTACGCACATGGCATCCTTTAGCGTCAATATAACACGCACTGTTATGGGTAGGTTTAGGTCTGGGGTAGGGTACGGTTATGACGCCTTGAGATCTTGCGTCTCATATTCACGCTAAACGATGCCATGTGCGTTGGATTTAGACGAGCGTCACCTGTATGACGCCTTGGGTTCTGCGTCTCATATTGATGCTAAAGGATGCCATGTGCGTAAGATTTCAACGAAATGTCCAAAGCGTCACATGTATGACGCCAAAGGATGAGAACGGGCTGGACATAATGGATGTAGGCTAAAAATATTGATTTGAAATAAAAAATAGAGAATAAATGTTGTGATTGTGGTACAGCCACAATCACAGTTGCGCACTGCAAACGCAGCACATGTGAAAGCACAATAGTGCGTGCTGCTCCTGCATACACACCGCAACACGCACCGCATACGCACTACACACGGAATATGTGTGAAACAGCCGTAACTCACGCAGCTGCATCTTCTAATGCCGCGAGTGGGGCTTGAGGATGTGAAGTCGCCTGCGTCTGCGCAGCGCGATCTGATGCAGCCCCTGAAGTGACACAGGAAACAGAAATGCTGCATAATAATAATAATGCAAGTAAACGAGACGAAATAATGTTAAATAACATTTCGTCTCGTCTCGTTTTGGTCAATGAAAATGAAGAGACATTTTAGCAGTTTTTATTTTGTTAACCACATTTAGTCTCGTTTTCATTCGTCAACAATTTTGCATTATACATTTAATTATAGTCATCGTCACATGACCAGCATTTACGTTGCGTCTCGTCTCGTTTTCGTCATGTGAGAAAGGTTCGACGACGATATTTAGTCATAATTTTCGTTGACGAAAGCAACACTAATTGAGAATCAACAACATATCAGAATGATTTCGGAAGGATCATGTGACACTGAAGAGTTGTGTTATGGCTGCTTTAAATTGTAATAATATTTCACAATAATACTGTTTTACTGTATTTTGATGAAATTTTTTTTTGTGAAATGTCAAAAAATCTTACCTACACCAAACTTTTGAACAAATAGGCTATATGTTCTGAAATAGCAGTATTCAATAAACATGTATCAAGGAGTCAAATTTCCTGCATTGTATGATAAATTCATTATTTTTTTAGGAAATGTTTGCAGAGACAGGTGTGTAAAATGTAGGCCTGCTGTAGTAAATTATCCTCTCTGTTTATTATCACACACCTGCAAACTTGCCAAGAGACGCTTGTATTGACAATAAAACACCTGCAAAGCTACCAGTAGCGTAATCATTAGGCAGATCAGTCACATGTCATTTATGATAAAGATGTACCTGGAAGCTGAAGTGCTAGCCGAACAACTGCCTCTGATACTGTACATTATGAATGGGAATGCTAACGGATAGATGTCTTTCCGTGCATCCTTTTGTGTGAATCATGTTAAACCATCAGTGCTTCAAACTGGATCGCAGAAACATTCATCCCAGTGTGTATGCATTCTTCACATGTAAAAAATCTCGATGTGTGTTTTCTGTTGACAGCATGAGAGAACATTTTATCGGTAGCATGTAAAACTTCACGTGATGACACAGTCAGCTGTATTCTGCGATAAGAGCCTCGCGAGTGCCAAATCCAGCAGCCTCAGCAACACAAGCGTGCGTTTGCTGCTGAGCTGGCTTTTATCACCTTGGAGAGATAATCTTTTACTTCATTAATTTTTCTCAAGCTGTCTTTGTAGGCATGAATGGGGTATTCCACGTTCATACAGTAATGTAGCCTCTAACGGTTAGAGTCTAACCTATAGCCAGCAACCCTGTGTTGCTTAGGTTTCCATGCAAACCGCATGTTAAACAATTCACTGAAGAGCAAATTTTCAAACACATTTAAGCCCTTGTGTTATTGTCAGGGGGTTTCAGAGATGCGTCTCCGAAGTGATGATTTTTAAATTAGCGGGAGGAAGCGGAGATAGCAATATACGCTCAATGCAGACAGGGTTATTTTGGTTAGCAACAGGGGTTTGTGAACCTGGCCTCCACATTTGTCAGGCGTAATAGCTTTGTCGGTTGTTCTACAGAGTCTGGCTGTGAGAAGCAGTGGAGGAGGTATTACTGTTTAGCTCAGTTTATCATTGAAATGCAACAGGGCTGACTTTAATGCGGGCCCCCTACTGGACGCTCACAGGAGGCCAACGCTGCATACATCAGCACATGACACGAGACGGAGGCGGAAAACAAAGTAAGCAATTACAGGACTATATTACAGTGTGAATGCATTTACTTATAGGAAGACAGGTTGGAAAAATGTCCAATGACTTTTAAAATCAGTAAGACGGCAGTGAATTGAAGCCTGGGAAATGTGCCTGTACTGTTTCAGGCCCCAGTGGGTAATGTTTAAACATTGTGCTTTATGTGGATAGACTTGGTGCTTTATTCCTGGGGTTTAGAGCGAGAGAAAGTTTTACAGCGCCGCTCAGTCATGAGCCACCAAGTACTTTGTGACTTTGAGTCGAATGAATGTAACGTTAGCTTAAAGTCACCATGAAATGTCATTTGCAAACCATTTTAATTCTTATTAAGACATATTTCTAAGTGAAACAGTATTTCAGAGCGGAAAAAAATAGTGAAAGAGAGAAAGATGATTTTTTTTGTAGCCAAATGGTGGTTACAACATCTACCAGCAGCAACTAAATGGACAATGCTAACTAACTAAACAGTAGGTATGTTTACATCCACTGATATCCATCTTTCTGAATTAATCTAATCCGACAGCCCGTTCTCATCCCAAGGCGTCATACATGTGACGCTTTGGACATTTCGTCGAAATCTTACGCACATGGCATCCTTTAGCGTCAATATGAGACGCAGATCCCAAGGCGTCATAACCGTACCCTACCCCAGACCTAAACCTACCCATAACAGTGTGTTTAATTGACACTAAAGGATGCCATGTGCGTAAGATTTCGACGAAATGTCATATGGCGTCACCTATATGACGCCAAAGGATGAGAATGTGTTGAATCCGATTTCAGATTCAGAATTCTGTTTCTGAATGCTAAATGTTGTAATCGGATTCACATATTCTTTTACATGTACATTAAATGTATTCCGAACAAAACTTGAGCGTATACGCAGTGCCCAGTCGTCACATTCAGAATTGGAAAATACAATGCAATAATGTCTGCAGAGCTACCGCATGTAATTGTCTTTTTTGCCTTGATGACATGTAGGAAAAGAAAGCTGACAGGCTTTATGTCAGAAGAGTTGTTTTAGCGTATATTTAGTAAATATTCAGTCTCATCCACTGACCAGTTTGTATGGTGTAAATGCATCATGGCACTGCGCACGTGTACAAGGTCGTTTTGAATCAAATTTAGCCAGAATGGAAATATGTTTCAGGTAGAGGTGGAACAAATTATTGTATTTGGATTCTTTTTTCTTTTTCATGTGCAGACTGCTAGATTAGAGTTCCAATTTGCATCTTCTCTATATAAACAGTCACAACTATCTCTAATTCCTACTCCAGTGAAATCCAATAAACTCACTGTATCTAAAGTATCTGTGGTCAAGGGGTCACCAAATCTTTTTAGAAATGTTTTGTGTGATTATAACAGGTAAACACAGAGGCATACTACAGGCCATCTGTCTCACATGGCCAGAGTCGTCCAAGGCTGGAAATAGGAGATAGCGCATCTTCCATTCACTTCATATTACTGCTATCGGGCACTGATAACAGCAAATCAAATGAAAGTAAGACATGTAATTTATGACAGATCTACATGAGCAAGTTCTTTTTTAATGTTATACTTCTTGGCTTGTACTCTTGTAATATGTGCAACACCTTAAATTGTTCTAAACTAAAGTCGTTAAACAGATGTTTGTTCATTTGTAAGGCAATGGCAACTTGACTGCTATTTCAACACTCATTTCACACTCCATGTTGTAATATGGCAAGTCAGTGAAAGTTCATCCTGTGAGTTTTAATCTGCAGTTTTCTTCTGCAGGTACAGAACAACTTTTAGTGATCTATATGTAGATCCTTTCTGATCCTTTGTTGCTTCATGCAATAAGAATATGCTTTCATACAGTATATATTTTTGTCAGCAGTAAACACAAAACTGTTCTTAACTCATTTTTCTTACTGTACTGTATATTAACATTTTTGAATCTACAATAAAATTATATATTTCATGAAATATTTAAATGTTGCTTGCAAAAAATTTTTTCAAATACTCACTTGCTTGGCCATGAGTAGAGTTATATACACTCACCTAAAGGATTATTAGGAACACCATACTAATACTGTGTTTGACCCCCTTTCGCCTTCAGAACTGCCTTAATTCTACGTGGCATTGATTCCACAAGGTGCTGAAAGCATTCTTTAGAAATGTTGGCCCATATTGATAGGATAGCATCTTGCAGTTGATGGAGATTTGTGGGATGCACATCCAGGGCACGAAGCTCCCGTTCCACCACATCCCAAAGATGCTCTATTGGGTTGAGATCTGGTGACTGTGGGGGCCATTTTAGTACAGTGAACTCATTGTCATGTTTAAGAAACCAATTTTAAATGATTCGAGCTTTGTGACATGGTGCATTATCCTGCTGGAAGTAGCCATCAGATGATGGGTACATGGTGGCCATAAAGGGATGGACATGGTCAGAAACAAGGCTCAGGTAGGCCGTGGCATTTAAACGATACCCAATTGGCACTAAGGGGCCTTAAGTGTGCCAAGAAAACATCCCCCACACCATTACACCACCACCACCAGCCTGCACAGTGGTAACAAGGCATGATGGATCCATGTTCTCATTCTGTTTACGCCAAATTCTGACTCTAACATCTGAATGTCTCAACAGAAATCGAGACTCATCAGACCAGGCAACATTTTTCCAGTCTTCAACTGTCCAATTTTGGTGAGCTCTTGCAAATTGTAGCCTCTTTTTCCCATTTGTAGTGGAGATGAGTGGTACCCGGTGGGGTCTTCTGCTGTTGTAGCCCATCCGCCTCAAGGTTGTGCGTGTTGTGGCTTCACAAATGCTTTGCTGCATACCTCGGTTGTAACGAGTGGTTATTTCAGTCAAAGTTGCTCTTCTATCAGCTTGAATCAGTCGGCCCATTCTCCTCTGACCTCTAGCATCAACAAGGCATTTTTGCCCACAGGACTGCCGCATACTGGATGTTTTTCCCTTTTCACACCATTCTTTGTAAACCCTAGAAATGGTTGTGTGTGAAAATCCCAGTAACTGAGCAGATTGTGAAATACTCAGACCGGTCCGTCTGGCACCAACAACCATGCCACGCTCAAAATTGCTTTAATCACCTTTCTTTCCCATTCTGACATTCAGTTTGGAGTTCAGGAGATTGTCTTGACCAGGACCACACCCCTAAATGCATTGAATCAACTGCCATGTGATTGGTTGAATAGATAATTGCATTAATGAGAAATTGAACAGGTTTTCCTAATAATCCTTTAGGTGAGTGTATATTAAAGGGTCACTCCACCCATTTGCATTAAGCTTTCCATTGTTAGAAACCCAGTAATACTATTGAATGGTCCTGAAAAAATCTTTCATTGTCCCCTGAGACGAGAGAAATCCACTATTTACCTTTTTCACTTCCGCCTACAATGACGCAAAAATCGTCAATTTGCGTCATTGTAGGAGGAAGTGTAAGAATGGGGTATTTCTGTAAAGACTACAAGCACTAGTTCCCACCCTTTCCAACCCGCCCATTGGGGGATGGACCTAATGCGCTAACAGACCTATCACAGATCAGTGCCAGTGGCGAAACTTTTTGAAAAAATGGACGCCGAAGGTTCTGAAAACGAAGACGGGTAGCTGCTACATTATGGAGGATTGGGATTTTAATATGGCAGAAACAGATGTTCGTGGCTACCTTTATGAGCCTGAGTACAGCGACGAGCAGCTGAGGGCTATGGAGGAACAGGAGGCGGCTGAACCTGCTTCCACCACAGCCGATCTGCCTGCCGCGGACGAGGAGCCCGCAATGCCTCGAGCTGGGACAGATTGGTGGTGCCTGTGCTCTCACTGTGCGCCAATGGACACAGAAGAAGAGTCAGTCTGCTGCCGCGAATTCCAGCGGTGCGAATTTCTCCTGTATGAAATTATATATTCGAAGGATGACACGGACGTGTGTGTGGTTGATCACCCGAGTTTCGCACCACATATCGATAGCGGCGTCCTGGAGACCTACTTTCGAATCCCTAAGGTCAACTGGAAACGCCAGCCAAAGCCTACAGGGTCCAATGGTCGTCTATCTGTAAAGTAAGTTTATTTTCATTTTGTTAACACGCTAACGTTGCAGGTTTATTACACAAATATCTTGCAGTTATGCTAGCTACTGTGGTACGCTAGGTTCAAAGACCATCACTCAATTTGTGCTCAATGTTTTGTCCAGACAATTTCGCCTAACAGCCTACCGGCACTTTCTTGAGTGGGTCCTGCAAGGAGAGAGATTGGGCAGAGGGCGTCGTGTCGTGTTACCAGCTTGTGTTGTCCAGCTCCAGACGGCCAGTACTGCGGGCACCAAGAAGCGGACGACGCTCAGGAGGAGCTGTAGTTTATTTTTTTGTATATATACTTTCAATTGTTGTATTTATTGTATATACTAATTCAATAAAAATGTTTAAAATTTACGTTGTTGTACTTCTTTATTAGTATTAGTATTTTTAAATGACCAACTTTTCAAAACTAGAACTACCTAGCTACTGTTGACTTAGATGACAAAGATAACATAATGGTGATCATACCCATAATTTATATTAATTATAACGTTTTACAAGTAAACATTGCATTATAATTTAGTTGCAAATCAGTTACCTCCTTACAACTTTATGTAATGCTAAACTATGTTGAAGACAGAAAGGAGAGCAGGAGTGAAATATATATTTTTTTTATTCACAAAAAAAAAATTGTGTCATGAACATCAAAACAAGCAAACAACTTTATACACACTATACAAAAATATAATTATTGAACTCGTGATTGAGTATGTACAGTAAGGTGATCGTTGGCAGTGCAAACTGGTAAGGCAAGTATAAGTATAAGGTCAAAAGAACATATAAGACATAAAGACACCTAAGACATGGTATTTTAAAAAAATATTTATGAGGAATGTTTTATTGAACCGCTGACGTCTCAAAAGCGGCTCTTGAATGATGATGTTGCAGCTTCCTTTGGCGGCTTTGGTACAGGAGCAATGTTAGGTGGCAAAGGAGGTTGTGGTTGGGTGAGTGAGGTGTTAGGTTCCTTGAATGTGATGTTTGGGTTGCGTCTGTCTTCTATGACCTTCTCAATTAGTGTGTGGATGAACTTGGTGGTGTGTGCCTTATAGATTTTCCTGACTATCCACTGTTTTGACTTTTTGCTGAAGACCTGTTGGACGCGTGGTTCTCCTATAAATGACAAGGATTGTAGTAATTACACAGGAATATAATTAACTTTTTAGCAAAGTATACATTTTGAGCTAGTATGAACATACTAATTTAGGTAAATGTAGTATTTATAGTACATGAAAACACATGTTGGTGTGGTTGCTTGTTCTCGTGCCACAATGTTCTCATTATGTTCCATGATGGCGAGGTAAGCCCTCTCCCTCATTCCCTCGTAGGAGAAGCCTTGTCGTTTAGGAAGGTACTTTAGGAGAGCACTGTGAAAGATCTCCAGTGCCCCTGTGTGAAAAAGAGAATATATACTAATTAAAAGATGTTCAATAGGATATATTGAAAACTTGTGGATAAAAAGGGTGTCAGTTCTTACCAGTATGTTTGAAGAGGGCCATCTTCTGAAGATCTTTCAAAAGCTTTTTATCCAGTACTAATGACACCAGGTCCTGATATGCCACCGAGTCCTTCTTCAGCCACATCCTCTTCTTCTCCTCCTCGACTGTTAGAGGAGCATGGTCACAGTTATGCTGCTTTCCATCCGTGTCAGTCCATCGGTGTTCATTGACCACATGGTGTGGAATTATCTTCCACCTGTTTTGAAGTGCCTTTGGGAAAGAAAAGATGCTCAATAATACTATTAATAAAAAAAAAATCAGATAGAAAATGTTTGTCAGCTTTTGATAACTTACCTCTATGTCACCCTTACTGGTGGCACAGGAAAACCACATGTGGTTTACGATAGACCTGTGAAAGATATCAAAATTTGTAATTTTCCACCTTGTAAAACAATTGAACTTGAGGAAGATGCATGGCTCATAGGAAATGAAATTATCTGTGTATGAAATTATGAAATACATGCAAAGACACCATAGAGAATTGACTTTCGTGACCACAATCAATGGAGCAAAACTGGCACACCATTTAGCCGATGCAACAAGTTTTAAGTGAATAAAAGTGTAAAGTGCTACCCAAAGTGCGTGCAACATTTTTTTAGTACCATTCTGACCATCCTCAGTACAAAAATACAAATGTAAAATATTGCAAACCAAGACTGACCTGTTCCAGGAAAGTAGGATTTCGTTCCCCTTTTTCTTCCCCTTCATTAGCAACTTAGCATCTACCAGCGGGGGCTAAATGACCCAACACAATTATATGATCAATAAGTTATGACAACATATGTGTTTACATCGCTTTACACATCAAAATAAGTTAAGCAATTTTCAACTATTTCAACTAAGTTATACAAGATTCAACTCATTTTTAAACCAGTTTAATGTAATTTAAGTTGAAATGACTTAAACATCCAAGTTGATTGTAAACCTTGTAGAGTGGGAGTTGATTTTATGCTTTGAGAATTGTTTGGATTGTGAAAAACAGTGCTTGATAATGTCAGTTTTAGAAGCAGAGAGTTCTTACATTTTGCTCAAAGATTACAAAGACAAACATTTTAATCTCTTTGGAATCGATGAATTATTTACAGCAAGATCAGGAGCATGCGCTACAAAAGTAAACAGGGTCAGTTTTCATTTCATTTTGACTTTGAAGAACTTTAGAGTCCACTTGGGGCCTAGCAGAGATAAACAACTGTTTTTGGATGATCCCACTTCTAGAGACCAGACAACAGCAGCAGAAAAAGAAGGATTCATTGTGTGTTCTAGAGCTTTCATCAGTTTGATCCCAACTCAGTCCCAGCAGGATGTTCTGGCAGTGTTAAATGAAACAATGCCATTGTTTGAAAACTTCCCGGTAGAAAGTCAGTCGCTCAGATCACGAGTCTGCAAATGCAGTGAAACTAATCCTGCTCTTCTTCTTAACCTTATACTAATTAATTAATTATTTTTATCTGTCATCTATAATAAATGTAAAGGCCATGGACTTACGCCAAGAGGTCTGGACATGAAAGAGAGAGACTTACTTTAAACCTTCTTTGGCTTGGAATAAAAAAGATGTTTGGGGAACCTTCAAAGGATCCCTGAATCTAATTTATGACATCTGTGCTAAGGTTTACCTGGCAACTCTCAACATCAAAGTTTAGAGATTAGCATTTTAAAGGTGTCTGCCATGGATCAATCACATTCTGCTGAAGTCCCGCCGTATTCCGCTTAGTCAATGAAAATGTATAATTGGAGAACGTGTTGTTCAATTACAGACGCTAATGGACTGAGCCTTATGAGCGCTCAAATGCATAATTCAGCTTTTCAAGCTATGTCCTGAATTTCTCCACAGGGTGCAGAAGGTCGAAATCCAGGACCCCAAAAGTTAACTTTGGTTCGTAACTGTTCAACTTCTGTTTAAAGTTCTACTTCACGATCGCATTGAATAAAGTCCTCAAAGGTCACAACGTAAAGAATATACTTGTGTGCAACCCACACGCTCGCCCTTATTCTACTTTTCTCATTGCTGCATTTCCTTAAAGGGGTCATATAATGCCATTTTTGTACAAGCTAATATGATTCTTTAGGGTCTAAATTAAAACTTTGTAATATACTTTAATAAAAAATTCTCATTAGTATTGTAAGAAAACACTTATTTTACCTGGTCAAAAACAGCTCTGTTTTCAGCACGCCGTTTCAGTGCATATGCCTTTAAATGATCATGAGCTGCGCTCACTCCACCCCTCTGTTCTGTGTACACCGTTTGTAACACAATAACACAATAACCATAACGCATTGTTCAGTATAAACGTGGGATTATGAATTATATTGAGAACGTCGTACATAGAAAACATGCCGTAATGTACCCTGAGTGTAAACCTTAGCCGCATTCATCGTGAAGCGTGCAGCTAGCGATTTGCAAAGATATAAATATTAATATAAAGTTTAATAAAACGTTACACTCACTTCAGTTCTTCTGGAGATTCAGCAGGAACACGAATATCTGGTACCGATCCTTTATTCATGGCAGCTTCTTCCTTTATTCAAGCAGCTTCTTAGCAAATCCAGCTTTATACTGATCCTCGTTTATAAAGCAGTCTGGTGAGAAATGATTCGCGCAAACATGAAAGCATCGACGTTGCTCGTGGGGAATATTCCCTTCGAAAACAAACTCAGCCACTGCGTCTTCAGCGGTTCGGATTTGGGAACATTAAAATGACTGCTGTGTTCGTTATTACACCCAAGAACAGAACACCACAATCGCTTAGACGCCATTCTGCTCATAGACAGTGCTCCAGCATATCAACAATGACCGCGCCGGTCCGCGCAGACTATGATTGACAGCTCTCACGAGCGAGGGCGGGTCTGTGTTGAAACTCCTGTGCTGACTCCTGTCAATCAACAATCGTGGAGGGAGGGGCGTCCGTTTTATTGACGTCACAAAAACGAACGGCTCAATTTGAGGCAGGGGAAAACATATAAGGAGATTAAAACAAAAACACTGGATGGATTTTTATCATTATATGATGGTTGTGTACAGGCACTGCCAACACACATTTCAGTACAATCAACTTGTAAACGTGCATGTACCATTATATGACCCCTTTAAAATTTTGAAGAATGTTGGTGGGCAAGACGAATTTGGACCACAAAGACTTTAATTGTATAGATGGACATCTAAATATTGTCTTTTGTGTTGCATAGAACACAGAAATGCATACCGGTTTGAAATGACATGAGGGTGAGTAAATTATGAAATACTTTATTTATTGTTTGTTTGTTTGTGCACTATTAAATACTTTCCCACGTTTAGTATTAATCATCAGTTCCAACTTGTTTTATTCAGTGTACAAATAGTGTTGGACAAACAGTTACATACTTTCTAAACAAGAGCATCTGCTGAGCAGCAGCAGGCAATTTCACAGTATAGGTGAAAACAAATGTTTTTAACATTATTTTCCATGCTTCCAGTCAAACGGAGTTCAACTCAGTGCACTCCCTAGTGAAAAAAGTATACTTTATTGTAATTGAAATATATTCCCTTTTTCAATAGTACATTGCAAATATACTAACAAAAATTGTACTCTTTAAATATATTAAAAGTATATTAGCATCATGCTTTTACATATTTTCACAATACAACTTTTAACACACTTTAAAATAATTGTACTTTAGTATATTTTCAAAAAATATATTTTAGAAAAATGTACATGAAATGAAAATTCAGTTTATTTTTTAAAAGTGTATTTATTTGCACTGTATTCAAAATATATTTTAGGTATATTTTAACTGTGTGCTGGAAATGATAATTGTAACTCCATTGAAAGTATACTTTCAAAATCAACACATTCTCATCCCAAGGCGTCATCTAACTGACACTTTTGACCATGCGTCAACATGCCGACGCACATGGTACCCTTTAAGCGCCAATATGAGACACTAATCCTCGAGCGTCATCTAACTGACGCTTTTGACCATGCGTCTAAATCCGACGCACATGGCACCCTTTAGCGTCAGTTAGATGACGCTTCCGTTATGGGTAGGTTTAGGTCTGGGGTAGGGTTAGGGTAAGACCACTAGGAGGCGCGTCTCATATTGACGCTTAAGGGGTACCATGTGCGTCGGCATGTTGACGCATGGTCAAAAGCGTCAGTTAGATGACGCCTTGGGATGATAACGGGCTGTCAAAATACATTATAGTATTTTGTACAAAGTATAGGTAAGTTTTATTTGTCTAATAATGTACATTTGTTATTGAAGACAAAATATGCAATTTGTAATATTTGGAATAAGCCTCTCTCTTTCTCTCTCCCACCTCACTTCCTCTCTAACTACTGTCCTATCCTAATAAAAGGTGAAAACGCCAAATATTTTAAATAAAAATAAAGAAAATATATAAATACACTTATGGTATACTGCTTGTATGTTTCTGTCACGATGCGCTCCACGACGCCTCCTCCTGGCCTCACCAGATCACTCTCTCCTGAGTTCTAGGACTTCACTTCCCATCACTCCCTTCACTAATCACCTCCTTCCATCCCGGTCTCATCTCCATCATCTCAGCCACCTGTTCCCACTCAGCTCCCCTTTATCTGGACCTTGCTCCCCTTTGTTCTCTGTGAGGTCTTGTTACTGCCACGGCGTGCAACTCTGAGCAATCTCCTATATTTCTACGTATTCCTGGTTCCTTGATTCTCGCCTGTTTTCCCCATTACTCTGTGAACGTTTGCCGCCTGCCTTCGACCCTTGCCTGGTAACCACTCTGAGTTTGGACTGCCCCAGTATATATTCTACCCTGTGCTTTCTCTGTTTTCTGCCTGTTTGTGTTCATCATTAAAGTTATTGCACATGGATTCGGACGCCTCTGACTCTTCATCACAGAAGACCTCACCGAGACAGGATCCAGCAACCTTGCATCGTCTAGCCTCAGAAGTCACCAATTAAGCTTCCGTACTGGTCGTTCATCAACAGCAGCTTGAGAAATTAACTTCACTTACCGAAGAACTGGTGAGATCCATGCGGTCCCTCACGACGCAAACCGCCGACGCTGCTCAAACCACTGCACCTCCAGTTCAACCATCCTCCAGTGTGAGTAACATTCCAGCTTCCAATAATCCTCGTTTATCATTACCCGACAAATACGACGGCTCGTCAGCAACATGCAAGGGTTTTCTTCTGCAAAGCACTCTGTATATTAACCAGCAATCCCACCTCTTTTCAAACGACGACAGCCGGGTCTCTTTCATTTGTTCGCTGCTGACTGGGAAGGCACTGGAGTGGGCGACAGCGCTTTGGGCAGGTGGTCAGCTTACTTTCCCCTCTTATGACGACTTTCTCGCCCAATTCAGAGAGGTTTTCGAGCATCCAGCCGGCGGAAAGGAACCGGGCGAGCTGTTACTGTCTCTTCATCAAGGAGGATCTTCCGCGGCGGATTACACCCTCAACTTCCGCACACTCGCTGCACAGACAGGCTGGGAAGAGGATCCTCTGAAACTGCTTTACCGCAAGGGTCTGAATTCCGATTTACAAGGAGAGCTGGCTTGTCGGGATGAGGATAAAACTCTCAGTCAGCTGATGAATTTAACCATTCGCCTTGATAATTTGATGCGAGCGCGGCGCACCCCGCTCAAACACCGGGTCGTTGTAAATCCTTCCGTCAGTTCTGAGCCTGAACCCATGCAAATCGGCTTCACGCGATTATCCACTGAGGAGCGTGAGCGAAGAATGCGCAACAACCTCTGTCTTTACTGCGCCCGTACTGGTCACATGAGGTCAACATGTCCTGTAAGACCCACCTCGAGAGATTCTGCTGCGGTGAGTTCCCGTGTTCGTTCTCTCAACTCTCTTACTTTAGAGGTATCTTTCTGTTCTGATGAGGGTATTGTTAATGTAAATGCTTTGATTGATTCGGGGGCAGCAGGAAATTTTATTGACCTCACTTTTGCTAAAACTCATAATTCCTCTCTCAAACCATGTGAATCCCGGGTGTCAGTGGCAGCATTAGACGGACGACCCCTGGGATCAGGCAAGATACAGTATATCACTCAACAGTTAACCCTTAATGTCGGCACTCAGCACTCGGAGACCATCCAACTTTTCACCATAAATTCACCGCTGCACCCTGTGATTCTCGGTTTCCCCTGGCTGGAGAAGCACAACCCCTACATTTCGTGGTCCGAGAGGAAGGTAATTCAGTGGTCATCTTTTTGTTTAACAAACTGTCAACCTGCTGTCCTAGGTCCTGAAACTGTTTCCAGCCGCTCCGAGAATCCTGACCTGTTGGGGGTTCCCACTGAATACCATGATCTTGCTCTGGCCTTTAGTGAAGGAGAGGCCTCTCAACTTCCCCCACATCGACCTTGGGATTGCGCCATTGAACTTCTTCCTGGAGCTAACCCGCCCCGTGGGAGAGTCTATCCGTTGTCCCAACCTGAGACCGACACGATGAAGTCTTACATTAAAGAACAACTCGCTAAGGGCTTCATTACTCCTTCCACTTCTCCCGCCTCAGCTGGGTTTTTCTTTGTCAAGAAGAAGGATGGAGGTCTCCGTCCTTGTATTGACTATCGCAGTCTAAACGAGATCACTGTGAAGTACCGCTATCCTCTGCCTCTGGTCCCCGCTGCACTGGAGATGCTCCGCACCGCCAAGTTCTTCACCAAACTGGACCTGCGGAACGCCTACAACCTGGTTCGTATTCGAGAGGGTGACGAGTGGAAGACGGCCTTCTCTACGACCACCGGGCACTACGAATACGGGGTTATGCCGTTCGGGCTTTCTAACAGTCCTTCTGTCTTTCAGGCCTTCGTAAATGAGATCTTCCGGGACATGCTGAACCAGAGAGTCATTGTCTACATTGACGACATCCTCATTTACTCTGATACCCTCGAAGCACACGTCCGGGATGTGCGAGCCGTACTTCAACGCCTCATCGACAACCAGCTGTATGCCAAGGTCCGGAAGTGTGAGTTCCACCAGACCCGAATTGCGTTCCTGGGGTATGTCATCAGTGCTGAAGGAGTCATCATGGACGACAGTAAGGTCCGAGCAGTAGTCAATTGGCCTCGACCCACCACCGTGAAAGAATTGCAGCGTTTCCTGGGCTTTGCCAATTTCTACCGTAGATTTATTTGTAATTTCAGCACCACGGCGGCACCTCTCACATCCCTCCTACAGGGGGGGAGGCAACAATTGAAGTGGTCTCCAGAATGCTCTTCCGCGTTCGAACGACTCAAGGATAAGTTCACTACGGCACCCATCCTTCATCATCCGGACCCCGAGCGTGAGTTCATCGTGGAGGTGGATGCTTCGAATTCAGGAATCGGCGCCATTCTGTCCCAACGACACGGTAATCCAGCCAAGATGTTTCCATGCGCCTTTCATTCTCGTAAGCTCACTTCAGCTGAACGCAACTACGATGTGGGCGACATGGAGCTTCTGGCCATGAAGGCCGCCTTCGAGGAATGGAGACATTGGCTGGAGGGTGCTCGTCTGCCTTTTACTGTCCTCACCGATCATCGCAACCTCGAGTACATCAGGTCAGCAAAACGTCTGAATGCCCGACAGGCCAGGTGGTCTCTCTACTTCTCGAGGTTCCACTTTAAGATCACGTATCGTCCAGGTTCCAAGAACGGCAAAGCCGACGCCCTGTCTCGCCTATTTGACAGTAAATCCGATCATCCCGAGCCCAAGTACATTTTGCCATCTACCCTCATCGTAGCCCCTGTTCAGTGGGACATCATGACGGAGATCTCTGCCACACAAGGGGATCATCCGACCCCTCCGGAATGTCCTCCTGACCGAGTCTTCGTACCACAGGATCTCCGCACTCGTGTTCTTCAGTGGGTACATTGCACTCCCAGCGCTGGTCACCCCAGGATTGCGGCCACACTTCTGCTAGTCACTAATCGTTTCTGGTGGTCCAATCTTCATGCAGACGTAGTCAAATTCATTCGTCAGTGTCCTTCATGCAACATCTCAAAGGCCTCCCACTTAAGGCCGGCCGGACTTCTTCAGCCACTTCCCGTCCCTCAACGGCCATGGTCCCATATTGCAGTGGATTTCGTCACTGATCTGCCTTCCTCTCAGGGTTTTACTACTATCCTCTCAGTAGTTGACCGATTCTCCAAGGCATGCAGGTTCGTTCCCCTGGCTGGTCTACCCACAGCACTCCAAACCGCTGAAGCTCTTCTTCACCATGTCTTCCGTTTGTATGGATTGCCGGAGGATATCGTTTCAGATAGAGGATCCCAGTTCACCTCCCGGGTATGGAGAGCTCTCTGTAGTAAAATGAACATTAATGTCAGTCTCACTTCTGGTTATCACCCGCAGGCCAACGGACAGGTGGAGAGGCTAAACCAGGACCTCATCCGCTTCCTCCGAACTTACTGCCACCGTAATCAACAAGACTGGAGTCGTTTCCTTGTGTGGGCAGAATACGCCCAGAATTCTCTCCGCAAACCGTCAACAGGTCTCACGCCCTTCCAGTGCGTGCTCGGGTTCCAACCTCCATTGTTTCCCTGGTCTGGTGAGCCCACGGATCTCCCTGCAGTGGACGCATGGTTGCAGAGGAGTGAGGAGACCTGGAACACCGCCCACGTCCATCTCCAGCGTGCGGTACGTCAGTTCAGGCAGCAGGCTGACCGACGCAGAAGAGACGGCCCCATCTTCAGACCGGGCCAATGGGCATGGTTGTCCACTCGTGATCTCCGTCTCCGACTCCCTTGCAAGAAGTTGTCTCCACGTTTCATTGGTCCCTTCCGGATCCTGAGACAGATCACCCCTGTCTCCTACAGGTTAGCACTTCCTTCCACTTACCGCATCTCACCCACCTTTCATGTCTCTCTCCTCAGACCGGCTGCTGCACCCAGGAGAGAGGATAACCAGGAGGAGGTCGTGGCGAGGAATGCTCCCCCCATCGACATCGGAGGTGAGGAGGTTTACCGTGTGCGAGAGATCCTGGACTCCAGGCGCCATAGAGGGGTCCTCCAGTACCTAATTGACTGGGAGGGATGCGGTCCGGAGGAGCGCTCCTGGGAAAGGTCCCAAAACATCCTTGACCCGGCTCTTCTCACCACCTTCCACCAGAATCACCCTGATCGTCCTGCTCCCAGACCCCGTGGAAGACCCCGTCGCCGTTCAGGTCCTCGCTTCGGGAGCTGCTCGCAGGGGGGGGGCTCTGTCACGATGCGCTCCACGACGCCTCCTCCTGGCCTCACCAGATCACTCTCTCCTGAGTTCTAGGACTTCACTTCCCATCACTCCCTTCACTAATCACCTCCTTCCATCCCGGTCTCATCTCCATCATCTCAGCCACCTGTTCCCACTCAGCTCCCCTTTATCTGGACCTTGCTCCCCTTTGTTCTCTGTGAGGTCTTGTTACTGCCACGGCGTGCAACTCTGAGCAATCTCCTATATTTCTACGTATTCCTGGTTCCTTGATTCTCGCCTGTTTTCCCCATTACTCTGTGAACGTTTGCCGCCTGCCTTCGACCCTTGCCTGGTAACCACTCTGAGTTTGGACTGCCCCAGTATATATTCTACCCTGTGCTTTCTCTGTTTTCTGCCTGTTTGTGTTCATCATTAAAGTTATTGCACATGGATTCGGACGCCTCTGACTCTTCATCACAGTTTCGAAGACACTCGTAATGAATTTGTAATGTACTTGTAACACAAATAAAGTACACTTTAATATCACTAATCAAGCATGTAATTAGTCCCTACACAGGCATATACTTAAAGTATACTAAGTATACTTGAAGATGGTCCAATTTAGTACACTAAATACACTTAAAGGTATGCTTTACTACAATTTAATTACAACTAAAATATACTTAATACAAAATTAGTTGTTTCAAAATAGCAGACTTCAAGTTAACTAATCATTAACACACTTGAATATTTTTTTTTTTTTCACCGGGGCTGTCCATGCAAAGTTACAACAATTATGAGGTGCATGTCACTTTTTTACTCGTCAACCCTCAACTTCATGTGAATATGTTGAGTAAATATAGGCTGAAAATATATTTTTTGAGGTGTCAGAATAATGTTACATGCTGTATCTGATCTCTCTCTCTCTCACACACACACACACTCTCTCTCTTTCAAACGTTCATCTGTTATCCCCTCACTGCCTTTGAATTTCCATCTCAAGGTCAGTGTTTAATTTCCACGCCTGTAGGGTGTATGTAAAGTCTAGGTGGACTTTCCTCAGAGACTCTCTGCCTGCAAGAGAAATAAATATGTTTGGCATATCTAAACAAATCTGCCCATTAGGCCCTGAGTGACGACAAACTGCGTCTCCATGCAGCAAACGTGAATATTTCAAGCTCTTGAGAGGTATGTGCCTATAGTGCAGATCACTTCTGATACTAAACCAGTCAGAGAACCAGAACCGTAGCCTACTTGCATTCCATGCAGATTTTTTAAAAATTCTAATTTTGCTCTAATGTTAAAACTCTGTAAGACAATTACTTTATAAATGAATACAATTTAAAATATCGTCACTGTTAGGCTGAAACCTCATATTTGTTTTTCTATTACCTGAAAAGTAGCAGTTTTGGTCAAGCAAGGTTTCTGACCGACAGCGGGCTGGGGGTGTGAGGCCCCAAAATGTATTTTTCTATGTCGCAATATGAGGTAAATCCGGCCCTGAGGAACTCTGTAAATCATGGTTGTTAAGTGAGAGTGCATTTCATTCCCTTTATGAACACTTCAAATCCATTTCCTATTTGCCTGGTTGAATTAAAGCTATTTGTCAAACAATCTGCCCAGACGGAGAGTCACAAGGAGTGACATGAGTGCTCTCTTAAAAATAATGGTTCTTTGATGGTTCTTGGCAGCACCTTAGGATCCCCAAAGAACCCATTTCATTTCAAGAGCCAGTTTTCACTATATTTGGTTGTTATGGAGATTCTTGAGGTGAGATTATAGGTTCTTGAGGTCAGTGAATTGTTTTCTGGCTTATTCTCTGCATTGCCACCAACTGAGGTAACAATGTAACCTGCAGAAAGGGTTAGTGAGCGAAACTGAATGAAGCAATGAAGCAAAATCGCCACTTCTCACACACAGCATTTATTTTAAACACATTGTAGCTTTTCTTTACATAGAGGTTGTAATTAAAAGAATTTGATAAATTCTAGAATGCATGTTTGTTATTTGGAAACTGTACATGGAAGAGAATTTAAAAGGTGGCTTTTCGTTCCGTTTTAACACGCGCTTCCGGTTTAAGTAATAGCCTACTTTCATCCAGCAAGGACACATTAAATTTGATTAAATGTGACAGTAAAGACATTTACAATGTTACAAAAGATTTAGGTTTCAAATAAATGCTGTTCTTTTGAATCTTGTCAAAAGTGTCCTGAAAACATTGATAATAATAAGAAATGATTTATTGTGCATCAAATCAGCACATTAGAATGATTTCTGAATGATTATGTAATGATGATGAAAATTCAGCTTTGCAATAAATTACATTTTAAAATATTTTAAAATAGAATTTTAAATTGTAATTATATTTTAGAATATTACTATTTTTACTGTATTTTTAATAAAATAAATGTAGCCTGTGGGTGAGCATAAGAGACTCAAAAACATTAAAAAATCCCAAACTTTTGAGAGGTAGTGTATATAAATAAAATTGTCTTGAAACCTGATTCTATTCGAATACTGATACAGAAATGCAACACTGGGGATTTAGAAATGTTCTACCACCGCTCCATCCAGTGCACTACACATTTATCCCTGCCAGATGTCCAATGGCTGATGTCCAGACTGCCCTTCTCTGGTTAGTACATGCCTGCCTGTTCTTTAGAGGTTGTTCCTTTGGTTAGCACTGGACTTGGTGATCTGGGACTCTTATCAGTAGAGTGTCTCTGAGTTTTCGCTCACTCCTTTCCAACCCTGACATGTTTTGGCACGGAAATGTGAACGTCCTTGGACTCTCAGGTGTCAGATGGAACCTGTTGGCTTAAATTAAACGCCTCAATTCCCTTGCAACACAGACGTCTGGTGCTGTTAACCTTGTTCATTAATGATTACTGAATGTCCAAAATTTCTAAACTCCAGGTCCCTCGCTTGCTCTCCGCATCTCCATTTCTTCCTCCGTCTCCTTCTGCTCACTTTGTGAGTTGCCCTGAACTTTCCCTTTTTACTCTGGTTCTTTAAAATATCTGTATGCAGGCCAGCGGGGACCACAAAAGTTCTTGTGCCGTAGTCTTTACTTGAAATCACAGCCTCTCTCTCTCTAACACTCTTGCTCTCTTTGTCTCTGATGTCCGTGATGCTTAAAAAGCAAGCTGTGAAAGCGGCACAGGGTAGAAATAGACTCTTTTGTCTCACTTTGATGGGGTGATGAATATATATCCAAATAAAAAAAGACCCATCTTTGCTCGCGAGAGATGTGAAAGACAGATGCGGTTAAAGGCATCTTGCAAGAATGGCTCTAGGG
Source organism: Rhinichthys klamathensis goyatoka (assembly GCF_029890125.1). Lineage (NCBI taxonomy): Eukaryota > Metazoa > Chordata > Actinopteri > Cypriniformes > Leuciscidae > Rhinichthys > Rhinichthys klamathensis. The sequence goes on from NW_026606776.1 coordinate 188,974, forward strand.
GAGCATGCTCTCACCATGTCTCACGTTTTGGATGTGAGGAAGAGGAAACAAGACCTGACAATCAATGCTCAGCTCCTTTTCTTTGTTTTCCTCTTGCAATCTCTCTCTTTCGTTTCCTATTCCAAACCTTCTAGACAGTGGCAGTCTCGAAGAGATGACAAATCTTCAACTTGGACCGTCTTTGATCTGTTTTGTGAAAAGAAAACATCAGGAGCCACTGAAATGGACGCACCGCAAGACAACCTGACTTTGAAGTGATGAGAGGAAGTAGATGAGCTTTTGAAGACAGTCAGTAATGGATCTTCCTTTCTCTTTCAATTCTTCGCAAAATGGAGATCTCATTAGATTCAAGCACTTTTTGCTCACTACAGTTTGGAGAAAAACAAGATTATATTTCACTTTATTGTCATTGTGCCTATAGTACAAGTACAGAACCAATGAAATGCAGTTGGCATCCAACTGCAAATAGCATTATATTATTTTCATATTTATATCAAATCTGCTAATGCGTAATAATGGAACAACAGTGATTTTTCACTATTATTTACAACAGGATCTGCATTGGTGTAATTAAAATATTTCTCTTATAATAGACAATAAAAACAACTTTGGCCATCCTTTCCTGGTAAAAAAACTAGCTTGATTTTCAAAAGTCAAAAAAATGTGAGTCAGCTGAATGTAACATTTTTGACAAGCCAAACATGTCAGTCTCTGAGTAACATGTCATTTATTTTAGCCACAAAATAAACTTCATTCCATAAAATAAGTAATGACCTATGCAAAAAGCATTTCGAACATCTCCAGCACGTTTTATAAAAATCAAATATAGTTCACTCCTTACATGTTATCACGTCCGTCAAAACCTTTTTTTTTATTATACCTAAAAAAAATCAACATATTGTAACACTCATGGGCATCAATCACTTCAGTAAATACTTGCCAACTAATAAATAAATAATTATTATACATTCCATCTGTTTTCAAATCCACATCATTGGAATATCACAACATTGATGTCTGTCAAAAAATAACGTGCAAAATTCACGGTAGTATTTAGGAGAAGTCCAGAGAGTACAGGCATTACATGGGAAAACCCAAACTATCAGATGTTCATCATCGCTTTCCGAAAATGGTGAAAATGGGGGCCTGAGCTGCTTCAACATGCTGTCTGTCAGAGATGGTAACATACAAAATACATAACGCACGTGAGTATAAATTTGTTTTTCACTCGCTGAAAAGGAATCAGAATGATCAGGGGATGTCCTGGTTGCGTATGCAACCCACCGTTCACATGAAGGAGGGAACGGAGGATGTAGTCGATGTCGACTGAATGGGGATCACGCCAGGGAGCCAGTCATCTTCGAGTACTATTGAACGAGCCAATGGAATTGGTGTGCATGATTTGCAACACACACTCCGCCTCCGCGGTGCGGGTATAAATACGGAAGTGGATGCACGCACTAGTTGCTTTTTCGCTGAGGAGCCGAGTCGAACTCGGAGTCAGCGGTGGTCCAGCAGTAGTGGCAAGGGGACTACGTCCTCCGTTCCCTCCTTCAGGAGGTGGGTTGCATTTGCAACCAGGACGTTCCCTTTCAGTCAGAACGTCAGGCGTATTCAACGTCGACTGAATGGGGATCTATTGAAAACGCCACTAGTGCTACCACCTTCCAGTGCCTAGAAAGAAGCCTCCTGATCGCCCCGCAGGGGAACGCCCTCACTGAGACATTTGTGTTCTTCGTAGTCGAGTCATCATTACTGCATGCCCTTTGTACGTGTCCCCTCAGCCGGTATTGATGGACACTCGTTCTAGGGACCGTTGGCCCGGATAAACAAAAGGTTTGTTACGGACTGAGGGTTTGGCGGCAGGCCAGGGTGCTTTCACGCGGAGTGTGCCGCTCTACCACGACCACCTCGGGACTCGGCCGTGAAGTCAGTGCTGAAGCGGTCTTCATATGGAGGAAACCGAGCTGCGTCTGAGCCGGCTGCATCTTCCATATGCCCCAGGAGCCTCTGAAGAGTTTCAGTGGGACCTTTTCTCACTTCTATACAGCACTAACCATCCACACACTCTTTTTTTAGAGATGTGGTGGCCCAAATCCATCTCCAAACTAGAAAAGAGATCCTCAGTCCCTGGATGAGTTTTCTTTTTTCCAGTTGACCTGAGGACCTAACTGGCTATGAGCACTTTGTACTGATACTTCACACCTTTCGAACGCACGAACACAGGATGGCCTGTGGTGCGGAAGGATAGAGATCTGAAGTACATGTCTCTCAGGTCGAAAGCTGCAAACCAATCTTGGGGAAAGAGCATTTGGAAATGCATCTCTGTGTAACAAATTGAACGGCGGCTTTCGAAAAACGGCCAGGACCAAGATGGTCATGACCAACCTCTCTAGGGTACAATGAAGTACAGGCTTATAGAAGCCGGCCTTCATATCGGCTGGAGGAGAGGCTACATCACGTCTTTCGCCAGTAGACTGCGATGTGCGCACACAAGACAGGAGCACTGCTCAAAACTTAGGTGTGACTAAAGTCACTATTTTTAGGAGCATATTTGCTCAACACCGAGGTGGGATGAATATCACTGAGCTTGGGCGGAAGCCGAGTGAAAGGGAATTGCAAGCCGAGTCTGATGGTATAGTTGGGGGCCATCTGGACCGGTTGGGCTTCGACGAACCGGGCCAGAGACCACAGACGTGTCCGCTCTTTTGGGAACAAGCGGTGGAACAGACACACACACAAACGGAGACTCCACCCGGCCCTCACCCAGGCCCTCACCCAGGGTGGACCAACTCCAAGAGCATCCTCCTCCATCCCTGAGCGGCCCGCTCAGGAATGCTTTCGCTGTCGCTTGCCACCTGGCTTGGCAGCGCCTGGAGTGGGCAGGGCGTCCCTACTGCGGCCGGCTCCATGCTGAGGCCTGGCTGGAGGCTGCTGCGGAGGCCCAGCGGGAGCGGTGGCAGGGGAACGCCCTCACTGAGACATTTGTGTTCTTCGTAGTCGAGTCATCATCTCCAGAGGCCAGCTCACCCTCCGATGATGCAATCAGCGTCCTGTCCTCTGGGGGGGGCCCCGGGTAAAACGGCTGGCCCACCCATTACAGATGGACCAGCACGCTCCAAGGGGGACTCCACCGGCTGCAGTGGAAGGGAGGAGTAAGGAGCCCACATGGAATGGTTACCGGGCGAGACACCCAACACTATCCTCCTATCACCCAACACTATCCTCCTATCACCCAACACTATCCTCCTATCACCCATCCCACGCAGCACCCGAGGGCGGGGCATGGTTATGGGGACTCCAGCTTCACGGACGAAGGCGAGTCTCCATCTCAACACCGCAACAGTCATATTCCCGCAATGGGAACATGAACCGTCCATAAAAGCGGCTTCAGCGTGCTGTAAGCCCAAACACGTGATGCAACAATTGTGACCGTCAGAGAGGAACAGGGAACGACTGCATCCAGCAACGCACGGTTGGAATGACATCTTGTTTTTTTTTAAAAGACGCAAACACACCCGTGTTGCTCTTTGAGGAAATAGGATCCATCACCAGTGCCGGAGCACACAGGGAAATGACCGCGGCAAACCTGAACAGTGTACTGAAACAGTGAAGCACTCACCTTTCCGCCCTCTAACCAGCCGTCAACAAACACAAACATTTAGATATTTGTTTCTGTTAAAACAGCAGTTGAGAGCTCAAAGCTCGTGATCACCGGTGCACTGGGAGAGTCTTCCAGAAGAATCCACCGACACACTCGCTCGTTGTAAACAATTGCACTCTTCAGAGACATCAAATGATCGGCTCCGAAGCGAAAGGCAACTAGTGCATGCATCCTCTTCCGCATTTATACCCGCATCGCGGGGGTGGAGTGATGTGATGCAAATCACGCACGCCAATTCCATTGACTCAATAGTACTCAAAGATGACTGGTTCCCTCCCTCACTGGCTCCCTCACGTGATCCCCATTCAGTCGACGTCGACTACGTCTGACGTTCTCGACTGAAAGGGAACTGGGTGAAGTTCTTCACACTGCATGATAAAGCAAATAAACACCAATCCAATTGAAAAACTTTGCAGGGTTAGTAAACATTCTCATTCTGATATTCCTGATTTGAATATTTTTTAATAATTTTCTATTCTTGTCTGTGACGAGTCTCTGTAGTTTTCCAATTTGACTCTCATATGCTAATATTATTAGCTTGACAGGTGATTTTTATAAAATGTACTTTGATCACTATCTTCTCAGTTGTTTAAAAGATTAAGGCGGTTATCAAAGTTTGATAGAATGAATTAATGAATGAATGAATGAATGAATTCTCATGTTCTTCTGTGGAACAAACAATGAGACATTTTGTAGAATCTTTATGATCTTCCCCAATTGTCCACACATTATTTAACTACAGTATAAATATGGAACTGAAACCAAGATTACTAAGCAGTGATGTTAAACCGAATCATGAGAAATATGTTACTAGATCAAATCAAGTGACCAGTTTCAGTAAAAATGACATGGTTTTTTTAAATAGAGAAGGTGCCGCTAGGTTCAAAAAGGCTAAATTAAGACATTAATCTTATGAAAAACAACTCACACCAAATTGACATTTAAACAAAGTCCATGTGAGAACTCCATTCAGTCTCCTGAGCAATGAAAGTGCAACCTTATAGTGCAAATGAGATGGGGTAAAAATAGAAAAGAGTCAGTGAACTAAAATGTAGCAGGAAACATACCTGCTTTGGGAGAAGGGTTAACAGATAAGTTCAGAGTTGAGCAGGTTGACAGCTGAAGGGAAAACACTAGTGCAGTACTGCATGCGGTGTACTCTAATTAGTCCTTTGTCCTGGTTCTAGGGAGAAATAGCCAATAGAGGCTTCGTTATTAGCTTGAATTTCTTTGTTTATAGTCTTTAGAGACTAATTAATTATGTTCTTTTGCCTTACTTTAATTCCAGTATTTAATGGAAGTCTGAAGACTTAAAGGGTACGACACACAAGCCAGGAAAGAAGAGCGTTCGTTTCTGTAGAGGAATAGAAGGTTAAGCAAACGAGTGATGAAGGCAGTGTTTTTGTAACGAGTTAACTGTTTAATTATAAATTAAAAGGTACATATCATGGAAAACAGGTTAATAATATGTTAAATCATGGCATCAAAAGGTACAGCAAAAACATTTAATTATAAAGGCAGAGAGAGGGTGAAAATAGTAATGTTAAATAAAATAATACTGTTCTGATGCTAGACATGCTGACCAACATTAACAGTAGGCATACTCTACGTAACTTGGCTTTTGTAAACTGCATGCATTTTGCAGAAGAATTAAAACTGTTTTGGTTGTGCTTCTGCTCTGTGTAACTGTGTGAATGAATATGATTATCCTACACCTCATAGAACATTTACTACTAGGCTCAAGATATATAACACGTTTAGATCTCAAGCTGACAATAGCTGAAGATGTTATTGTAGCTACACCCATTAGACAAGGAACTTCTTTAAAAATAAATTCCAGCACAGCGCTACAACAAACAAGAACAACATGACCCTTCACAACAGATGCTTAAAAATGAACTCTGTTCAATAAAATACCTTACTCACCTGTTGAGTAATAAAAACACCATTTCCGCTTTGGCTTTACAGTGTTTCAAATCCTTCGTTCTCATCACCATCTCCGAAAAGCCAAATCAATGTTGATTCTGGTTTTATTACGAGCTCTGCGTTCTCTTTTTTTCCCAGAGAAAACCTCCTCTGTTCGGCTTTTTCTTTTTTAAACGTGTGATCCCCGGATGTTTGAGATTTAGCTGCTCCATGTCAACCTGTCTCACTCATTGAACCTATGCCGCACACCATACACACGTCAAAGCAGCCGGAGAAACGTTTCCCTATTAATGAATATGACGAGAAACAAATGGGCGAGTGGAAGAAGGATTGATCGTGTATTGACTTTTGAACAAATGTAAAAAAAAAATATATATATATATATATATATATATATATATATATATAATTACATTGTGTATGGTGGACTTAATTTTTTAAAGAATTGATTAACTGAAAATAGTTTAATAATGACTTTATTCATTCCTTAAAAACAATAGTATTTATCCAATATTTCATATGAATACACTATGCATGGTAGCAATTACACTCTGCATGTTAGCAATCATTTTGCATCACATGGTATACTTTTTTTTCATCAAATAACAGCCTATTGAATTGACACACAATACATGACATGTTCTAGATTCATACTGGTGTAATGATGGATTCCTTTTATTTAAGGATCATTTTATGTATGACGGATTTAAATGTAAAGTTGTTATTTGATAAGCAGCTGATGCAGTAGTATTTGAAAAGCAATTGCTTTCAGGAGGATTTGGCTTTACTTATGGTGCCTTAATATCCGTCCATGGCTCTATCAAAGACAGGAAATTTACCCTGGGCCATCTTTATTTCTGCTTTCATGAGGCCTTTTCCCTCTAATTACTGTTTAGAGGTTCTCGCTTGTGTGTTTAAGTATGTGTGTGTGTGTGTGTGTGTGTGTGGGCCCTCTTATGAAGTCAGTGCCACCAAAGAAACATAATACTGTATGATAAATATTGTCGGCACAGAATAATTATATAGTGTATGTATGCAATATAGTGTATAACAACAACAATAATAATACAATTTATTATTGTCATTATGCATAGATTTCTGTGTTATGATAATTTAGACTATATATGTAATATATCAGACAATATAGACACATGCATTAGTAAGCCTCCAGTCCTCACACAACATTTGTTTGAAGCATGATTCAGTAAAGAAGGGCAATTTATGGATAAATAATCTATGCATTCTTACATTTCTGCTCGGCTGGTGGGAGAAAATTTCCCCCCAGAAATCAAATCACTCGAGGTACTTCACTATAAACACCATCCCTCATTTTCATATTCGTTGTTTGTTTATTTGATTTCCCCTGGCTTCCTTTGTTGTCCAAAGTGTAAAGAGAAACCTAAGTGAATCTCTAATTTATGATTTCATGAGCAGTGCAGAGTAACCAAATTAAAAGAATAGGTCAATCAAAGATTGAAATTGTCATCATTTACTCACTCTCGTGATATTCTAAACCCATATGATTTAATTTCTTCTGCAGAACAGAAAAAGAGAAATTTAGAAAAATGTCACGCTGCTCCTTTCCATAAAAACAGAAAACACCATGATAGTAGTTCAAATGACTTGGACTCTATATTCCAAGTCTTCTAAAGCCATATGATAGCACTGTGTGAGAAAAAAGTATGTTTGTTAATTATGTTTACTTTATACTTTTGGTGTGCTTTTTGACATTTTGGAGTTTTCTCCATTCACGTTCATTGCATGGAAAAGCAAAGGAAGATATTTTGAAGAACGATTGGAACTTTGGCACCATTGACTTCCATAGTATTTTTTTTTCTACTATGGAAGTCAATGGTGCCAAAAGACTGTTTGGTTCCAATCGTTCTTCAAAATATCTTCCTTTGTGTTCAGCAGAAGAAAGAAACTCATACAGGTTTGCAACAACGTGAGGGTGAGTAAATGATGACAGAATTTTCATTTTTGGGTGGAGTATCCCTTTAACTTTACTTAATGTCCAATAATTTGTTGAACTTACTTAAAACAATATAGTAATCTGTACTGTTTGCTTGCTATGCCTTCGTTACTCAGAAAACCCAAGTAAACATTACTTGCCTGGTTTGAATACCATTTTGCCAAAGCAAAAAAAAAACAAAAAAAAACAAAAAGAACAGGCAGGACAAATAGTTTTTGAGGCGGGGCAATTCTTAATGGACTTTTCACTCAGTTCTTCCACTTCTGCAGTCATCATTCTTCTTAGTTGCATTCGCTCATTTTCCAGTCATCTTGAATGTTATTGTCAATACAACCAAACATTTTGGGAGAACGTCACATAAGTTGACTTCATAAATTCATGTTGATTTCCTAAAATCTTTTAACATTTTATTGCTAACACTTATGGCATACACTTATAATTGGGTTGATATAATCCCTCTAGATTTGTGACAATATCTTGTTATTTTGCTTGTCACACACAGACTTCAACATTCAGCATGCAAACCATAACAATGGAAACAAGTTTTTTTTATTATTCATTTAATTAATTAGACCATTACAATTTTATTTGCTGTCTCTTGTCAGTATAACCCCAATAGCAAATAAAATTGTAATGATCAAATAAAGCCACAAATAGTAAAACAAAGCAATTAATTTATTCATGCCGCAATGCACACTGGGAGTACACTTCCTCAGATCACAGATAAAATTAAGTTGACAAAACTAAGTAAGAAGAACTTGACGCAATTAAGTTATGCTTACTTAATTAAATACAGGCAATGAGTTTGCACAATTGAATTAAGTAAACTGAACAAATTTGTTTTTACAGTGCATACTATTCCATAGAATTTGTATTCCATGGAAAAATGGAAAAAAGAAAGTCATGAGATTGTGTATCTTTGTGTAGGATTTTTTTTTTTTTTTTTTTTGAGACAAAATGTTTTATATATTCATGCTGGTAACTTTTTTTCCCCATTTCCTCATGATGTCATCCGCTATCATTAGCGTATCATCCACTGACCAGAACTGATTCATCATGAGCTTAACGAACTGACAGAAATATCCTCGACGGATTAAGCGCTATAATAAAAATCATTAATTTTAGCAAAGAAGATCTGTGAGGATACTTCCCTATTCTAGCACGGATCTCTCTCTCCTCTCTTTCTCCTGTCCTTGTAAGCACGGCTCTGACACTAAGCCCTCATAGCTTGGGATCAGTGCAGTGTGCAAATCCCCTCGCTTGTCAGCCAACGAGCATCTGGGGGGGTCCGTTCGGCGTTCGCACCCCTCCCTCGCTCTCCACCCACACCATTGACGATCTCAAAAACTAGAAGATAATCACTGCGGCCGTCACATTTGCATCGGCAGATGCTGCAGTCAGTAATAATTTAAAACTCAAATTCGATCTCCCAACAGTTGATTGAGAGAGTATACCTTATCAGCGGTGGCGCACCGGTGCCATGTCAGGCTCCGTCTGTCAAGAGGTGGAATATGCATGCTGGGTATCATGTGTGGCCACAGGAGAATGGTGTGCAAGCTGGCCGAAACTATTAAACTGTGCTTCTGAGATGACTGGTAATGTCACAATCAAAACGCACCTTGATCATTTTCACTGGCCTGTTCTCATTTTCCTTGCTTGATTAGTTGCAATGCATTCCTTACTCTTCTTCCTTTTCAGGGGTGTTTTAAATATGCTTTAATACCTCCATCAATAATCCACCAACATTGTTTGTATTTTCAGAAGAAGAATCAACATCAAGCGTCTGACTCGTCCTCATACACAATAGATTCAAGTCTAACAGGTTCTAACGGCTCATCATCATGTTCTCCTGTGGTAGTTTGTTCATTTCTTGTTTCAGCTGCAGTTAACTCTACCGTTAAACCTGCATCATTTGGAGTTATTTCATCAGCATCGTCAGAATCAACAGCTTTGCTTTTTTTCTGCAACAGGTATGGAAAGTATAAGTCACGTTTCACATGTAGAATTACACGAAAAGGTTAAAATGTATACCTGACGTGCCTGTCTTTATATGTGTGCATTTTCCCCTTTCATTTTCTGACTGTAGTTTTAATCTTAATATCCTGTCTTTGCTCATTCTCTTCCCTTACTGTATTGAGTCTGCATGGGAGAGGTAGGTTTCTATTAAAGTCCCTGTAAAGTCAAAATTAAGTATGTGTTTTGAGTTTGTCACACCACAGAAAAATGTGTTATTAGCCACCCAGCCAAATTTGAATGATAAAAAAAGCCAGCAAGTACATAAAATAAGCTATCAAAATCTTGAAAAAATGAGCAGTAATCTCTGCTCTCAAACGCTGGGGGCGTGTCCACTGGCTGCGCTGAAACCACGCCCACTCGCGGGAAAGCTGCCGTCGTCGACTCGCCACACTCAACTCTACAGCCGGAATGGATGCTCGCACGGTGGGCACGCACTGCCGAATGGCACCAGTTGTCCGCGCGACGGGAGGATGAAGGCTGAGGCGGGAGTCGGTTCGGCCCCATTCACCAGTAACAGCGGATTATCAGTGAATCCCAGTTGTCTCCGACGAAAGTTTATAAAACTATCCCGTGTAAAATGATTACTTACAGAGGCGGGTTTTGGCGGTGATCCTCAGCTCTCCATCAAGGTGGCTCTTCACAAAATTAATCCACTTCTTCTTGATGTAATCGTTTTTCGGAAATTTAAACAAGGACACCGATCTGTTTTGTACGTGATCCGGTGATCGCATCCAGGTAGTACGCATTTCCGTGACGAAGGCATAGCTAGTAGCTAGCAATCTGTAGGCTGTGTTACTAATAATAGTACTGACAGTAACTCGCGATTGAGCGGCACACTGATGTGTATGTCAGTATGTGTGCTCTATAATATTGTTAGGAGCGGCCAGCCTCAGCGGCTTTAGTGCGTCATCAAGTAGGGCGTGTCCAGGAGCTCAAGGGCTCCAGTGCGTCATCGAGCCCTGTTTTAGCCCCGCCCAGAAAATCCGGAAAATAGCAATGGTGAAAAACTGTTTAACGGTCTAACTCCACAATTCAGAACTTCACAGTTCACAGTCTTTGTAATATGTTTTAGCAATACATTTCTAACATTTATAATGTGTTTAGAATTTTTTTTTGAAATTGCCTTTACAGGGACTTTAAGCTCTGATTAATCTAATTACACAATTTACTGCCTTTTTCAATGACCTCATTTGCCTTTTAACATACCTAAGAACAATACAATTGCATTGTTCATTCTTGAGGCAGCCAAAACCAGCCCGATCTCATGAAAGTTCGTATCTATACCATGAATTTAATTTCTCGTGCCATTTATACGGCCAAAATAGTTTTCGCGTGTATATGATACGCAGTTTTCGCGTGCATATGATACGCATTTTTTGCCATGTAATACGCACGCACTCCATACCCCTAATCCTACCCAAAATATTTACAGTGCGTAGAATATGCACACAAAAAAAACATTTTTGCCGTATAAATAGCACGAGAAATTAAATTTGTGATATAGATACGCACTTCCATGAGATTGTGTTGGCCAAAACACATGTAGTATGTCCAACCACATCGGCAACAGCTAAAATGCATTCCTCTACACTCCCCACGGCACTACTTTAACACCATATTGACGTGTGAGGGAATCTAAACCACCACCTATGGGCCGCCATGGTGTTTGAAAACACAGGCGTTAAACAGCCTTAACTCTTGAACTATCTGACCACAACACACAAAGTTTAGACAAAAATCTATAAACTCATACAACGTATATAAAAGAAAAGTTTGAAAAAGAAGCCACAGTGGGCACAAATTGCTCTCACACACCACTCGCTCGCACCATTCACACATGTATACAGAGAGAGAGAGAGAGAGAGAGAGAGAGAGAGAGAGAGAGAGAGATTTATGGCTATTATTTCGTGTCAGACTTTACAGGGTTAAATATCCAATATAATCTGATGTCTTTTATATTAAAAAATAAAACAAAATAAAATAAATGTAAGATATCAGCCAGTTACTCTACTGTATATTGTGGATCCCTAATGTTAATATATACTTTCCAACACAGACTCATTGGAAAAACGTACCTGTAGCAAAATATTTTGCAAAACGCAAAATACGTAGCCTACCAATATGTACATATCACGCAGTCTCCAACAGAAATTAACACTAGAGGCAGTAAAACAGCAAGCACTTTTAATCGTTTTCGCACACAATTATGATTACAGAGGAAGATTATGAATTAATAAAGACTTGTTTTCACAGAGGTCCTTGCACAATTATGTTATGACCTCAAAAACACTTTTTACCACAGTGCATGATTTTTAAACTAATATATTTTGGAGTTTGCATAACTTAACCAGCTCCATATGTTCGGTTTTACTAATGTACAAAGCTTGCTCGATAGCTCAACTGGTACAGAATTGTACTTTGTACTGTACTGAATTGTACTGAAAGATGAGTCACAATAAAAGAGCTCAAAAACAAGCAAAATTGGCATGGTTACGATTGAGTTTTTATGTCCCATCAAACCATTTAAACTGCTGGTAAATGTAAACTGCTTTATTACAGCCACCCCAAAGCAGTGATGTGGTTATCACTATGGCCATGTCATAAACGCATAGAACAAAAATGTAGGGATTTCATTTTTAGATTTAAATGCAGTTGCCACTTCCAAAACTTGCTCCACTGAGGCACTGACCAACACACTACGGTCCATTTACCCAGTCTATTATGATCATTTTCTTCAATTAGATAGCTTTGCAGTTTCACCGTGAGTTGTTTCACTCTCAAAATCTAGCATGAAAAACAATTTGATATCCTAAATAAAAATAATTAAACAGTAAAATAATCGCTCAGCTAAAAAAATGAAAGGCAAATGAAGAGAATATGCATTTCTTGGTTGTGAATACTGTGTTAAACACAGCTAGAAGTACACATCGATGAAGCACACCGGTCTTTTGATTCTGAAGGGCAAAGCGTGCCCCACTGTTGCAAAAATTGCAGTCAGCCCCTATTTTCAGCCCCATTTATAATGCATTTCCAACATGGAAAGTGCCATTACTGAGAGCGTAAGAGAGAGTCAGAAGAGGGCTGGTGCTTAAAGGAATTATTACTGCATGTGCAATTACCCATCATTCCACTTTTCTAGGAAAATGTGACCCCAGCTTACAGGCTCGCTGTCATCATTCCCCACTGCCCACCCCTCCTTCTTCTCTCTGGTTTGAAGGCAAGATAAACATCTGACATTTGCATGCAAAAAACATGAAGGAGCCAGCAAATGGAGGGTCGTAGGTGAAAAGACAAGTTGAAGGGCGCTGAGTCCCACTAAATCCAAAGAACGCAGGGAGCAGATTGACTTTTCAATAGCGGTGCATGGTCTCTGATCTGCATGTTCTTGATGGCATGATGCCGTTCCTCCCGGTCCAGCCCCCAACATCTGCCTGGGTGAACTACAGGTGCTTGGGTCTGGTATCCATGGTGACTGACTGAAAGAAAACCATGATTCATGCCCTGTTTACTGTTGGCCTATTCATGTCTTACAGAGGGTGGATCAGTAATGAGCAAACCATCGTGAAGAAGCAGGTTTCGGACAAACTGATCTGACTCTATTGGTTCTGATCTTGGTGCCAGACAACACTGGGTGAATCCGACAAAACCTGTCTAGAACATGCCCAGGTCATATTTCACCACAATTATATGTTGCTCACATGCCCTATAAGTAGATCTAAAAATGTACTTTTAGCAGTTGAACACATTAAAATGTACAGGTTGCATTTAAAAAAAAAATATATATAGTTTCTGGGGGAAATTACCACAAAATACCCAAATTACCAAAATATTGGTGATTGTATTGTGAAATTAATCCACCCAAGAAAGAAAGAAAGAATCTTAATTGTACTATTTGTTGTACAGTTTGATGCTAAATAAATTACATTTCATTACAGTATATTTAGTATATTACATTATCACAATTGAGAATATTGGAAAGTACTGAGAAAAATAAACATCTGGACGTGTTACAGTAATGAACGCATGTCATGAAACCCCAAAAAGATATTAATGAGGATAAACAGGCAGAATTTTTATGCTATATATTCGATATAAGGATTTGGAGGTGAAATTTATTATGCTGTTAATTATTAGTACTGGTAATTTTTCTGCCAGGACATTACCGTTAAGTTTATGAAAATTTTCTTTAACCATAAAACACAACACAATCTAATGCGTACTTCAAAATATGGTTAAAACATCTGTGAAAATTCAATACGGAAAGTTGTTTTTCCACATTAACACAGTACATTGTGCCATATTTTATGCACTTTTCTTACAGTGAAGTATTTGTGAAATTCATCCTCTTGGTCCAAAGATTAGATGCACAGTATCCCATTAGGGAAATTATGTAAAACATCATAAGAATATAGTGGTGTGGTGAAGTAGTTAAGGCTCTGGGCTAGTAACCAGAAGGTTGCTGGTTCAAACCCCACGAGGACTGAGCCATGAGCATCATCCTTGAGCCCTTGAGCAAGCCCAGGCTGTGCTTTGGGATTGTTCTTGCTAAGTTTAATGCCACCACTAGTAACACAGAAATTACACATTTCAAAGTTAAGCTATAGTTCATTTGCGCTTGCTGTTGCATTTATTTTAGAATGGAGGATATTCTGTCCACCAGCTGTCTGTCATCTTGGAGGTCAGCACCTTTTCTGCCGCTGACACAGTTAAAAGCTCACGACCGTACTGAGAACAGGCCATTGTGTTCACTTACAGCTGATCAATACCACCTGTATTAATAACAACTCCAACTCCACTTAATTCATACCAATATCAGTCCAGCATATGAGCACATTTACATAATAATGTATTGCAACCAAATATAACTACTTCTGTGTTCGGATGTGTGTGTGTGAATATGTACAGAATGTATACTTCGGTCTGAGACCACGGGTGAAAATGGTTATATTTTGCATTCTTTTATAATTAAATATGCACTGTGTGTGTGTGTGTGTGTGTGTGTGTGTATACTGACCACAAACTTCAAAACGGTAGTGTAAATTATCAGCATGAGAATTTGAAAGAAAAGTTGAAATTGGAAATTGAAAATCGAAATTGACAGTATTCCAAATGGCATCATGTCAAGTCAAGTCACCTTTATTTATATAGCGTTTTATACAATACAGATTGTTTCAAAGCAGCTTTACTGTAAAATTATGGATTTCTGCATTTGTTCAGATGAAGTCAGTTTAGTGTTAAAGTTTTAGCTGGACAATATTCTAGATTTGCTGTAAAGCCATAACAATCTCTGTTACTTTAATTTCCTATTATTACTGTAAAACTGCTTTGAATCATATTGTTAAAAGCACTATATAAATGTAGGTGACTTGACTTGACTTGACTTGACTTAATTCAGTGCGTTGTAAAGATCATCAATGATGTCATCGTCCACCTCAGTTCAGTTCTCATTCAAGTGTCAGTGCAGTCAGAACAATATTGTTGAATGTATATATCATGTGGCCTTCAATGGGAACACATCTCATGTTCAGTGTCATAAATTTGCTAATTTGGTTAGTCACCCAGAAATCGTGCAGAATCTTAAATATTTTTTATTCATTTTACATAATAGCTTTTCTTTATTTAATTTTTAAAAAATCCAAATTTGTTTAATTTAAGCATTAATTCTTAGACTGTTGGATCTCTCTGTAAAGCATATTGTGTACAATGCACATTGTGACCATGTTGTACAACATGAATGTGGAACAAAGCCAAATGTCTGTGTATTAAATGTTATCATCCCCTCTAAACGCCTCTGGTACAGGAGACTTTCAGAGGATCCTGTTAAACTAAATGAGCAGAAGAGAGAAGGTGAACTGATTAAAGTCAGAAAAGTGTAAGCTCAGCCTCGCTTCACGCGGCTTTGCACATTGTTTTGAAATCAGACCTCAAAGACACAAAGGCTTTTTCTCTGAAAAAAGAGTTAACGAGCCAAATGACCTTTATCTGGCTATATGGCGTGGTGAGCAACCCTCAGAACCATTTATTTAGATCTTACTGAAGCCTCCAGTCGCAGGAAGAAACGCCTCTAAGAAAGTCATGTGCGTTTGTTGTGTACACTTTTAATCTTTTTTTTTTTATTATAAGAAAAATAAACAACAAATTATTTGTTGTAAATGAATACTAATATAAAAAATATATTTATCAGATATTCCGTCATATTTTCATTAGTGATATTTCCTAAAGCAAGCATCTCATTACTATTGCTGTTATTTATATACTATGTTTTATGTCTTCCCTTTTTAATTAAAATTGATTAAAATGTAACAATTAGAGAAAACACCCTCATATATATTTGTATTGTACACTATTTCCTACCCTTTTTAATTATATACTGTATATATATATATATATATAAACAGCATATCCCTTTTAAGGGCTTTGAACTGTAAATAATCAGAATATTACAAACTAAATTCACGTGCTCCAGAAACTGACCCTTGTTATGTTTTATTGTAATAGTAATGCGGTTCCAATTGCTCTGAGGAACAGCACATCCTGTTCACCAACAGCCATTTAGAGCAAACCTAGCATTAAAACCTCTCAGAACGAGCAAATAACACAGAGAGACTGATGTACTGGGTCAGTAGCATGTGTTCTCCTGCAGAGTGTTGTGTGATATAAGCGCCACGTGCAGGTCGTAACAAGAAATTTCAGAGGCTGTAGAATGGAGTGCCAATGGCCAGCCTGAGGCAATGGAATGGGAGCTATCGAATCGCACCTGGCCTTCAAACATGAGCATCCATGATGGAAGACATAACTTGACACTCTGATTTCAGATCTCACTCCCTATCCTGGTTTCTCAGCCTCTCTTGCTCTCCTAACATGCATAATTCAGTTAAAGCCTCATTTGTTAACTCAAGGGGTTTTTAGAGAACATATCAAGGGCCAATATGGGAGTATGAGCCTTTTTTGTTATAAGACAAGAGTCTCCAACAAATGTCACTCGCTGGCAGTTACGCAACCTAAAGTGAGCTGCCTACTTAGGCAGAATTTTAAGGCATCATTGCGCACATGATTAAGGTTATTTTTTTAAAAAGGAAAGGTTTCTTTTCGTTAATATTATGGCAGTGTTACATAGGTTCATTGGAAAAACGTCCCGGGTCATGACTGTAACCCTTGTTCCCTGAGAAGGGAACGAGACACTGTGTCGACTACGACACTTTGGGGAACGCCCTTAGCGTAATGCATCTGAAGTATGAATGAAACTAATCCAATCCTGATTGGTGCTGCGTCATGACATAACATGTGGCGGCATACACGGAAGCTACAAAGGAACGCCGGCGCACAACAGAGTCAGCTTCTGCGATGAAGCAAGTCGCTCCCAGGCAGGGGAAGACGTGGTGAAGGGACGCAGTGTCTCATTCCCTTTCTCAGGGAACAAGGGTTACAGTCATAACCCGAGATGTTCCCTTTCGAGGGAACTCGAACTGCGTCGACAACGACACTTTGGGGAACGAGTTCCCACTATGCCACAACAAGCCCTGCCTGTCCCAGTGTGAAGCTGCACACAGGCGCTCTTAGGACCAGAGCACTAGAGTAACTGGAATTGGAATATTCGCCCCCGAAATCGAACCTCAGGAACTTCCTGTGAGATGGAAGGATGGATATGAGGAAGTATGAGTCCCTTAGATCTATCGTGACAAACCAATCCTCAGATTTGATCTGATTCACGATGATGAGAATAGTTAGCATATTGAACCTGAATCTTCTCAGAGACCGATTCAAGTGCCTTAGATCTAAAATTGGGGCAACCCCCCATCCTTCTTATTCTCAGCCTAACCAGCTAGCAAGCATCCAAAATCACCAAAACAGGTTGGCTTAACCAGCTAGACCAGGATTGAATACTAGCTAACCACCTTAAGTTGCTTTATGATGTTTTTTTTTTTTTTGGAGAGTAGCAGCATGCTAACACTAAACTCTTTTAAGATTGTGAGTCAGAGTTGCTAACTAAATAGTTAGTAATGAGGTTCAGTTTTAGTTATGATATGGTTAAAAAGTATGTGTCTTAAAAGACAGCTCACTAGGTTTTGGAACTGGGCCACTTTTTGCGAAATTTAGCTATTAAACTCCTCGTAAGCTAGCCATGCAGGAAAATCCCTGTGGATCAATGAAGAGAAAGAAAACATCAGAGGGAGGGAGTTGCTCCTTTGCGAATATCTTACCTGCCACTTTCATTTCGCTAAGTACTGCTAATTAGTTTCTCAGTGAAAATGTTGTGATTGAAACATATTGTCATCTCTTTTGTATTGCACAAGTGGCTGAAGTATTACATTTCACATCCTTCTACATTTAATACATAGCATTTATTGGATGGCACATGGTTCAAAGCACAATTTTAAATAAAAACTGATGAGGCTCTGACTGTGGGCTGTCAAACGAGTGCTTATCATTTCATTAGACAGGTTTGTTCTAAATCAAAGGCCTTTTCTGCCTTTTTTCTTTTCGTCTTTTTCTCTCTCATCCTCACTGTCACTCAGACACATGCTCAAATATGGTATATCGTGACATGATTTATGCACAGCAGTGTAGCTGGGCCACAGCCATGTGAAGGTGGCCATTCATTATTGCGTTGCTTATTGTGTTACACCTTCATGGGTGGCTAATCCTCCTCTTTTAGCTTAAAAAAATAAAAGGTTTGCTCAGGCAAGAGTAAAAATAGCCTCAAATCATGTGCATATGTGTTGGAGTTGAGGCCTGTGTCTTCAGTAAGTGATTTCACAAGACGTCTAGTAAATGCAGGGGGGAATAAGTGATATAATATCAGGATGATGAAGAATGATTATTTCACATGTACTTAATATTCTCAAGATCACTAATAATATTTAGCCATTTACCCAAAGCAAAGAGATTCAGTGTCTGCGATGAATGTCCTAGGCAGAGCCGATCCTCCCTATACACAAGCTATGCAAGTTGCGTGGGGGCCCCCAACCACCAGGGGGCCCCCTTGCTCATCACTATATAAAATAAACATGAAGGTAATTTACTGTGAATTTTTCTTTTTAACATGCAAATAAATGTGCAGTGTCTACTAAACATTTGCGGAGTCATGTGGAAATATTTTTAATAATGATTTATATTTATTCAATAACTGTTTCAGACTCGGACATCTTGCAGTGTAGCAGATAATAACAATAAATATAATAATAATTGAATTCCATTAGGGGTGAATTCAGGTTTGCAATTGAGATGACTGGGGAAAAGTGTCCCATTCAACCTGAATTCACTCCTATAGAAAACTGGCAGTGCACCTTGCATACTGAAAACCATTGTAATTATTACTTAAGTATTTTTTTTTTTAAAGAATACACTGACAGGGGCCCCATCATAAAGTTTTGCTTAGGGCCCCCAGAAGTGTAGGAAATGCACGGGTCCTATAGGGGTCTATGAGAAACTGCATTTGTGTTTTCTCCCTCTAGTGGACAAACTTTAGTCAGGGGATTAATAATGTTCATTAAGCCTGTGTGTTTTAGCCTGGTAATACCAGACTCTGCTACTTCACTTTGCTTCGTACACAGAGTCTGGGATAGCATAATAGAGAAGTGTTTTCTCTCTCGCTAGGGGGCGCGTACTGAAGTTTAAAATCATTGGTTACCCGTAAGCCAATCAGATAAGTTTGTTTATGACGTATGTTATGCGCCGACACAGCCGCATCGAACCACAGACATCATGCATCGAACTCAAATCTATGATCGAACTTCCACTGTAAACACTTGATGATGCGAGCGAAATACCCGAGTGAACATGGCTGTAAACGACTTTTTTGATCTGTGAGTGATGTAATAGAATGACTGCTGCGCTTGACAGGGCACAAACGAGCAGAGAGAGAGAGAGAGAGAGAGAGAGAGAGAGAGAGAGAGAGAGAGAGCCCCGGCCGCGCGCGCGCACTCCCACGTCTACAAACAACACGAGCGCTGTCTTGCTCTCTCTCCCTCGCGCATATTCATAAAAATCAATCGACAAGATAGTAAGAACTCCGCCAAGGACGGTCCCAAGCCTAGGCAGTGTCATCAACAAACAGGGGGGCACTGACGTGGATGTTAAGGCTCGTATCGGAAAGGCGCGTGCAGCATTCATACAACTCCGGAACATCTGGAGCTCCAAGGAACTGTCCGTCAAGACCAAAATAAAACTTTTTAATTCAAATGTCAAGGCAGTTCTCCTCTATGGAGCAGAAACATGGAGGACCATGGTAACCATCACCAAGAAAGTACAGGTGTTCATCAATAGCTGCCTGCGAAAGATACTCCGCATCCACTGGCCAGTGACCATCAGCAATAGCGAACTCTGGCAAAAAACAAACCAGCTACCCGCAGAAGAGGAAATCAAGAAGCGACGTTGGGGATGGATTGGACACACCTTACGTAAGCCAGCGACAAACACCACCAGACAAGCCTTAAAATGGAATCCGCAAGGAAAGCGAAACAGAGGTCGACCGAGAAATACCTGGCGCCGAGACTTGGAGGCAGACACAAAGAGCATGGGAAAGACCTGGAGTCAGCTGGAAAAAATGGCCCAGGACAGAGATGCCTGGAGATCCCTTGTTGGCGGCCTATGCCCCAGGAGGGGTAGTAGGCGAAAGTGAAGTGAAGATAGTAAGAGGTCGGAAGACCGCGGTTTCACGTGGAGCATTTGGAGATTTTTAGAGATTATAGACTCTAGGAACAACATCTCAATGAACAACATCTCAACTATAAAGGCCTGTCTCATATAAGTTAGACGCCTATCTCAAGTACAAGCCGGTGCAGTTCGACGATTTGGGCAAATAAAAGCCCGGGCTATTATTTGAAGTTTTACGGTATTTAAGACCTGGAAAAGAAAAGAGACACTGACCTGTCAAAAGGCTCCCCAGTTTCTGGCTGACGATCGGTAATAGTTGATAAATTAAACTTTTCCCAAAGGGAGTAGGGCCACAACATCACCTCCATTCAAAATGTTTAATACACACTCTTCGTGTTCGGGCTTCAGTTTGCTAATGCCGGGAATATTCTCCACAACAGAGCGAATTGCATCCGCGTCTCCATATCAGCGGTCGTTTTCGATTTCCCTGACCTAATCTTAAACACGGCGCTTACCGACTACGTCACGGCTTTCAGCCCGCCCTCTGTTCGTTGATTGGCCAGGCTGTTTTCAGGCCGGTGGAAAACAGAAAGATAGGCTGCTATCTCAGACTGACTACAGGAGCGAAATGAAATTAGCGGAAGTAGGAAGTCTGACGTAGTCAGGCTATGTGTGTTTGTGTATACTTGTACAACTATCTTTGTGAGGATTGGTTTGAGTATCAGACCTTTGGAGTGGGGACAAAGATAGCAAAGTGAGGACATTTCGAGGATACATTTTGTGTAAAAAAAGAAACGTCTTTATTCAACAATCTCTTCTCCTCCATGTCAGTCTGCTACACTGATCATGTGGTAAACACAGTGCAGCGCTTCCGGGTTCTAGGTCAAAATGCTGGCTCATTATTACGCATGAGTTGGTTAGGGTAGGTTTAGTAGTGGTGTGGGGTGCGTGTGTATTATACGTTTGGGTAGAATTAGTGGTGTGGGGTGCGTGTGTATTACACGCAAATGAACTGCGTATCAAATGCACGCGAAAACTGCGTATCATATGCACGTAAAAACTCATTTTCGCGTATAAATTGCACGAAAATACACAATGCGTGCTATAGATTTACGTGAGAACAGGCTGGGCTTACATATGGCGGCCCATTGAAACGGCCGCTAATGAGGCATCTATGTATATATATCTATGGTATTTACTACGTGTAGCAGACTGACATGGAGGAGAAGAAATTGTTGAATAAAGTCGTTATTTTTGTTTGTTTTTCGAGCACAAAAAAGTATTCTCATCGCTTCATAATATTAAGGTTGAACCACTGGAGTCACATGGATTATGTTACCGATGTCTTTACTACCTTTCTGGGCCTTGAAAGTTGCAATGACTGCTGCCTATGGCTGGGTCAGAAACCTCTCGGATTTCATCAAAAATATCTTAAATTGTGTTCCGAAGATGGACGAAGGTCTTACGGGTTTGAAACGATATAAGGGTGAGTAATTAATGACAGAAATCTCATGTTTGGGTGAGCTAAGCCTTTAAGGGTACGTTTAGGGTAAGGGTTCGGGTTAGGTTACTGTAGTTGTGATGGGTTGCATAGTGTCAATGAATGTCCTCACAAGATAGATGTAAAATAGTGTGTGTGTGTGTGTGTGTGTGTGTGTGTGTGTGTGTGTGTGTGTGTGTGTGTGTGTGTGTGTGTGTGTGTGTGTGTGTGTGTGTGTGTGTGTGTGTGTGTGTGTGTCTGTGCTGTGTGTGTGTGTGTGTGTTGTGAAGTTTTTATTCTTCACCCTTGGGCTTTTCTTAGCTCTTTTAAACCCTCAACAGTATAGATGCATTCAAGCAGAACTATTGGGGGAAAAAATTTGGGCACAATCTACCCCCCTTTTAAATTAATTATTTTCTTTTACCTCTCCTTTTGTGTACTGCCTTTATTTTCTGCTTTTTTGCCACCATTCACTGTCGATTGCATCACAGTTAACCACTATTCTTTATCACAGAGCTCTACACTTACATTTTTGTTTCAGAGTTCTTGTGCCCCTGAAAGGGCACAGTAAAAAAAAAAAAAAAAACTTGTATTTTGCTTTTTAAATAATATGGCCATACTTTAAGTATTTAACTACTATTTACTTGCGTTAAAAAAAGGTACAATGTACTTATTTTGATCATTGTTGTATTGCAAAACATCTTTGCTGCTATTAAGGTGGGATATGGGTAAGGTTAGGAACAGGTTTAGTAGTGTGGGTATAGGTGTAAGGGAAGGGTCCACAGTATAATTAAAGAAGTAATTGCAAGAAGTAATTGCAATTAATTGCATAAATCACATACAGATGTTTTTTTCAAATATAAGTACAATATAAAAACATGTATATACATAATAAGTGCATTCATGTTATAACACAGTTAAAGACACTTAATATAAAGTGAACCAAAAAAAAATATATATATATATATATATATATATATATATATATAAATTTATAAAACGGTTAGTTCCAATCCTTGATTCTGATTGGTCAATAGCTGTGCTTTATTCACGATAAAACACGGCTATGACCGCTTCACCCAATGGTTCTATTTATCACTGCGGCCTAAGCAACAGCCTTAGCAACCACACGTATCAATATAAAAAGAATTAAAAAGGCTAAAATGTTTAAAGTACATTTCGATTTACTAGGTGGCATGACGATGGATAAGTGGTTTGTGGAACAATTTGGAGAGACTTCTACAAATATGAATTTTTATATCAAAATGATCTATTTAGCAAATATTTATTTATTATTATCTCTTGTTAGGCAGCATTTTAGCAACTAAATTAATAAGATTAATAAAATAGATTAAGAACTGTTATCTATCAAAATATGTGCCCTTGTGTTTTTATTTAGGCTATGTAAATATTTAGTTTAGTGCAGAGAGAAAATAACGGAATAAACAAAAAAATAAACGTTTTCTCATGCTGAGAGATAAGCTATGCCTATTTGTGTGAGGAAATTTCACAAATATTGTGTTGTAAAAAATAAAAAGAATGAGACAAAATTTGAGAACGGTGTGTTGTTTTTATTTGAACTTTCATGCACATTGGAACGTTGTTGTTCACGGTCAGGGACAATTTTTTCTAGCGGAATGCTTTTATTGATTCAACTTCATGAAAGTTGCATTAATAAAAAAAAAATACTTTAATATTGTGTGGTAACCGTTTTATAAAAGCAATAAGATATTGCTTACATAATTTTTTTTTTTTTTTTTATAAGAGATTTACAGTAAACATTTCACAGTACAACATACAGTGTATATATACAAAAGCAGGCATCGAAAAACACATCCTGGATCTGTGGCATAAAAAAATAGTTCTACCATTGATCAGTCAGTTCTACACACAAGTCTTTGACAGACTCCTTAGATTTTGTACAGTAAAAAAAAATATTACTGGCTGAGTTCTGTACTTTAGTGAAGGTTGTATAACCAAAACATTAAACAATGTGAATAAGATATTATTTGGTTCACACAGCTTCATTGGTTGTTAAAAGTTTTCCTTGTTTGTTGGTTCGCGTTTTTTTTTCCTGCACCGAAAAAAATGGGTTTATACTACAAACACATGGCATTCTCTTTCAAATCCAATCATTAAAAAGTCATTATGAGCCCTTTAAAGAGCTGTGATGTTCCCTCCCGTCTGATGTAGCCCGCGTCTGATGGTCTTCTTTGATGCGTGTGTACGAAACAGAGGCCAAGAGCGGAGGAGACGGGGGGAAAAAAAACAGTGTCAGGCTCTAGTTAACAAGACAAATGGAGCAACATGGTTCAGCTCATAACCGGGTTTGACCTATTGGTCCACCCAATAACTCAATCTCTTACATGGCAAACTGGCATTCGAGATATTTATCAAGACACTTGTCAAGTAAAAGATCTGCTTGCGAGTTTGGCCTCCACGCTCCGAGGAAAGTTCGACAGCTTTGATCACGGGCTGTCTGGGCTCGGATCTGCTGGTAGTGGTGAAAGGCAGGGCTGATTACTTCTTCTCCCTCCCTCCCAGACCTTGATCTTGATGTGATGTCGAGAGAAATCACTTCATTCGTCACCGCTCTCTTTTCGTCCTACAGGACGGCCTGGCTCTCATGGGCTCCTCTTATGACAGGTGGCACTGTAACAAATGGCCTGCTTATGGGTTTTATTGAACTTTTTGGAAATTAGAGATAACGTTTCAGCTGTCCAGGCTGTATAAATATATGGTGCCATTAAAGAGATTTCAGTCTTGATTGAGCCTAAATGTCCTCGTTTTCTCCTGCCCAACTGATGCTTTAAAAGAGGCTGTTTCTGAACGGTACACAGAGTGGCAGCCCAGTTCATCACTGTCTGAACATTCTAATGGCAATTTCCTTCAACATAATCATATATCCACATAATGAATTATGAAAGTGTCATTCAGTGCTTGGTGCCCCTGGCTGTCATGATGGATGATCACTTGTTGCTGAATTGTGATTACATACTAGTCTCAGTCTCAGCCTTATAGATAAAAAGTGCCAAAAACGCAAGCTCCAATTATGTTGGATCTTCTAAACATCACACACAGCTTTCTGTCAGTCCACCAAGACAC
Source organism: Rhinichthys klamathensis goyatoka (assembly GCF_029890125.1). Classification (NCBI taxonomy): domain Eukaryota; kingdom Metazoa; phylum Chordata; class Actinopteri; order Cypriniformes; family Leuciscidae; genus Rhinichthys; species Rhinichthys klamathensis. The sequence goes on from NW_026606776.1 coordinate 213,733, forward strand.
CGGAAACAAGGAACGCTTTTGAGGAAGAATTGACCATTGAATTCGCCAAATATTGTTGAAATTTCAAAAAGGGCTACATAGATTTTTGCAAAACTCCAAAAACGTACCTATATTTAGTTTCTAGCTTAAATAAATACTAGTTGGCAATAAAACACCAACAAATTATGTTAAGGCAGATTATTGATTAATAAATAATTATTTTCACACAGTTCTTCATGCATTTTGATGTTTGCACCAAATATCCAGCTCCATATGCTTTTCTAAAATAATAAGCTTGCTCGTTAGCTCACCTGGTACAGCGTTGCACTTGCGATGCGGAGCGAGTCCTGTGAATTGAAATGCCAAGGTTGCTTCAGCAAAAGTGTTTGGAAATACTTTATAAGGTTTAATTTGTTAGTTAATGTATTAACATGAACTAACCATGAGCAATTAATTTGTTACTGTGTTTGTTCGTCTTTAGATAGATTATTAACTTTTTAGTGACACTCAATGGACATTTAATTTATGAACTGTCGTGAAAAAACACCTTAATAAAATGTTGCCACATTCCCGTTCATCTGTTTTTGCAGCCCGTTCCCATCCCAAGGCGTCATCTAACTGACGCTTTTGACCATGCGTCAACATGCCGACGCACATGGTACCCCTTAAGCGTCAATATGAGACGCGCCTCCTAGTGGTCTAACCCTAACCCTACCCCAGACCTAAACCTACCCATAACGGAAGCGTCATCTAACTGACGCTAAAGGGTGCCATGTGCGTCGGATTTAGACGCATGGTCAAAAGCGTCAGTTAGATGACGCCCGAGGATGAGCGTCTCATATTGACGCTTAAGGGGTACCATGTGCGTCGGCATGTTGACGCATGGTCAAAAGTGTCAGTTAGATGACGCCTTGGGATGAGAATGTGTTGGTTTTTGAGGAAAAATGGATATGCTTTTAACACCACTCACTGGACATTTCACTTTAAAAGTGCCGCAAAACGTACAAACAACGTAATATAATTTTGTAGAAATGTTGCCACAGGCATGTTCTCCAATGAGCCTAGGTTGCAATATTTCCCTGATGCTCCATTTACACAGACTGTGGTTTTATCTCTGGAAGACACTGTATTGTTGGTTGCTTATAGGCTTTCCTGGCATTGGATGCCATAATGTCATAGGTGGGAAGAGCAAGCGGCGACAGCTTTTGAAAATCTGATCACAAGTGAGATGCAATAATGGTAAAAATAAGATGATGTTTTTTTTCACAAGGAATCCGTTTTTCAGCCATTGCGTCACATCACTAATGTTGCTGAAAATCATGTGGATGGCAATTTAATGATTTAATAGTACTGCATGCTGCCCAGTTTAGTATTCATTGTGAGCATTTTCATGTTGAAAATTACGTCTCTCTATGTTCCTTGAATAATGTTCAATAGATGTTTTTGTGACATTTATGATTTAGAAAGTTTGTGATGTCGCTCTTGTATATTTATCAGTTCTTTGTACATAATTATAACGCACTGCTTTCCATTGAAAGAGTTGTAAAAAGCTGTGTAAAATATTATAGTTTTGCTTGAGGCTCTTGGTAGCAAATAAACTAGAAATGCATGAGCAGAATTATTATATATTCCTCTTGAAATACTCAGTGCTTATTAATTTTGGACAGACAGAAATTTATATTACTACACCCAGAGTTTCGGCTAATTTCCTCTGTTTTCTGTATAACCGTTCACTGAGACTTCTGCGGCTATTGTTCACCAGTCTATTATTGGATTTACCCACCTCTAAACATGTAAAGCCTGTTTGCAGAATCGCAAAGTGGAACTCAATGCCGATAACTAAAAGTTTGACTCTGAAAGACTTATTATGTTACAGGTAATTTAGTCACTATTATCAGAAAGCTAGCACGCATTGCCCTTGCGTGTAAGGTAAAGATTACTGACTCACCAGTGGCAATTATGGACAAATCACTCATGTGTCTTTAACTCTCATTTCCGTCTCTTTTATTTGAGAGAAGGTTGAGCAGATTGGATCTAAATGGACATGAACACAGCACAGCCCGAGGCGTTCCTTTCACCTGTTCCTCTGAGCACAGTGTGGTGTCTCTTCCACAGACAGATGAAAAGTGTATTTTGGAAATTGTTTTGCTGACAGTTGCCTGCCTGACTTCCATAAGTAAATTGCTGTACCTCCAATGGGATGCATGCACCTGCTTGTTAGTGAAGAAGAACAACTGAAACAGACGACTCTGCTGGTTCTAGTTGCACATAGATCTTGTCATTTTGATTGGCATGGAAAAGTTTGCCGTGTTCTCCCTGATCGTTACAGCCGCTGCTATGGCATCTGTTACCCTATAGCAGGGGTCGGGAACCTTTTTACCAAGAAGAGCCAAACAAACAAATTTTTTTTTAGAAATTTTTCAAAAGAGCCACAGCAAAGTTTACACTTGTGTATTAGAAATATTTGCCAATTTTTATTTAATAACAACACCAGTAGGTGGCAATAACGCTGTTTTTTTTTCACTCATTGACACCCAAGCTAAGGCTACTTCATACCATCATACTTTCTAGCACTCCTAAGACACCACAAAAATTGAGAAACGGGCATCATAGACAAGTGATTAACAAGAAGTGCATTGCACCCTACTTACATTAATGAGATTTCTGTTGCTGCATCATTTTGCTGAGTGCTTTGTAGTTGGGGTCGTAACTAGTGAGATTCAGCTTCATGCAGGCATTAAGGCTTTCATCTGTTAACCTTGAACGCAGGTTGGTTTTGATATTGTTCAGATGTGAGAAGGACTGCTCACATGTGTATGTTGAGCCAAACATTGTCAGGACAGCAACACTGACGCGACGCATTGTGCTGAAAGTGGCTGGAAGTTCGTTCCAGGTTTTCAGGATGAGATTGTCTTCACGTTGGAGTTTTCTCATATCTGCCCACTTATGTTGCTTTGCCAGTTCTGCCCGCTGACGAGCGAGGCTTTCCAGTTCGGAATTCAAAGTGAAAAATTTTGACACCCACATATCCGTCACCTTCAGTTCAGCAGCTTCCAGCTCAAAATCTCCGATGGAGATTCCAGGGAAGACACTCAGGTTTTGTGTATCCACGGTGCACACATGTGGATGAGTTATCACTTTGAACAAATCGGCATGTCTGCGGAAGTCCACAAAGCGTGATTTGAATGACATCAGTAAATCAGACGTAAAGGCTGCGAGCTTACGGAGGTCAAAATGATGAGTGGCGTCCCTCGCTAAGCATTCCTCTCTGTATGCCCGCAATGTTTCGAAATGCAGGAGACGGCCACTTTCTATGTCCCTGATAAACAGCTCCAGCTTTGTTTCAAATGCAAACACTGCCTGTTGCAGGGACAAGATTGTGTTCCCAATGCCTTGCATTTTCACATTGAGGTGGTTCATATGACATGTAATATCCACCAGGTAGTGAAACTTCAGGAGCCACTCAATGTCATTGAGCTCGGGATGAACATTTCCTTTCATTTCCAGAAATGCCCTCACTTCATTTAAACAGGCAGCAAAACGGGCGAGTGCTTTTCCCCTGGATAACCACCGCACATTGCTGTGCAGTAGCAGCCCTGGATAATTACTCCCCACTTCATCCAACAGGGCCTTAAACTGGCGATCATTTAAAGCTCGGGCCACAATGAAGTTCACAATGCGAACGACCAATGACATCACTTCGCGAAGTTCCTCTCCACACGACTGAGCACACAGTGCCTCTTGATGCACAATGCAATGAAAGTTTAAGATGGGCCGCTTCTCTTGCTCACACAGAAGGGCAACGAATCCTTTATGTTTCCCTAACATACTGGGTGCTCCATCAGTACACACAGATATAAGCTTATTCAGTGGGAGCTTTTTCTCTGCAGCAAAGTCCATCAGAGATTTTAACACATCCTCACCTCTTGTTGTATCTTTCATCGGCAAAACAACGAGACTCTCTTCACGCACTGTATCACCCGTCACATACCGCCCGATTATGCTTAGCTGCGCTATATTGCTCACATCGGTAGACTCATCCAAGGAAAAAGAAAAGTAACTACCTGAACTGATGTCGTTGATTTGCATCTCCTCTATCTGGCGTGCCATCACCAGTGCACGATCATGAACAGTTCTTGCAGAGAAAGGCATTTCTTCGATTTTTTGAATAATTTTATCCTTGTTTGGGAGGTCGTTAAACAGTTCTTTTGCAACACTGAGCATGCAACCCTTAATGTAGTCTCCATCTGTAAATGGTTTCCCACTCCGCACAATCTCCAGAGCACCAGCAAAGCTTGCAGAATTCAGATTCCCGCCTTTATTAGTCCATGATAGCAGCTGCTGCTGTCCGGTTTCCATTCTCCGCTGAAGCTCAGCGCAAGCTTTTCTCCTGCATTCTCCATCGGGATGTTTTGCGGCGAATGCTGCATGGTGCGTCTCAAAATGTCTCTTAATATTTGACTTTTTGAGCGACGCAATACGTTCATTACAAATGAGACACACTGCGGACCCCAACTTCTCCACAAATGCAAATTGATCCGTCCATTCAGGCCGAAATGAACGGTAATCGTCGTCTTTTTTTCTTTTCGCCATTTTCCTCTCGTTGATGATGATTTTTAATTCAGCCAGCTAGGTAGTTGTTTAACTTGATCTTGACTTGACGCAGGCCTAACCGTCGGCCAATTAAAATTCAGCACTCTGAAAGGTAGGCTAGCTACAGGCCAAACGCCGCTGTCATTCATATTAAGCTGCGAGTCTCTTACCTAAATATTTTGAACATATTTAATTTAATTTTACACATTCAGAATTATACATTAATCAGAAATGCTAATAGTTTCAAAATAATTTTATCATCATGTTCGAGGGTGTATTTTCAGTCAACATTTGAAAATTGGAGAGCCATATAAAATCCGGAAAAGAGCCATATATGGCTCGCGAGCCATAGGTTCCCGACCCCTGCCCTATAGTGTGATGGCCAAAGCCTAAAGCTACTGAAATGCAAGCTAACTTTTTGGCCAGCGGAGACAGGAACAAAGGCCTGAATGTATTAGTGACCATTTGTCTCACCTTAGGGGCTTTCGCACCAGATAGTTCCAGGAACTTGCCACCAGGGTGGTGAAACTAATGGTTCCCATAGAAACGTTTTCCTGGTTGCATTCGCACCGCCAGTAGGAACTCTGAAGTGACGTAAGCCACGCCTGTTGTTGCTGGGACTTTTATTTTGACGGCGCTGAGAACGGCAGAGCCTGAGCTCACAGTGCTCGTATTCTCCGTGTTCCTTATTTTACGATCTGTCTAACAGTCCTGTCTAATACGTTATTAGATAGAACTGTCATACATAGAAAGTAGACCGTAATGAAAAGTTATAAACGTATGCCGTGTGGTTGATGTCCAGTGTTGCTAGCTGAGCAGAAATGCACTTGAAGAAATTTCGCTTGGTAACCTCAAAGTTGCGTTGGATTTTCTCCTCAGCATAAAGGTTGAGAGGTCCATGTTCGTAGAGTTCGTTTCTGGAGTAAATATAGGCTATAATCTGTGTGTTTACACAGCTTTATTTTTTAAATGGCGGGTGCTGGTGTTTCGCGTGCGTTCGGCTAATCGGCATACATTAACGTCAGGGATAGTTCCTATAGGTCTAGTTTAGACCCTACTCTGAAGTAGGGGCTAAATTAGTTCCTCAAAAAGGAGTTCCTAGAACTATAATTGTTCCTAGTTCCTGTGGTGCGAACACGCCAAAATCCGGGTACTTCTGCCAATAGTTCTAGGAACTATGAAAAGGTTCGTCCGGTGCGAAAGCCCCTCTTGATGCATCTTTTAATGAACACTGCTAAACTATTTTACTAATATTTTTGACATTATATAATAGTCTTTAAATGTAGGCTACATCTTTTGAACTCTTTCTTTACATGAATTCACAACCCTGGCATATCCATCGAATTTAGTGCTCAGCTGTTGCTCTTTCATAGCTCAGGAGAATTATTGTATTTCTCAGCCAATTTTAATTGTGGGATTATCAAGGTATTTCAAGAGTTTCTATTGTATTGGCTGCAGTTCAAAGCAGAAAATTATTGATGGCTGCATAAAACAACTTTAAGAACAAGCAGAAACATCTGCCAACCAGCAACCCTGAGAATGGACTGAGTTTACATACTGTACAATTTTGCATTAAGCAGATGCTTTAATCCATTAAAGCATTAGAGGAATTAAGCATTTTGTCACAATATCAATCCACAATGTTCACACAATCACAATCCGCAATTAATGTTCTCCTTTGTCTTAGTTTCCCGCCAATCATTAGTTTCTATGGACAATGATTAATCATCAAAGCCGCTGATCATTTAGTTCATTATCTCTATTTGTTAATTGGTTAATCATTAAGTTCATTGGTTTAAATTGCTCCTTTTTTCTGTCACATTTATGTTGAGGTGTGTTTTGCTGCCCTGTGTGTGGATTATTATTAAAGTAAAAAAAAAAAAAAAAAAATCAGTGTGATATTAATGAGCAAAACTGCATTTTACAATGTTTACATTATTTTTCATTTTTTCTTTGCCTCTGATTCTGTTTAATTTCAGTAAAAACTTTTATTTTATTTTTTATTCATTTATTTATTATTAAGTTCCTTTAGGAGAGACCATCGACATAGTAAGAACTCAGAGCTGTACGTTTAGCATGTAGTGAGGTGAAAACTCAGAGAAGCAGGAGACTTAAACTCAAAGTCAGGAGAAACAATTGAGATATTCCAGAGATCTTGTTTGTGATTTTCCTTTTCTTATGGGAACTGACAGTGTGTTTTGCATAGTAAAAGGTTCTTTAAAGTACAAAGGGGATTTGTTAGTTAGAAGCCGCTCTGACTGCTCTCTCACAGAGAAATAAAGGTGGTGCTCAGACATCTCTTCATTACTCTTCTCCCTGATGCAACATGAAAAAATGTTACATCCATTACACCAGGCTGCCTTTGTGTATATTGTAATAGCAGCTGAATTGCAGTAGAGTGGAGCTTTATGATGATATAAATTAACTTGCTCTATACTCACTAGCTTTTGTATCCCTCCTACAATACTTATCTGTCTTTAACCAAGAAGGTGATGTTTATTTCAGTAGATTTATTTCACTTCTCTTCTTAGTGTTTTATGGTTGCTGCGTACTAGTAAACCTAATAATGATTCTGAGTGTATTAGACAAAATTCATCATCAACCTAGAGTGATGAAGAAGGTTGTGTATAGATCACCTTACCTTTACGTGTGTGTGTGTGTGTGAGAGAGAGAGAGAGAGAGAGAGAGAGAGAGAGAGAGAGAGAGAGAGAGAGAGAGAGAGAGAGAGAGAGAGAGAGAGAGAGAGAGAGAGAGAGAGAGAGAGAGAGAGAGAGAGAGAGAATGAGATGTGGATGCAGCTCATTCAGCTCACAGTAGAGCAGCACTGACAGATCAAAGGCCTTAGAGACGTTTGTCTGTCTATCGTTCTTCCTATCTGTTTTTTTGTTATCTATCTGTCTGTCTGTCTATCTGTCTTTTTGTCCAGCATCTATATGTTTGTCTCTCTAGCATCTATCTCTATCTATCTGTCTTTTTGTCTAGCATGTATCTGTTTGTCTATATGTCTATTTGTTGGTCTAGCGTCTATCTATCTATCTATCTATCTATCTATGGAATCTATCTACGGTATCTATCTATGGTATCTATCTATGGTATATATCTACGGTATCTATCTACGGTATCTATCTATCTATCTATCTATGGTATCTATCTATGGTATCTATCTACGGTATCTATCTATCTATCTATCTATCTATCTATCTATCTATCTATCTATCATCTATCTATCTAACTATCTATCTAACTAACTATCTATCTATCTATCTATCTATCTACGGTATCTATCTATCTACGTTATCTATCTACGGTATATGGTATCTATCTATCTATCTATCTATCTATCTATCTATCTATCTATCTATATGGTATCTATCTACGGTATCTATCTATATATCTATCTATCTATCTATCTAACTATCTATCTATCTATCTACGGTATCTATCTATCTATCTACGGTATCTACGGTATCTATCTATCTATCTATCTATGGTATCTATCTATCTATCTACGTTATCTATCTACGGTATCTATCTACGGTATCTATCTACGGTATCTATCTACGGTATCTATGGTATCTATCTATCTATCTATCTATCTATCTATCTATCTATCTATCTATCTATCTATCTATCTACGGTATCTATCTATCTATCTATGGTCCTATGGTATCTATCTATCTATCTATGGTATCTATGGTATCTATGGTATCTATGGTATCTATGGTATCTATGGAATCTATCTATCTATCTATCTATCTATCTATCTATCTATCTATCTATCTATCTATCTATCTATCTATCTATCTATCTATCTATCTATCTATCTATCTATCTATCTATCACCAGTATGAATGAATGTTGGCATGAAGTTCTTCTCATGAAATGCTATAGTTAGTTTTCACAATCTCATTTACAGTGTATGACACTTAAATGTTCACATTGCTTGTGCCTCCTTTAGGCCAAACTCAAATAAAACTCAGTGTAGACAACATGTTTCAAAAATAAGTTTGAACTGTTTAAAGTGGGTAACTGTTCAAACTGGTAGATATATACATTTCTAGCTTCAGCACATGTCTGAAAATACATGCCTGCAGAACATATGATCCGAGACACGATGAGCATCACCACATGACTTTTAAACACTATGATCCTCTTATTGACACTTAAGAGACAAGTTCTTTTTCTGAGCGTCTCTGTCTGTCGTAAACACATCATTAATCTCCAGGCTGTCACAGTGACTTTTCCACTGACTTCTTCCCCAACCATTTTATCCAGCAGAGCACAATATCCCTCACTCAAATACTGATTGCAGCTTTTAGCTTTCTTATTCTTTGATGTTTGTGAAGCAAGGGCTTTTCTTTTGTGTGCCTTTAACAGAGAGAAAGACGGCACACTCCACATCTATTCACATCACATATTCTCATGTCGAAGAAGAGGGATAATTACATACATTCGGAGGGGGAAAATAGCATCAGGCTGGTTAAAACATTTTCAAAGAATGACTTCAGAAATGGAATCTGCATGAGTCACTGGGTTAGGAAAGGATTCAGTTGTCCCAGGTCACAAAACGTTGCAAGCCCTTATGGGATATTGTGAGAAGACATCATTTTGACACTTAATGGAATGAGTGGTTTTTATTTATTGCCATTCAAACAGATAAAGTTCTGTGGCAGTTACAATTTGACGTTTTGATATAACCGAATGGGCTAAATACAAGGATATACCTGTAAGCAACACTTATACTGTAGTGTTATGGTCAGAATGAAATTAAAATCCACCTACAGTATCTGTTTTTCAAATGCATGCTACAGATCTTATTGTGAACAAGTCATCCATGCATATGTTTCATTAGGGGTAACACTTTATAATATGTATAGTGTAATACATTATTTACAAATCATTCACAAACTAATAAGTCATTGTTCATTAATTGTATAGTTAATACATTAACAGACATACAAATATCATATATCTTCATTCATTGTCACTGTCATTAACAAAGTGTTATTGTTTAATAAGCTCATATGTGAAAAGTTAAATAATGCTGGGGAAATGAGTGTTTTAAACCAACCTTTATAGGACATTAATTTCATTATTATTAAGAATTCATTAAAATTACACCGCCACCTTTCTATTGATGACCAGCTGTTTGCTTGTTTAATAAGTCAGTAGAAGAGATCCTAGGAGGTCACTCCAGCATTAACCTCTCTTACAACCAATCAATGGCTAAAGTGATTCTCATTGGCTAGTTTTTTTGTAATTCGGTGACAGAGGCTGGTGTCCGGAATGTTCTGCTATAGGCGTCGATGGAAAGGGAGAGCAGGACGTGGCCGTCATTTAAGATACAATGGGAGGAAACATCCAACAAGCATCGTGAATCAATATCAGTGCTCCTCTACCAGGTACACTAACTACACACACTGCAAGCTTAACACTCGGTTAATTGGCTAGAAAAGAGTGCTATGGAAAGTGTTATTCAGTGGATTATTGGATGAAGAGGATAGCCCTTTACCAGAGAGCACTACAACACTCCAGGGTTCAAGGGTTAACATGGTGATTGGTTTTGAAGAGGCCTGTGTGTTATAATCACACCTGTGTATAATTGCAAGCACTAAAAAATGCGCTGTTACCGGTACTGACATGTACTGAAATCACTGACGGACAGGATTAACCTCCTGAAATGACACTCTATATTTAGCTTTTAAAACATTGACTGGCCCTATATAACTAGGTCCGTGAGATATGAATCCAAGGGGAAATATATCCCTTAGTCAGTAGATTTAAGAGCTGTTTATGCTCCATTCTCCTCCCACAAGACTACTTAATCTCACTGTTTTACTCCCTTTGTACCCCCCTAAGGATGGATTTTTAGATTTAGTGACATCTCTTCGTTTTATCAAAGCGCTTATTCAACTTTTATGTACTGCTGTCAGGATAGATACTCAGAGGGGATGGGGGAAATCTCTCAGCATGGGACTTATCAAAGCCAGGCATCAGCGCAATTTGTGGTCTAAATCTGCAATGGGGTCATTGAGAATCTGTTTGACTTTTCAACCAGTCGAACGAGGCCTCAGTAGGAAACGTGAAAAAAAAAGAGTTGTACATTAACACAGAACAATTGCTTTCAAGTGAATGTCATAACCCTTTGTTACATTTTGTTATCTAAGCTTTTTAATGGTGGCAGGATGCGGTGCTGACTTGTTTTTTTGTGTCTAATGTTGTGCTGAATTTGCTGTATTCGAATTGTATTTCTGCTCCATTAAATCTAATTTGATTGTGAATTTGGATCAGTTCAGAGTTTTTACATTATAAAGGAAAGATTTTTCTAGCTAGCAGGATATTTGAAAATGTGGGGAAAATGCACTGGCATTGTTATAGTGCCAATAAACTAGACAATACTTTTCCTAACCAGTCTCATATGACAAATAATACAAAAAATAATCATGCAAAACTGTTTAAACATTTTATGTTGTCAGATTTACAACAACATTAGCATAAAACTGTTTATTACACTAATGCACTACAGGGCCAAGAAAATATATGTATTGGAGTATCAAAATACAATTTATATTTAAATGGAAAAAAATGTGTATGGATTGATCAACGGACACATCAGTTACGGTAAACGGAAGCTCAAGCATGTTTGCTTGGCGTGCGAGAACCAATGAGGTTCATTCTCGTGTTACGCAGCATGTTTGCTTGGCGTGCGAGAACCAATGAGGTTCATTCTCGTGTTACGCAGCATTTTTGAGCTTCAGCAAGAACCAATAAGGTTCATTCTCGTGTTACGCAGCACGTTTGAGCTTCAGCAAGAACCAATGAGGTTCATTCTCGTGTTACGCAGCACGTTTGAGCTTCAGCAAGAACCAATGAGGTTCATTCTCGTGTTACGCAGCCTGTTTGAGCTTCAGCAAGAACCAATGAGGTTCATTCTCGTGTTACGCAGCATTTTTGAGCTTCAGCAAGAACCAATGAGGTTCATTCTCGTGTTACGCAGCACGTTTGAGCTTCTTCAAGAACCAATGAGGTTCATTCTCGTGTTACGCAGCACGTTTGAGCTTCCGCAAGAACCAATGGGGTTTATTCTCCTGTTACGCAGCACGTTTGAGCTTCTGCAAGAACCAATGAGGTTCATTCTCGTGTTACGCAGCACATTTGAGCTTCTGCAAGAACCAATGAGGTTCATTCTCGTGTTACACAGCACGTTTGAGCTTCTGCAAGTGATTTGTTCTCGCGCGTTTGAGCTTCTCTTTATGTTTGCTGATCAATGTTTGTATGAGGAAAAAAGCCTAAATTCAATCTGTTCATCATATAAAGTGATCGAGTCTCTTCAGAAAATTTTGACTAAACCGCTCGATTCATATGATTTTGTTTCACAATTCCTTTATGAACGTTTTGAAGCAACCAAGTTGTAGGTTGGAATGACATGAGGGTGAGTAATTTATGTTTTTTTTTTTTTTTCATCTTTGGTGATCTATCTCTTTAACACCTGGGTAGGTTTAGTGTAGTGTTTAGTGTGGGTGTTACATTAATTTCAAAAACACTCACCGGACATTTCATTTCCAAAATGCAGCGTTATATAACCAATGTATGAAAATGTTGCCAGATTCACGTTTTGGATCAAACTGAATGAGCTTTTACCGCCACTGGATTTTACTTAGAAAGTGTCACAAAACATGCAGGAAGCAACGTAACATAATTTTGCAGAAATGTCACCACAGGCACACTTTTACAATGAGCCTGGGTTGGTCATGCTTCAGTTCCCAGGGAAGACAAAATATTTGAATGCACTGTAAGATGTATCTGACAATAAAATTAAAACCAGTTAAAATTAAAGGCAGTTGTAGCCATTTTTTATTCTAGCTTAAATATAGATTTAAAATATATATATATATATATTGCCTAACCATATAAATCTATCCATATATATATATATATATATATATATATATATATACATTTATAAATGTTTTATACAATTTAATTATTTTAAGTATTTTAACTATTATTATTATAACAACGTGTCCTGGTGTATTTTGTGGTCATACACAAAATAATTGTATTTTGTGGTCATACACAAAATAATTGTATTGAGAGTGAGGAGTCACGTGCCGATTTGGCCCCGGTCGGCCATGATGGTAGGGGACGCTATCGGTTGCCTGGGGCAACGCCTTCAGAACTTCACAGAGGCGCGACTAAACATTCCAGAAATAGCGAAAGAGAGACAGCGCAGCTTAGTATTTGTTTACATTTTAGCGATATGCCGCAGTTTCTTTGGAAGATATGGAGAAGAAAGAGAAATGAAAGGGGTTCTATCGGGAGAGACTAAATAACAATGCTAGCCAGCTTTATTTAGAGAAACTGCTTGTCAATAAACTGACAGCAGCAACAGCGAGCAAAGCATGATTTCAAAACCAACACATTTCAGCACAGTTCGCCTTTTATTTAACACGAACGAACGAAATGAATACTCTGTTATTCAACTAGAGTTGTTTAATTTGTTATGGATATATCTGTACCGCGAAATGTTTTAAAAAGACACTTTTTTTAATGCCGTATGACTCGCATTGACAGGGGAATGTCCGATCTGTCCGCTTAACGTTGCATGGCAGGTGCAAATGCACGTATCTGATTCATATCAGATTTATTTCCACATATGAACGAGGCCTGAAACATCAAGTATGACTGAACTCTCGCAGTTTAACGTTACAGGTTTGGGGGTTTCTAAGTCTTGCACCCAGCCGCAGCAGAATTGTTCATAAGCTTCTAATGACTTAAAGCTTCTGAACTCTTGCATTGTGAAGTCAGTAAGGTTATGCACTGATACCATAAACCAGGTAATTGACTATGTCAGGGTATGTGAAAGGTGGTAGTGCTTTGGGTCTTTCGTCCATTCTGTAGCAGGTCGTACGGGTCCATGTTATTGATGTCAAGTAGTTTCTCTAAATAACAAATTAATATACATATATATATATATATATATATATTTGCCATATTAAATTGGCCAGAGTTTGATTGGCTCCCTCTGCTCTCATGTGGTTTCTTCCCCACATCTTTACCATTGTTAGGTGTTTTTCTTTCCTGCTGTGGTCTTTCTCACTTTTTCACTGGTTTTCTAGCTGGGGGTCTTGGGATTTTAGACTCTGTTCGCTGTAAAGCTGCTTTGGAAAGACATGTATTGTGAAAAGTGCAATAGATGTCAATTTTAATTATTGCTCAAGTGTTTAGATGTGTTTCCCATAATACAATTGGCTTGGTATCTGTGAATACAATGTGATTTCATTGTTTTTTTCTGGCAGGTTGCACAAAGAAACCAATTTGGTCCGAAGAATCCTTTAATTTAAGCAATAGCTGGATGTAGTTGATCCTACGTGGGGACCTGATTGGCTCTTTGGAGTGTTGTTATCATCTGTGATTCTCTGCAAGATTTTTTTTCACTGCAGACCCTGTTCATGCATAGACTGTGGTTTGCAATGCCAGTTAGTATTATCATTATTATTTTAATTTATCAGATCCAGTTTTTATTGAACTGTTTTATCATATTATAGTCCAAACAAAGTCTTTGGTCTTGCCTTTTCAGAATTTCATTGTTATTTTTTACAAATCCCAAACGAGGCGCAGCCTTGACTCAACACTGATCCCGTTTTGCACTTCAAGGGCTGACCCTGGAGCTCTGGCACACAACGAAAGCCTTCACCGGCGCTGGAATGTGGTAGTAATTGCTTTTCTTCAAGATGCACCAGCAAGACACTCTAGATTAATATTGGATACATGATGAGAAGTCATTCCGGCTCGAGAAATGATCATTTTTACATGAGTTCACCTCTTTCCCTCTCTTAGTAACAAGTCTGAACCACAACTAAATAATTGATGGTCAAGTTTCCACCCCTGTCAGTGCACAGGCTAAACATGAGCTGAGGCCTATGCTGACTCCAGCCTCCGCGTTTGCTCCTTGGTTCTCTGCATCTTTTATTGCATGCTGGAATCTCTCCATGTTGGATGGAAGCACTGGGCCTTCTTTTGCACTGGGTCATTCCGAACAGCCGGGCTCTTTTAATCACTGTTGCTCTGAAACAAGCTCTCCAGCGTCGTGGCCTGCAGTGTAATCGGCAGCACACCAATTAAAAGTCCAAAGCGCTCAGATTAATTTATTAAATTACAGTCCAAACATAGCACTTGAATCCCAGACAATACAGTGCTAAATGGCATGGATTTTTCATGGCCGCCGCCTGATCCAACCGTATATTGATTGCGGAGTCAGCAAGGCCCTAGCACATGCTTGCTGCTCTCTTCTTATCCTTTCTCTCTGTCCCCGCTTCTCTCTCTCTTTCTTTGTCCTTAAGGCCATGACCAAGTGCTACACAAATATGGATCTGTGACTTCATATTGCATCAAATACTGACTCCAAATCTCTTACAAACAACAAGACATGTTAGCAGACATTAGCAACGAGCACTAACTGGGGCAGCTGCCTTTTTGGAAATCATATACAATGGGAAATTGTTCTGTCACTGGTGATTTCCACAATATGTTAGGGTCAACAGCAACTATTTTCTATTCTAGCTAAGAATAAAATATATAAATCACTAAATAAAATCACTAAAAAAAACGAAATAAAAAAGGTGAATTTCTAAAAGTAATCTAAAATATGCACTACCATTTAAAAGATTGGGATGAGTAAGAATTTAGTTAGTTAATTATTTGTATTCATTTATTTATTTTAATAAAAATAAATTGTATTCAGCAAGGATACATTAAATTGATCAAAAGTTACTTTTAAATTGATACAAAAAATCTATTTCAAATAAATGCTGTTCTTTTGACTTTAGAATTGAACTGTTTTTAAAATTGATATTTATAATAAGAAATTTTGAGCACCAAATACTGAGCATCTTAAACCTATTATAATAATATTGTAATTTAAAGTAAACTTTTGGAAGGATCATGTGATACTGAAGACTGGAGTAATGGCTGCTGAAAAAAATCAACTTTGCCATTGCAAGAAGAAATAAAATAAAAATAAAAAAATCAAAGAAAATGGTTATTTAAAATTCTAATAATATTTGTTTGTTTTTATCAAATAAATGTAGCTTTGGTGAGCTTTCAAAAACATGAAAACCTGTACATTTTTAACAATACATATATTTTAATAATATTATGGCAACTTAATATCCTGATATATTTTTTGTCTGTTTTGTATCTTTTAAATTTCACAAAATAATTGTAAACTAACTACAAAATAATTCTAAGCAAAAAATATATATATATTTGCCTTTTGAGATTGGCAAGAATCTCTTACAAGCAAAAAGACATGCTAGCAGACATTAGCAACAATCATTAACGGGGCAGCTGGAAACCTTGAACAATGGTGATGTTTTGCCACTGCTGATTTATTGATCCATGATATGTGAGGGTCAAAAGGTCACTCAATAACTACTGCATTCTTAAAATGTGATTCTTAATAATGTGTTAAAGCTAGCCAACTATATAGGAACTTTAAAGACATCATCCTCTCTCCACCCTGCTGCTCTGAATGGATAAATGTGACGGCCAGCGCCCGAGGGTTTTCATTTCGCCTGCTGCTCCAGCGGGGCTTCACTTCCGCAATATTCTCACTTAAAAGTCCGTCCGTCAAACACCCTCCATGTTGCACCCGCGCCTCAAATGGAATCCAGTCTCAGGGCAATACAGCTTATTCTGGTGTCTTAGTGTTCACACACACACACACAAACTCACCAACTGAGACGGATGACAGCACAGGAGGAGTTTGTGTGTGAGTGAGGTGCAGCCCGTTGACCCGCATATGGCACGCCTGTCTCCCACACTCTCTGTTCGTGGGTGGCACTCGCCATCTAATTTTACCCTCAGTAGTCGCGCCGCAGGAGTAGGAGGAGGCCGCTGATGGCCAAGGCGCTGCTGCCCTCTGCCACACACTCATATACACATTATCTGGTCATGAGCAGATTGTGGCTTCACTCAATCTGATCCGTTCTGTTGTCAGAAACCCAGGTCTGTGTGTGCTTGCACCTTTCCCCTTTTCCACTGAAATGGCTGGTGTTCGGGCCGGAAAATCTACAGAGCTCGATTCAGAACCAGCTTACTTTTCCACTGAGAGCTGAATGGTTACTACATAACCTGCTCACAACCAAACATGCTTCAACATAGATTTGTTTACACGACTTACACGCTTTGAGAACATTTTAACATCCAGGTAAATCAGTAATTTAATTCAGCAACTTTTACATTTTCTTTAGATTAGTTTTTGCATTAGTCATCATCAGTGTTGGGGGTATTGCATTACAAGTAACGCGGGCTAAGTACTCAGATTAATTTTCCCAAGTAACCAAAGTAATGCAGTAAAGTAAAGCAAGTTCCTTTGTTTTGCTTTCCCATTTATTTACTGACAGCTCTCCTTTCCCCTAGTTGAGAGAAATCAGGAGTAAAGGTGCAGAGCCGTTGTGTGCGCTGTGTGAACATGATGCTTATTGTAGTTCTAGACTAAATGTGAGCAAGCATTTACTCATCTCACATACACAAAAACAGATTCAGTGATCCTGAAAATGAACAAAAACAGTGAAATGCAAAATCAAATTATTATTCAAACCTTCAATAATTTCATGTTAAATTTCACAAATATGTATTTAATATCACTTTATTAACCAATGTATTTCCTGCTGATCTTTCATGATCCAGTTCAACCATACTTATAAGCGAAAATGACTAAATAATCATCTGTCACGAACAGTTGCAGAAAAGAGTTGAGAGATAGGATCTAATTGCAGCAGTTGTAGCTTTTATTAAACTCAAACTAAACTAAACTCGAACAAAATCTTGAAATACTCAGAGCAAGAAAGCATGAACAGAACAATCATGTAAAAGCGACGTGAACGAACCAAGAACACAAAAAAACCAACCCGATCTCACGGCAATTCGTACAAAGTGTACGAATCTCATACGACCTCACTCATACGATTTTTGCTAAATCGTACATATTTTATGAGTTGCCCAATTCGTATGAATTCGTACTAATGACCTACCCTTGACCCCGTCCCTAAACCTACCCATCACTGGGGTTTAGAGAAATCGTACGAATTTTTACGATTGGGGTCGTACGAGTTCTTACAAATTAGCCACCTCGTTCGAATTTGTAGGAATTGGTTGTGAGATAGGGTTGCAAAAAACACATGGTGTAAATAACAAGGCAAACTAATAAACGAAAGGAAGAACAGGTGCAAATCATAAACCATGGAAACTACTACAAACACAGGAAAAATAAACTAAAATGTGCAAATCCACCCAAAACAAACACAAGACTAGAACAGGACACAGGGCAGGCACACAGGATAACCACAAGAACTGGGGTAGAGATAACAGCGGGAGTATCCAGGGAGGAGACAAGAGGCAGAAGCCATGGAGGAGACAACAGTAGGAGGAGCCATGGAGGAGACAACGGTAGGAGGAGCCATGGAGGAGACAACGGTAGGAGGAGCCAGAGTGGAACCCAGGAATCCCAGGTTGTAAGCCCATTTGTCAGAACAAACCAGGGGGCGACCGACTGAGACGGAGCTTATGGCAGTGGAGACCCAGGCGGGGCAGATGAGACTGGACGAAACAGAAGGTCCAGGGGCCTCATGTACAAAGACTTGTGTTGAAATCATACTAAAACATTGCGTATGGACAAAGCTGTAAATGTGCGTACGCACCAAAAAAATGTTATGTCTCTGCGTACGCAGGATCTCGCGCATATTCTTTTTGTACATCCCAATTAACGTGAAATTTACGTACCTTTATTAAATAAATGTTAATATAATGAGTCCACTTTGGCAAAAGCAAGCAGCATGAAAATGGCAAAAGCAAGCAGCAAGAAACGTCTCAGGTTACGACTGTAACCCTAGTTCCCTGAGAAAGGGAACGAGACGATGCGTCAATGACGCTTTGGGAACGCCCCCAGCGTGAATGTGTCTGAAGCATCTATGTCAACTGAAGCATCTATGCCAATGGAAAGAATGAACGTCAGGGGCGGGTGACGTCATGACTAGGAAGAGACTAAAGCGCATCCGGTGCAACCACAGGGATGCAGGAAGTATGGCAGGGCGACGCATCGTCTCGTTCCCTTTCTCAGGGAACTAGGGTTACAGTCGTAACCTGAGACGTTCCCTTTCGAGGGAACTCGCGATGCGCCGATGACACTTATAATGATGGTAATACCCAAATCGCCAAACTTACAAATGCCTGAGTGTCAGCCTGTTGCCAGAACTACACTAAGCACCTGAGACCCTGGGGCAGCGTCCAGGTCCAGGCTATAAAACCTCACGAATGTGAGCTGTGAGGACCAACCCACCGCATCGCAAACGTCTTGGAGAGAAACCCCATATAATAAGTCTTTAGAGGCCACCATACTCCTAGTGGAATGAGCTCTGACCACCAAAGGGCATGGCTTTATGTGGAGCTTTACGGTGGAGCTTTACGGGATCATCCGCATGGCCACACATGCGGATGATCCCGTCCCGTACAGCTGCCATTGCCGTAGACTAAGGGTTGTATCAATTTGCACATGCTTTTATACGTTTTTACTTAATTGCATAATTGATAGAATATCCCCACAAGGCTTGTGTGACAATAGTATGTTAATTATTTTATAAATTGCAAATTAATAGCGATGCTTCTCACAGGTGTTGGTGCGATAGACTTGTACAACAATTCGTTGTGTAATGTTTGCAACTTCACTTCATTGCCTGTAAGAGTCGCCAACGAAAAAAAAAAAAAACATGATAAATGTATGTACGCCAAACATGAAGTTGGCGTGGAGGAACGCACATTCTCGCATTAATTTCACTGTTAGTACATTCGACCGCGAGCGTGAAAGCTGACGTACGCAAAGTTTTTTGTGCATATGCAGCGTTGATACATGAGGCCCCTGGAGACCAAGGCGGATCTGCAGGGATGAGCAGCCAAGGTTAAGCCAGGGTGATGATGGACTGAGGCAGAGGCAGTGCACCCGAGGACTGAGGTGGAGCCCGACAGAGCTAAAAGGGTGGAGGAACGAGTAGCAGACCAAAGCCCGAAAGTCAATGGCGACGACAGAGCGACATCTGACCAAGGCGGAGCAGGAGGGACGAGGAGTCACGGTGGAGCCTACAGGTCCAGGGTTGAGGTGGAGTGACGGGCTTGAAGTTTCTAGGTGGGCGCAAGCAGGTTGAGCTGGTGAACTACCAGTCCAAGACGGATCCATGAAGCACTGAGCATTTTATTATTTTAGTTATTATACAGCCTTCCTGGCTGAGAGTGGACACACAAAAATCTAAAAGTGGCCTCCTCGGCCAATACAGACAGATTATTCAGGAACAGCCTCCTTCGCCGATGCGGAACAGGGAGATTATTACTCAGGAACATCCTTTCTGGCCGACGAGGAACATTCAATTAATTCAGAAACGGCTTCTCTCACCAACACAGAACAGACAGAGGAGGAGGTGGGAATGGGAGGCAGGACGGGAACATTATCAAAGTCAACATTGACTGCGGTGCGACTAAACAGGCATGGTGCTGGGTGACGAAACAGGCATGGTGCAAATATTCACCATCTCCTCAAACATAGTTAGGGGTGCTGAGTTCAGCGCACTAACATCAGCCTTGGCTGACGGGACAGGGCTCCACTCCATCCCCGTCATATTCCACCAAATCTCCCATGGGAATGGACAATGTAGCTAGCTCGTCCACCTGGTCTTGTTATATAATTGATTGCAATGAGACACTGCTGTTCAAAAGTTTGTAATCAGTAAGATTTTTTTCTTGTAATGTATATATATATATATATATATATATATACGTATCAAGGCTGTATTTAAAAACAGTAATGTTGTGAAATATTACAAATTAAAATTATCGTTTTCCATTTTAATACATTTTAAAATATAATGTATCCCTGTGATGGCAAAGCTGAATTTTCAGCATCATTACTCCAGTCTTCAGTTTCACATGATCCTTCAGAAATAAATATAATATGCAGATGTTTTTTTTTATATATATTTTTTTAAATATATATTTTTGCACAAACAACGCATTTGTTCAGGGTTCTTCAGTCAATATAAGTTAAAAGGAATAGCATTTATTTTAAATAGAAATCTTTTGTAAAGTTATAAATGTCTCTACTGTCACTTTTGATCAATTAAATGAGTCCTTGCTGAATAAGTGTTAATTTAAAAAAGAAAAAAAAAAGATTCTTACTGACCCCAAACTGTATAACCATATTTATCAGCTGAGCTTGTGTTGATTATGATTGCAGTGATCTATACTTGTTGTTTGGTGCAGTCTGCTGTAGTTTAGGACTTTTATTCCACCACATGTCTGTTGCTGGTTCAAAGCCAGCCGGTTTTAAGGGCCATTTCTATAGAGGAGAAACACGGAAAATTTCCAGCACTGGCACTCAGTCAATGGAAAAAGGGACTCTTGATAAATGCGATTTCTGTCTCTCTCCCATTGATCATCCTCCAATCTCAGCTTGATTTACAAATATTTGAATAGACAATGCCGTGAGAATTGAGGACCAATGCTTCATGCTAATTAGAATGTATTGTTTGCTGATCAAAATATCAAGATGGACAAATATTCGTATCTTTTACAGAGAGGGGGATTTCTCACATTGATCGTCCTCTCTACAGATGCTGGAAATGGTTTGGACAGTGCAGCTCTGCCATCTGCTTGAGCTCCATTAAAAGTGCCGCTCTCCTGGCGTTCCCCGTCTGTCTCCCCTGGCTAATAACCTCTTCCTTTAAGGTGAAATAATGAGATTCCACTTTGGCTTCATTTAGACACCACAACCCATCCAACAGACGGAGAGAAGATATCAAAGTCCATGGCAGGAAGCTGAGAGGGGACGAGTCCCTGCGTGAATAAGCCTGCTTTCGGCCCTTAGAGGGTAAATATGTATTTTGTTCAGGAACTGTTGTGTGTTGAGCTTGCAGAAGAGTGCAGAGAACAGCATCCAGGGCAATAAGCCGGACTTGAACGCAGTCAGGCATCAAGCGTGAAAGGAATAATTGCCTTTTTATAGATTCCGCTGCTGTAGCCTGTGCCGCCTCTCAAACAAGCAAATATGTGCCCTGCATGCTTGTACTTCTCGCTTGCAGCTTCAGGAAGGGGGGGTCACTGTGCATGTTCGAAATATTTATTTTGTGGTGTGTGTGTGTGTCCGTGCATATACATGAATGTATTAACCAGGTGTTAATGTGATAGTGTGAATGAACAGTTAGCTATTGCAGCTGGTAATCTGTGAATGCTTGATTTTTGTTTTGGAAGTTTGGCTCAAAAGGAACACTCAAAACGCATGCAGTTCCAAACCTGTTTATGTTTTTTTTTTCTTTTTTTTCTCTGTGGAACACAAGATTTTGTGAAAAACCTTCTTGCATCTTTTGTTGGCAATGACTACAGGCTCCAAAAATAGATAAAATACAGAAAAAGTTATCCACATGACATATGCACTATATGTCAAGTCTTCTGAAGTCATACGATAGCTTATATGAGTAACAGGCCGAACTTTATGGATTATTTACTTATGAAAAAGGGTGAAAAAACTTTCGCTGCATGGTAACTCCCATGCATATGTTGATTTGTAATTAAAAATGTATTAAATGAAGATCACATCATAATTAATTGTTTGGCTTTGAAACTTTTTAAATGTAGGTTTAGGATTATAAATATCATACATAGTTTGGGATCAGTAATATATATATATATTCAGCATATTGCTACCATATGTTAAATGGTAATACTATTTCTCAAATTTTTATTGTGTTTTTAATAAAATAGATCTAGCCTTGGTGAGCATAAGAGACTTCTTTCAAAGACATTAAAAAGTATATTTTTGACTCTCGTCCCACTTTCAATGTTCAACTGAAAATCCATTATGATAATATGAATTATTACATGTTGAAATTTTGAAAATGATGATGATCTAAACAATAAACATAGGATAAGATGTGTGATATGTAAAGAAAACAATGAAACAAAGTAAATATCACTGAATATTACGAAATATGATTTGTCATTTTCAATTAAGCCGTAATTGTGTCACATTATTCAAAAAGTGTGAACATTTTACACATTTAGAATGCATACAATGCAAAAATTACAGCCTTAACAAGGAAAAGAAAAAACAAGCAAAAAAAAGGATTATATAAACTTTCTCCTATTGTATTCAACAGAAGAAAAAAAAAAGAAATGGCATGAAGTGACATGAGGATGAGTAAAAAATAGAATTGTCATGTTTCGGGGTAAACTATTCCTTCAGAACCATAGGAAATGTTTTGGTTTGTTATTCAGACACCGTGTCACTCTATCAGCAGTGCATCACCTAACCAGCCCCTGGGCAAAAGTGACCAAATAAAGAGAAACCCCCTAAGGCTGAGAACATGCAGAAACCTTCAGAAAGTGTCATTCCTCAAGGACCTGCCAAAAACTTTTGGGGGGTAACACCTTCGGGCAAGTAAACCTGCTATAAAGGTCAGGCAGCTCTAATGGTCAAATTGATCAGTATTTATTTCACAATATATAAATTTTTTTCATGTAATTTCTTAATATTTAAAAATGTCCCATCTTGTAGTCTTTGCTTGCGTGTATCTGTCAAGTCCACAATACCTGTTTAATGGAGCTTTGAAGAAGGGCTGCAAGGGTTGAGGTTGGCATTTGAGACGGGGTGTCTGTTGGAGCTGTGGCCCGATTATCACATATGCTTTGACACCTCGAAAAGTGTTTTTTATGTGGTTGACGGGAGTTAAAGGATGGATCACCACTTTATCATATTATTTCCTCTCCTCTCTCAACCAAAAAAGCCACACATTTGTAAAGATACACACGCTAAGCTAAAAAGACTTGTGGTTTTTAGTGACACACAGAGTGGTATAAAGTTTTCTTTAGCCCACCCAGACATTTAGGTTTTAAAAACTTCATAATACTGCTAGGAAACTTAATCCACAAAAAAATAAATCATCATTTGCAGCGGACAAAAAAGAATAATTTCACACACACAAAAAAAGCTGACAGTTAGGGAAAAGTAACTTATGATAACTTATGATATATAGGCTATTTTTTTTTTCAGCGTCATTACTTCAGTCTTCAGTGTCTCATGATCCTTCAGAAATCATTCTATAATGGCAGCTTGTGGTTTATATGTTGCTGACGTGAGTTAAAGGATGGCCCACCGCTTTTTCCTCCCTTTATTTCCTGTCTTCTCTCTACTAAAAAAGCCACATATTTCCAAAGGTACACAAGCTAAGCTAAAAAAAAACTTGACAAATTTCCGTATACAAGCTGCCATTATTCTGTAAATCAGTCATCATGACACTGATTCAGTAGTTTAACAAGGAGCCAGCTTCAGTAAATGTAGACCTTCTTCTGATATTGCTCCAAAATTTGTATCCGTTTAAATGTATTTTTGGCTTGTTCTCCCAATAGACTTTGACAGCCTTTCTGCTCTCAGAGACCAAAACAGAGCAAATGAGGGCTTGTTGATTAAAGTGTCTCTTTGTATCTCTCTTTTTACATTCCACCGTTTCTTTTGGATCAGTGAGCCAAGAACTGCTCAAGAGAGCCCATTGATTTTGTTGATTTTTTTATTTCCCTTCCAAACTTGTCGTTTTAGGGCTCCTGCATACTGTAGAAAGCTCTGATGGAGCGTGTGACGGATATTGTGTGAAATGCATTTTGAAAATGTAGAAAGAACCATATCTGTCAGAAATCAAGTGGGAATACAACAAGCTAGATTACCAGCAGAACAACTGGACCTGCCTGTATGAACTTTTCTCTGGTTGTTCTCTTCTTTATGTTTGAATGCGTTTCTCTCTCTCTCTCTCTCTCTCTCTCTCTCTCTCTCTCTCTCTCTCTCTCTCTCTCTCTCTCTGCTGATGCATCCTTCCCATTGAAATGCAGCTGACGAGATTATTACATTATTACATGCATGTCATGATGAACTGACACAAAAGTTGTATTTAATGGGGTGTTCATACTTACCAAGCCGCTTTACTGTTTCTACTGCTCTATAGGTGGTGTGGAACTAGTTCTGGTATCTCAGAGGAATTTCCATCCATCGGCAAAAGGTTCTGTTGCTCATGTAACCTCAAATCGCCCACTCTCATTGAAAATGAATGATTTCCGGTCACTCTGTTGTTGCAAATTGCTGTTAACACCTTAATTATGAATGTCGCCAAAAAGGACAGCAGCACTACTTTTTTTCAACATTAATAATCAGAACTGCTTCTTGAGCAGCATATCAGCATATTAGAATGATTTCTGAAGGACTGTGTGACCCTGAAGACTGGAGTAATGATGCGTTGCCATAAAAAAATTCCATTTTAAAATGTATCCAAATAGAAACCTAGTTATTTTACATTTTAATAATATTTCAATGTATAGTGTGTAAAGATGTTGCAATGATATTTTTTATGCAAAGTTTTTTGTTTTTTTTTGTTGCTATTTTTGTCTGTTACAAATAATGATTTATTTCCATTATTTTACTGTTTACCAACAGTTCTGTCAGGACCACTATCGTACGATTGACAATTAGCATACAGTTTGGATTGGCGGTATGGTTCTGTTCTGGGCGAGAACTCCCTGCGCATCCGTGCAGCCTAGCATTGATAAGAGCAGGGAGAGCAGCAATAACCCCCCTTAGGGTAAACAGAACAGAAGCAACATGAATGTATGCAGATATCATTAATTCAAGGTTTTAAAGTACATCATAATTCGAGAATTTATTCTGATTCAAGGGGAATCATAATGCCATACTGACGAGAGGAGGAGCTGGGGATGGAGGAGGGTAATTAGCTCCTGAGAAACACGATAGCTGTTGATAATACTGAAGGAGCTTATATACACTCACCTAAAGGATTATTAGGAACACCTGTTCAATTTCTCATTAATGCAATTATCTAATCAACCAATCACATGGCAGTTGCTTCAATGCATTTAGGGGTGTGGTCCTGGTCAAGACAATCTCCTGAACTCCAATCTGAATGTCAGAATGGGAAAGAAAGGTGATTTAAGCAATTTTGAGCATGGCATGGTTGTTGGTGCCAGACGGGCCCGTCTGAGTATTTCACAATCTGCTCAGTTACTGGGATTTTCACGCACAACCATTTCTAGGGTTTACAAAGAATGGTGTGAAAAGGGAAAAACATCCAGTATGCGGCAGTCCTGTGGGCAAAAATGCCTTGTTGATGCTAGAGGTCAGAGGAGAATGGGCCGACTGATTCAAGCTGATAGAAGAGCAACTTTGACTGAAATAACCACTCGTTACAACCGAGGTATGCAGCAAAGCATTTGTGAAGCCACAACACGCACAACCTTGAGGCGGATGGGCTACAACAGCAGAAGACCCCACCGGGTACCACTCATCTCCACTACAAATAGGAAAAAGAGGCTACAATTTGCAAGAGCTCACCAAAATTGGACAGTTGAAGACTGGAAAAATGTTGCCTGGTCTGATGAGTCTCGATTTCTGTTGAGACATTCAGATGGTAGAGTCAGAATTTGGCGTAAACAGAATGAGAACATGGATCCATCATGCCTTGTTACCACTGTGCAGGCTGGTGGTGGTGGTGTAATGGTGTGGGGGATGTTTTCTTGGCACACTTTAGGCCCCTTAGTGCCAATTGGGCATCGTTTAAATGCCACGGCCTACCTGAGCATTGTTTCTGACCATGTCCATCCCTTTATGGCCACTGAAGATTCAAAATTTCAACTTTTAATATTATTTCATTATTAAATATTATGTATCTGTATTATTATTCTTTATTAATATTCATAATCAGTTGTATTATCCTATGGAGTTTCAAAAGCATGAGTTGAACGCATGAGGGAAACTATAGATAGCATGGAAGCATGAGATGATCATATGTCAGACAGGGGGAAGCTATATTTTGCTAAGGGGTGTGTACAATGTAACATGTTTGACTGATGTGAGTGTATCACAGATGTAAACAACAAGGATAGTTCTTAATATGGAAGTGGATTGTGCCATGTTTAAGCATGACGTGTACATATGACATATGTGTTCTAATTTTAAGAAGCTCAAAGCAACATTTTTGTTACCTTACAAGGACGTTGTAAGTCTCTCTGTGATGTATAAAAGCTCAATCTTACTGTACCACCACAGAGAAACATAAGGCATGAGGGGGTGAGAGGAAGGAGGAAACTTAGAGATGATGATGGGGTGAGAAGATAGACAAATGGGGAACAGTTAAATCTAGAATGAGACTTCCTCACCGGTAGCCTTATTGTTATATGCCTGTTTCTCTCTGTCTGACATGACACACATTTAAATAATAAATCTATTGGCAAAAGTAACTGGTGTAGCCTCCGTGATTCAACAATAATGGGGGAAGCATGATTTTCAAGTCTACAGCCACCATGTACCCATCCTCTGATGGCTACTTCCAGCAGGATAATGCACCATGTCACAAAGCTCGAATCATTTCAAATTGGTTTCTTGAACGTGACAATGATTTCACTGTACTAAAATGGCCCCCACAGTCACCAGATCTCAGTCCAATAGAGCATCTTTGGGATGTGGTGGAACGGAAGCTTCGTGCCCTGGATCTGCATCCCACAAATCTCCATCAACTGCAAGATGCTATCCTATCAATATGGGCCAACATTTCTAAAGAATGCTTTCAGCACCTTGTTGAATCAATGCCACGTAGAATTAAGGCAGTTCTGAAGGCGAAAGGGGGTCAAACACAGTATTAGTATGGTGTTCAATCCTTTAGGTGAGTGTATGTATACAGTGATAGGCGTCGTATTCCTATAGGTAGACGTGGATCAGCTGAGAGGCAGCTAATGCGAGCTTGACTAATGTGACCTGCCAGAACTAACCCTACGCTTTATTATTATGAGGTTTTTTTATTATAAATATATGACAAACATGACACACACTCTACAGAACAAAAATGCCCCTAATTCCTGGTAAAGAAAGGAGATTTCAGCTGTATTTGTCAGTAAAAAATAAATAAATAAAAATGTTAAAAAAATAAAAAGGGAGAAAAAAAAGTGTTTTACTTATCAAGCATTATTTTTTAGCAGAGAAAATACACATCCATATGCCACATTACAAGGGAATTAAATATACCTGTTACTCGTGCTGATATGGATATTATATGTCGCTTTGAGTCTCACCCGCAGCATCTTTACGTAGGCGCAGTTGGAACACTCAAGAGTGCCGTGGGGATTAGAGGAATGTGTGAGCTGATAGCATATCTCTTTCTGGACTAATTCTCACCGTTTCATCCTGGGCTCTGACACCCCCGGGGTGCTTATTGACATATTGAACCTGTGTGTGGAAGTGTGAAAAAGCTCACCAGATGCGATCCTCGAAGGATACGGGCATGGGTCAGACTGCTCTTCGCCCACAAGTAGACAATCTGCTGACAGTGCTGGAGATCTTTCTCTCTCCCTCTCTTCCTTCAGGGCTTCCTTCAGTTGAAGCATCCTCATCACCACAAAGATCTCTCGAGAAATCTGCACAACTAGCCACAGTCGATGAGGAGCCCAAGGATCAACTATTGATTGTTGTTTGCATTCTCAGAAAGTGACAATGAGCCTCCGCTTCGTTCCAAGATGCCCGAGACGACACAGGGCAACCACATGCTGATTTTGACATATTGACTTCGCTGTAGTTTTTCCAAGTGTTCGAGAAACTGCTCATGTGTATGATGGACAGTGCTCGTAGTCTCGTTGCCACAGATCGATTTGTCCGTGTGGTGGATGGGCCACCTTACCGTATTCGTCATTTCTGATGAATATGGTACTGACTTTGACATAATGTTTTTGACAGAGCAACTGTGAAGTTAGATTTAAGATGTTGTCAGTGTGTGACATTTACGCTAAAACTGCTAAAAATGCCACATGGTTTAAAGGGATAGTTCACCAAAAAAAAAAAAATTTCTATAAATAAATAAATATTTTATGTTACAAAGAAGCAAGAAAGTCAAAGGATTAGAACAGAATTTTAACAGAATTTAACAGTTTCATCTGTTGCCATGCTATAACTGAAAACATAAGCTGTGTTCAGAATGGTACATTTGCTAGTACCGAATACCGCACAGAATTTACCGTATCCTAATAAGTGCAACCCTAGACAATAATGAACTTTTCAAGTAGATTGAAGATACAGTTTTTGCATACATAATGTTGTGTTAGCAGTGACTAGTTATAATCTTGGAACTATGTTATTTTGAGTTTTAAATCAACTCTGTGTAAAAATGTTGAACTAGTAAAAATGTCAAAGCTGTTCAAATAACAGGTCTCATGCACTTGTCGTTAAGCTGCTTTGGCCAATCAATCTTTTTGTTCTATCAACATAACCCATTTATTTTCATCCTAAACCAGCTCAACACTGCAGAGCACCATGGGAATTTTCCTAGCCCCTAACCTTCCCCAGCACCACCTGCCTAGATCTGCAAGGTGGGCTCTCCCTACTTTCCATGCAGCAGCTCGTATCCTATTTACGGTTTTAATATGCATGTTTCGGCAGTAGCCTTCATTCATACCAGCAGCAGCAGCGTAGCAGATCTAGTCCGCCAAGACAAAGCCTATGTACATTCCATTCTTATCAATAAAATACTGCTTAATTATATTCAGAGAGTTATGATTGAACTGTATACGCACAAAATTGTGTGTGAAATCTGCTGACGAACGTTTCACGAACAAAGGATTCATACGGTGGCCCAGTAGTGCACAACACAAAAAAAAAAAAACACAAAAAAAAAGTTCACATCACAACGGAATCAAGCCACAACACACAGAAGCAATCCACAAACAAACGGAATCAAGCCACAACACAACGGAAATGAAGATTTACAAATCTAAATCTTGATCAGACCAGACTGACTTACTACAGGTGAAATTTTGTCAATACTTCCCTTCATGTATTTACAGTAAACAATTAATTATTTATTTTAAATTACTGTATTTCACCAAAACGTTTGTCACCAAAAAGTCAGTCTGGTCACTGGGATTCTGGGAACGTATTACAACCATTGGAACATGAAAAACCCTTTGATGAAATACAGTAATTGTTTAATGAAAATAATTGTTTACTGTACGTACATTAAGGGAGGTATTGGAGAAATGTAATCTGCAGTAAGTCAGTCTGGTCACCAGGAACATACTACAACCTTTGGAACATGAAAAAAAAAACACTTTTGGCGAGTTACAGTAATTTTCTTCAAAAAAGTAATCATGTACTGTACAATCGAGATATTGGCAGAAGCTCATATACAGTAAGTCAGTCTTCCCACTAGGCATTTACTATAACTTTGTAAATATCGTTCATTTGAATGATGATTGGACGTTTATATTTTTGGACTGTGAGCGGAATTTGCAGATGGTCGATCCTGCGAATATGCACCGAATATCAAAACTAAAACTGAACTTTACTGCGATATGAGTCGGGAGCATTTCTGTTGTGTTTTGAACTTATGTTTGCTTTTTAAATTCTGTTGTGTTGTGGCTTGTTTCTGTTGTGTTGTGGCTTGTTTTTGTTTTGGCTTATTTTTGTTGTGTTGTGGCTTGTTTTTGTTGTGTTGTGGCTTGTTTTTGTTGTGTTGTGGCTTGTTTCCGTTGTGTTGTGGCTTGTTTTTGTTTTGGCTTATTGTTGTTGTGTTGTGGCTTGTTTTTGTTGTGTTGTGGCTTGTTTCTGTTGTGTTGTGGCTTGTTTTTGTTGTGTTGTGGCTTGTTTCTGTTGTGTTGTGGCTTGTTTTTGCTGTGTTGTGGCTTGTTTCTGTTGTGTTGTGGCTTGTTTTTGTTGTGTTGTGGCTTGTTTCTGTTGTGTTGTGGCTTGTTTTTGTTGTGTTGTGGCTTGTTTCTGTTGTGTTGTGGCTTGTTTCTGTTGTGTTGTGGCTTGTTTCTGTTGTGTTGTGGCTTGTTTTTGTTGTGTTGTGGCTTGTATCTGTTGTGTTGTGGCTTGATTTCGTTGTGTTGTGGTTTGTTTCTGTTGTGTTGTGGCTTGATTTCGTTGTGTTGTGGCTTGTTTCTGTTGTGTTGTGGCTTGTTTTTGTTGTGTTGTGGCTTGTTTCTGTTGTGTTGTGGCTTGTTTTTGTTGTGTTGTGGCTTGTTTCTGTTGTGTTGTGGCTTGTTTCTGTTGTGTTGTGGCTTGTTTCTGTTGTGTTGTGGCTTGTTTTTGTTGTGTTGTGGCTTGTATCTGTTGTGTTGTGGCTTGATTCCGTTGTGTTGTGGCTTGTTTCTGTTGTGTTGTGGCTTGTTTTTGTTGTGTTGTGGCTTGTTTTTGTTGTGTTGTGGCTTGTTTCCGTTGTGTTGTGGCTTGTTTTTGTTTTGGCTTATTGTTGTTGTGTTGTGGCTTGTTTTTGTTGTGTTGTGGCTTGTTTCTGTTGTGTTGTGGCTTGTTTTTGCTGTGTTGTGGCTTGTTTCTGTTGTGTTGTGGCTTGTTTCTGTTGTGTTGTGGCTTGTTTCTGTTGTGTTGTGGCTTGTTTCTGTTGTGTTGTGGCTTGTTTCTGTTGTGTTGTGGCTTAATTCTGTTGTGTTGTGGCTTGATTCCGTTGTGTTGTGGCTTGTTTCTGTTGTGTTGTGGCTTGTTTCTGTTGTGTTGTGGCTTAATTCTGTTGTGTTGTAGCTTGATTCCGTTGTGTTGTGAAATTATGTTTGCTTTTTAAATGTCTTTGTGTTGTGCATACTGGACACAAGTAGATTCATTAAAAAAAAAAAAGAAGAAAAAAATGAAACTACATGTACACACTGAGTGCACTGCATTATGGGAGACGGTAATCCGCACACTGCTTATCCCGAACTAAATACAGAAAATTGGCACAGTGTATTCACGCTGTATACTGCATAAGTTGTAAGAGTAGCATAATAGTATGCTATTCCCATCGTAGCCATATAGAGCTAAGAGTACTTATTTTCTCTAAATGTCTAACCTTTGCTTGAGGGGATTTTCACGCATGCGGTGGAAATAATAATAATTTACGACCTCCTCTGAATAATTTTAAAGATCATACCGAAGAAGTATAAAGATCATGTTATTAAATGTTCTGCTCTGTGCATCTTCGCCAAATGCTCCGAGTGGGCGTCTCGAGATGTATAATTCAGGAAACTGTGAAGAGGTTTAAAGCTATTCTTTATGCTCTAGATTAACACGGTGTGTAGGCTAATGAGGTACAGCCATTCCATCTTTCCATATGATTAACAGTGTGTGTGTATGTGGGTGCTCGGCTGCACTCTGCATGGTGTATGATCACACACAGAATCCCCCATGACGTGCTGATACGGGCATGCATGCATAGAGAACGCAAAACGATACGGGCGGATTCGTCGCTTTTAGACGCCGTAATGGATTTTACACTTTTGTTAGTGTGGCTTGGCCTCTTAAGAGCAGTAATGAAACAAATCTAAATGACTTCACAAGCACACTCAGTTTAAATGATGTGGCAAGTGAGATTTATTTCATTCTTTTTACTTTTTGAAACAGACAGCAAGAAAGACAGCATATAAATTAAATAAAGATTTAAGCACTGTTGGAAGGGAACTCCAGAGACGTTAATAATTAATTCAAAAAGAGATTGAGATAAAATATGCGGCGCAGTAAAAAAAAAAAAAAAAAAAAGGACTGAGAAGGAATCTTTACAAAGTTATTAAACCTCATGTTTGATATTGCGGTATTAAATATTGAGATAGGCAACTGAGCTCTGGCTCCAGAGATAATGTCTGATCCCTCGCTGAAACTCTGGGAATTTGGATTCGTGGATCTGTGGATTTGGATCTGTTCTCCAGCTTCTAAACAAAGTTACACAACAGCACAAAGGTGAAATAGATCATGGAAATATCTGTATACAATTATAGACACATTTGGGAAAAAAAACAATGAATATTTTTTGTCACTCACAAGATCTTGTATCCTGTAAATCTTCCATTTTTAGCTCTTATGTTCTTGTTTCTTTAACAATGTGCAATCAAGTTGTCAGTTTTTTGTTAATTTATTTTGCTTTTTCTCTCTTGTTTGCAACTAAATTAGACTTCAAAAATGCATTTGATAAAATAATTAAAATGACAACGCAGAAAGTAATTTTCAAGAAGAAAATACCATTAATTTTAAAGTTTATGCCATGAAATGTCATTAGCTCCACAAAAAAATAAAATAAAAAAATAATAATGAAATAGAGGTTTCATAAAAGTATCAAAAGCAATAGAAGTTTCATAAAAATATCTCCCTCTCTGTCAAGGCATATGCGTAATAGAGAAGGAGATTTGATAGGTTTACCAAGGCTGCATTTATTTGATTAAAAACTATATTATAAACATTATTATGGTTTTCCCATATGGGATCAAAAAAGCATCCATCCATCCATCCATCCATGATGAATAATTTTTTTTTTTTTTTTTTTTATGTATCGACTAGAAAACATTTGAATGGTAGTGTATTTAGTTGAAGCATTCATGTCTGTTAAGTTCCAAAATGGCAAAAACAATAAAAATATAGCCCATATGACTTATGCTCTATGCATATAATAGCTTGTGTGAACAAACCGAAATTTAATTAATCATTAACTAATAATCTCCCCCTCTGGCAAAACTGGTTCTCACGTGTTTTGCGTTTGAATGTAATGGGCAAGTTTGCTTATGCGAATAGAAAATTAGATTTGATAGCTGCATCTGAATAACAAACTATTAAAGTGTTTTTGTTGTTGTTGTTGTTGTTTTATAAACAGAGTGGGGAAAAAAACTGTGTGAAGATGAAATGATCCTGTTGTGTTTTACTGGGGGGAAAAAATAATGACATGAGAATGAGAAAATATTGACTGTTCCTTTAAATTTTGTTTTTCAAGTCATGTACAATGGTGAAAAAATCTCGCCTGAAATTTATGAACCTTTTTTTATTCTTTGTTTTATTGCTTTCTTTGGATTTACAGATATATCTGTATTGCATTTTTATGCTTGTTCATTTCAACAGCGTCTATTGCATTCAGCAGAAGTGAGCTACCATGACACCGGCACCCCTTTTTCTCCATGTTTAGTTCCTAAACTGGCTTTCCTTCCCTCAGTTTTTCCCTCTGACACGCGCTCAGTTATTCTCTCTGAACACCTGAGGCCATGGTACATCATCCTGTCTCAAAATCACTTCTGCTTTTTTCTGCTTTTTCAGAAAAAAAATAAAATAACACTTTTTTTGTCTTGATGCCCCTGAGCGACAGAGTATTTTGCTGTCCACAGCACATTTGTGTCTCCCAGGACCCTTTCTTTGCCATGCTGTGGCGTCACTTTAGTCTACGTCCTTTTAGGAGTGGAATTACTGCGCAGATAAAATGATTGCATTAATTGTTTGATTTAATTGATGGCTAATAAAAATTTTAATTATTTTAATAATTAACAAAAGAGTTTGTTAAACTTTTTGATAAATAGAACACCCTCAGTAAGTAGGCAGGTTTCAGGAAAGGGCTTGTCAGGGTTTTCAGGTTTTGTTGGTTTCAAACATCAAATTCAAAACTGTTTGGATTATTTTTATTAGTTCCTTCCCCCAAACTAAAATTCAAATATCATCATATTTTATAATAGTAATTTGGTAGGCCAAGTAAACACAATAAAACT
The DNA here is from genome assembly GCF_029890125.1 of Rhinichthys klamathensis goyatoka. Lineage (NCBI taxonomy): Eukaryota > Metazoa > Chordata > Actinopteri > Cypriniformes > Leuciscidae > Rhinichthys > Rhinichthys klamathensis. The sequence goes on from NW_026606776.1 coordinate 247,894, forward strand.
ACCCTGACATATTCAGACAAGCGTCAACATATGGAGATATTTGGAGATAAACTGTTTTCAGGACAAGGGTGTTTGGTCACATATATTGGGGACGGTGCAGGTGCAAGTTGTTACACATGTTTAAAATGTTGTCCTTTCATAAGAATTTTACATTTTCTGTTACAGTTACTGTTGACCAAAACAATGGATTGATTTTCCTGTATGTCACCTTATACATAATTGTTTTGTGCTTCATAATTGTTAACTGGCTGAAAAGCCACTAAATAATCTATAGTATGCTGTTTAATGAAAGGTTTCCATTGTGATAACTTAACCCACAGTGAATAATGTGACAAAATGCCTCTCTTTCCCACAACACATCAATGTGTGCTTAAAGATTTGTACCTTTTTTCTTTTTTTTTTCTGGGTAACAATGGTATAACTTTCCAATGGGCTTTCTGTAGCAGAGACTTTATACTCACTTTACATGCCCAGAGAAATTAATCCAGAATTCTCTAGATTTAGACATATGCCAGTAATTCATCCTGATAATGAATCCATATGAAGGATACAAGTTCCACTTTTTAACAAATATTGACCTCTCCTATTTTTCAGAGGGCATCATTTTTACTTCTAGTAATGCAGACAACATACTCAATGACTTCTCCATTGCTGAGCAAATTCATCCAATATTCTGTTGCAAGTTTAAAATCACTCATACATTTCAACAACGTGCAAGAAACAAGTAGTTGAAATGTATTATGAGATTTAAACTTGTTCTCAGCTTTAACCCAAATATGTATAATTTGTATGTGCATGAATGTATGTGTTACAGCTTTGTATATACCATGATACTTTTTTGAGAAATAGAAAATAGTAATGCCATTTTTTTTCACACTTTTATGTAGCATCTGGACCAGCGCCGCCGCTCCCACCACGCGCATCACGCGCTGTGCGTAGGGCACCAAGTGCTGAGGGGGCACCAAAAATAGCCTAATGAAAAACCAATCATCAAACTTCTTGTTATAATCAGATTCAGCGCGTTCTTCCTCTTCATTCCGCAGCGGCGCCGAGCAGAGACAGAGAGCACGTCAGAAACACAGGACAGGGTGTGTGTGTGTGTGTGTGTCATGTGTGTGTTCATCTGAGCCTCATTGGTCTGTCACTGCTCGTCAATGTCAGAATATTTGAGATGACCAATCAAATCAAAGTAGGCGGGCTTTATGTTCACAGACGCTGAGCGCGAATTTTAACAGTGCAACTCTACGCTTCAGTGTACGGTCAAGTGCGAGATAAGATGTAAGTAGCTAAACTTAACTTTATTTGACAGTTTTTTTTAGGTCATAAATGTTAAACGAATGACAAAAAATAATTAGGCAAACTAATATAGTTTTGTCTAATTTCGCTATTTTGAACTGAAAATAGGCCTATGTAACATGTAGCCTAGTGTAATAGTTTAGGCTATTGTCATTGTGAGGGGACAAGAAACATGAACAAAGCCGTTTTCATCATGTTAGCCACAGGATTAATAATGAATGTGTACATATTGAGAATAAAATACAAATTGTAACCTTTAGAAAATTAAAAAAAAGCCAACTTTAGGAGGGGAAGAGACAGGGCAAGATAAAAACAAAGAGAAAAAGAGTGTGATGCTGATGAGGAGAGAAAAATAATCAGCTGCCCACTGACATGGTTTTAAAGCTGTTGTTATCGATATTTTTTTTTTTTTGCCTTCACAACATCTTAAAATGCACATCTGTAGTTCAGAAAAATCCAAAATTTCCCCCGAACACCCCTAACTAACCTGCCTCAAATTCGGAACCCCAGTGATTATAAAACCATGCCATTGCATGGTAATGAAACTAGTTAATAGTAAGCATTAGACCCTAAACTAAAGTGTTACTTTTTAATGTTTGCATTTTTTTTATAAATCATACCCTCATTGGGGGGCTTAGCCCCCCTAAATGAAAATCCTAAATTAAAATGTTTTTTTTTTTTTTTAGGGGGGGCGGGGGGGCATCATAAAGGAATTATGCTTAGGGCACCAAAATGGCTAGCAGCGGCACTGATCTGGACCAATCAGACACACACAAATTATTCATTATATTTAATGAATAATCCAGCAAACTCACTCTCCCAATAAAGGTCTATGAAACTTCCCCCGATATCACAAATGAAGCTAAAACACTGGCAGAACCCGGTGTCCTGTTACAGGACACATTAAAGTCCCTGTAAAGTAAAAATTAAGTATGTGTTCTGAGTTTGTCACACCACAGAAAAATGTGTTGTTAGTATGAAGGTAAATCAGTAGCTAAACTCGAGAGCAGGTAGATGTGAATTTGAGAACTTGTACAATAAATATTCGTACTTGTATGTGAACATTTACACTCACAGCTCCGATGTGAAAACCTGTAAAATAAAAATCTGAACTTGAACGCTGAGATTTGCACTCACAGACAATAGTCACAAACCTGTATTCTGAATCTGAAGCTGCAGACAAGCAGTCACAAATGTGTAAAATGCCATTCACAAAGATACAACAACAGACACAAACTTGTAATACAAATTTGCACTTCTTCTAACATTCAAATTCGCAGTACAACCTCAAATTGGGACTTGCAACTTCTCAAATCTGTCACTGCATGTTCAAATTTCGCGCCTTGCCTTTTGCTACTCTTTTCGCGATATATGAGGTGCAAAACTGATTTGTGTCACTGTCTTAAGTTAACGTGTTGCGTTCATATTCTGTGCTCATCTGCTTTTCTGTGGTATGCATTATTGTGTTTACTAAGTTTGATAATATCATTTATGTCTTTTAAATCAGTCTAATCAGTCCCTCCAGTTTTTCGCGATTCTGCGATCGCTGAATACAACGCAAAATCAACAAAATGTCGCATTTTTTTGCGATCCTGCATAATTCCTAATTTAACCGCAAAATAATCACAAAAATTCAAAAAAAGTCCTCACAAAACATTAAATAATAATCACCCAATTGAAATATCTCTAGTTAAGTAAAGTTTCAATGCATTTTTACGTGGGAACAGAATAGATGTTGCGCACGCGTGATGTCTGTGAGCGGCCTGTCAGAAACATGGCGAAAGAAAATGCGTCTCTCCTGCCCTCTCACATAAGCGCCCAGGTTTTCATTGGGCAGTACGGCAAACGCGTTTAACATGATTGAATGACATAACAAAAAGTATGACATGCTCGATGGTACTAAAAAGAATTATTAAAAGCGCAGTATTCCGTGAAAGAGAACTAATTTCAGCCAGTCGAGTGACAGTCTGTCTCTGACTGCAAGTGTGTGTGTGTGTGTGTGTGTGTGTGTGTGTGTGTGTGTGTGTGTGTGTGTGTGTGTGTGTGTGTGTGTGTGTGTGTGTGTGTGACTGACTGACTGCGTGTCACCGCCTGTCGGCTTAGTTAGAATATTGAATTCTCTTTATAGCGCTTGAACAAATACACATTTACTACAATTACTTCAAAATATTCATCTTGGCAAGTATTTACATAAAACAATCAGTAATAACTGATTGGGACGTTTGTCATTACTGAAGTAGGTCTTAAAGTGACAGTAACCTAATTTACCTGCTATTGTTAATGTTAATCAAGCAACAACAATAGGGTACAGCACAATTTTTAAAAAAAGAATTTGATTAGACCAAATAAACAAGCTTTATGCATTTTGTTTGTGATTTGTGTCATGTATGACTATTGTGCATCTGACATAATACTATTATGGTAAATGTGATGTCCTAATTATAAAATATAAAAATCGCACATTTTTTCACAAATTTCTGGAAATTACCACCACAAAATCAGTCATTTTGATCGCAAAAATCACATTAAAAAATCGTGAAATCCTGGAGGGACTGTCTAATGCATTAAGCCATGTTAGCGTTTCAGAACATCCACGAGGAGGCGGGTTTCGTGACATCATCGCGTACAATAGAAGTCCCATTTCATTGGCTAGGCGCCAACCAATAAAACGGCTCCTTCGAACACCCCCGCTCCCGCCCCCCTTCCGCTCTCACCGCCACTGAGTTACAAGTGCACAAATCAGTTTTGCACCTCATATATCGCGAAAAGAGTAGCAAAAGGCAAGGCGCGAAATTTGAAATTGCAGTGACAGATTTGAGAAGTTGCAAGTGCCAATTTGAAGTTGTACTGCGAATTTGAATGTTAGAAGAAGTGCAAATATATTTTACATGTTTGTGATTGTCATTGTATTTCTGTGAATGGCATTTTACACATTTGTGACTGCTTGTCTGCAGCTTCAGATTCAGAATACAGGTTTGTGACTATTGTCTGCGAGTGCAAATCTCAGCGTTCAAGTTCAGATTTTTATTTTACAGGTTTTCACATCGGAGCTGTGAGTGTAAATGTTCACATACAAGTACGAATATTTATTGTACAAGTTCTCAAATTCACATCTACGTGCTCTCGAGTTTAGCTACTGATTTACCTTCATATGTTAGCCACCCAGACAAATTTGAATGATAAAAAAAGCCGGCAAGTACATAAAATAAGCTATCAAAATCTTGAAAAAATGAGCAAAAAATGAGCTCTCAAACGCTGGGGGCGTGTCTGCTAGCTGCGCTGAAACCACGCCCACTCGCGGGAAAGCATTGCAAAGCTGCCGACGGTGATATTTGTGATACTGCTTTCGGGACGGGGAGATGAAGGCCGAGGCGGGAGATAGTCGGTTCGGCCCCATTCACCAGTAACAGTGGATTATCAGTGAATCCCAGTTGTCTCCGACGAAAGTTTATAAAACTATCCTGTGTAAAATGATCGCTACAGAGGCGGGTGTTGGCGGTGATCCTCAGCTCTCCATCAAGGTTGGCTCTTCACAAAATTAATCCACCTCTTCTTGATGTGATCGTTTTTAGGAATTTAAATAAAGACACCGATCTGTTTTGTACATGATCGCATCCAGGTAGTAGCCTACGCATTTCCGTGTCGAAGGCATAGCTAGCTAGCAAACTGTAGGCTGTAGTAACTAATAGTACTGACAGTAAGTCGCGATTGAGTGGCCTCAGTGCGTCATCAAGTAGGGGCGTGTCCAGGAGCTCAGGGGCTCCAGTGCGTCATCGAGCCCCGTTTTAGCCCCGCCCAAAAAATCCGGAAAATAGCAATGGTGAAAAACTGTTTAACGGTCTAACTCCACAATTCAGTAATTCATAGTTCACAGTCTTTGTAATATGTTTTAGCAATACATTTCTAACATTTATAATGGGTTTAGAATTTTTTTTTAGAATTGCCTTTACAGGGACTTTAAGACTGAAAATACTTTTTACAATCCCAAAAGGAATTTGCAGAGAGTTGTGAATCTCACTTAATTCTTGCTGAGAAGGAGAAATAAACCCTTTTAATCCTATATATAACCACTTGAGAAATGTATAAATCTTCCCATCTCATGATTTTCCTTTTATGTGGTTTGGCCTATGTACTCTTTTTAACTGATCCAAAAATTCATAATCAATTATAACAAGTTATTATTGATTATCAATATTTCTTAGAGCTAATTTACTACATCTTGTTCAGTTCTCTCGGTTTGTTTGGTCCGGACCAAAAAAAGAAAATGGCATGTCATTTTGTTTCGCTTAGCGTTCACACTGTCATTTTTAACACCAAACCTGAAGATACAAAACAAAAGGAATAAGGATAAAGTCACATCCTGATTGGACAGCTTTTATAATGTTTATTTGCGACGGAACTTGCAAAACAATTCTGTGTACTGGGCTAATATGCTTGTGCATGTATGTCTTTACATACCAGCTGAGAACTCACTAGCTTATAAGATGTGTAAAGGAGTGGAAACAGCAACAGAAATGCCTCCGTTGAACACAAAAATGAAGATCTCCTGCAATAAGACACGGTTCCAATGCCTGTACTGAACTGTAATGGGCAAGGTAGCTCCTGTGATGAGAAAAAAAACAGGTGTGTTTGAGCATTCGGTCCTTTTTAGGCTCACATCTTGTGACACCACATCTGGCTTTTGGTTCGTTTAGTTGTCTTTGGTCCATGAAGCGTTCATATGTCAACTGAAACGCACCAGTGTTCATTTGGAAGTGGACCGAAACCCCCTGAAAATGTGGGTCTCGGTCCGCTTGTTTGGTTCATGCCAAGGTTTGGATGGCTGCATTCACACTTATTCAAATGAACTACAGCAACAGAGCAATCACACCAGAGTTTGTTTTCATTAAACCAAAACTGCCAAATGTGAACACACTCTAAAGCCCCGTTCACACTACACGCGACCAAGCGACGCGATACCATTCATTTCAATGGTGAGCGGGCGACTTCCGGCGACGGCGACCGTTGGCGACTAGATGGGGCGTGTCTAGCGACGCGACAAAGTTGAGAAATTTTTAACTTTATGCAAACGAAGAGCGATTTTCGCGAGCGACAACCAATAGGAGTGGAGCGCACGTGATCCTTCTCCTCAGCCCCTGGGCCTGCAGTGATGGACTTCATCCAGCCGCAGTTCCTGCACCAGCCGGTGGTACTCGCCGTGCTGTCTCCGAGCCCGAATGGTCTCGTGAACCCAGATAGACCGGCGTTTGCGCTTATGCCGTAGATAAGCGGCCGCAACGAGAAAAATCGACTTCTGTGTCTCGTTCATCTTCATGCTTCACTACAGACGTTTTTATGTACGGAGTATATTTATATTTAGTATTTTCCCTCCAGAAATTGTGTTTTTTAGCGGCAAGAAAGCTGATTCGCTGTCTTTTGGATGTCATACTAGTCAACCAGTAGTGGGAACGCCCACTAGCGACCTCATCGCCAGCGACTGGCGACTTGCAGCGACAAAGTCGCGTGTAGTGTGTACGGGGCTTCAGTGCATCTATGTTACTGTAACTCAGTTCCCTTCAGGTTCACAAGCATTGTTCATCCAGCCCGTTCTCATCCTTTGGCGTCATACATGTGACGCTTTGGACATTTCGTTGAAATCTTACGCACATGGCATCCTTTAGCATCAATATGAGACGCAGAACCCAAGGCGTCATACAGGTGACGCTCGTCTAAATCCGACGCACATGGCATCGTTTACCGTGAATATGAGACGCAGATCCCAAGGCGTCATAACCGTACCCTACCCCAGACCAAAACCTACCCATAACAGTGCGTGTTTTATTGACGCTAAAGGATGCCATGTGCGTAAGATTTCGACGAAATGTCATATGGCGTCACCTATATGACGCCAAAGGATGAGAATGCGTTGGTTCATCACATTAACAATAAACGTTTGACCACTTGAGAGTATTCAGATGCTTTCATCAAGACATTCATGCATTGTAAGTGTGGCTTAAGGATCCAAATATTTTCTGGGGCCGAAATATCGATTTTGGATCGGATGTTCTTTGTCAAAAACTCAACCCTACCCACTATTCACATGGTTGCTAAACAAATAATAAAAACATCAAAAGTATCACAAGAGATTTACATGAGGGTTTATCAGCAAAAGATGCACGCCCTTGGGGTGGAGCTCTGAGCTAAGCTGAAAATGTTTGAGAACACTCAAAACTGTAAAAGTCTGTTTTATACAGAGCAGTAAAAGAGTGAATCAGGCGCCCCAGGCTAAATCTGCTGCACTGGATATGACGGCTTGCGTCTGTGGGCTTCTGGGGTCCCTGCAGATGTGAGCCTGTTCTCATTAGGAGGAGAGATCAGCACCTTTGCTCTTACAGCAAGTCAGTTTTTCTTTGACCAAACAACCACTATGCAAATGCCCCACAATCTAAGAATGCACAATTAAAGGAAAGCGTTTAATATGCTCCATGTCATAAACCGGCGAGAGAGTGTTGAATGCTAATTTGTGGCCTATCAAGAGGCATGCAATTCACAGAGCAGTCCGATAGTCTGTGTTGATTTGTGTCAGGTGAATGTAAAAGAGTCGAGGGTGGTTGTCTAACAGACTCCAGAGCTGTTTTGCAAAAGTATTTTACTATCCGAGACATTTGCTGACGAATGTTGCCAGTGTGTTGCCGAGTGATAGCCGAGGCTGTCTTTCTAAATGAAGTGTAACATTTAGGTTTGGCTTCACACTTGTTTATTTATATGATTATGTATCTTTTTTTAAATTGTAAAAGTTTTATTTGATCATTTTTAATCAAGGTTTAACATTTTTTCGGCTTTGATGCATCTTCACATTAAAGACAGGACAGCAAGAATCAGCTTTTAGTTAGTATATGGATCGATGTAGATGGTAATGAACTGAGATGATATCAAAAGGAAGAGCTGAAGTTGGAAGACAAGATGAACATACATGTCTTAAATTTAGCAACACTTTCTATAATCATCTCACTAAAGATCTTACAATGACAAAATTGGTATAGTCATATGGAAATATTAGTCTTCCTACCAAAACAACTATTGAACATTTCCAGTTATTGCTCAGTAAAAGAGATACAGTACTAAACACTCATTGACCTTGCTATATAATGGGACAAGAAAATATATACATATATATACTGCCATTCAAAGTTTTTTTGTTGTCAGGAAGATTTTTTTGCCATCACAGGAATATATTCAATTTTAAAATATATTAAAACAGAAAATGTTTTTTATGCTAAAAACCGCAAACTTTTTGTGTATGTTTTGTATGTGTATGTTTTTGTGTATGTATTGTTTTTTGAACGATTCTGTTATCGTCTCCATGTAAACTACAAAAATGCGAATTTGTGCAAACTTTGACGGCATGCGTATAACGTGTTAAATCTATAGGCGCGTAGTGTTTATTTACAAAGTGACGTCAACAACTACTGGGCATGCATAATACAAGGTTTTCAGTAGTTTTTCGTGGATCTGTGTGAACGGGGATAGTTTTGACAAAATTGTCGCCTGTACGTGAAAAAGTTTTCCACGTTTGTGCATCGTTGTCGTGTAAACGTACCCTTATTTGTACATTGGAATATTCTTGATCACTCGAGCATCACTTCAAAGCGTCATCAGCTGCGCTGATGGTGTCTGCATTTATGTTGTTGAAGTTTGGGAATTTATACGTATGTCCAATGCATTCTCATCCTTTGGCGTCATATAGGTGACGCCATATGACATTTCGTCGAAATCTTACGCACATGGCATCCTTTAGCGTCAATATAACACGCACTGTTATGGGTAGGTTTAGGTCTGGGGTAGGGTTACGGTTATGACGCCTTGGGATCTGCGTCTCATATTGGCGCTAAACGATGCCATGTGCGTAAGATTTCGACGAAATGTACAAAGCGTCACATGTATGACGCCAAAGGATGAGAACGGGCTGGTATGTCAGGTTTTTCGACAAGAAAGACTTCTGCAGGATACACCTGTGCTTCCTCACTCCTCGTTCCTCGCGGTGCAATTAGAGAATTGAGATGTCCTTAAAGATGGCTACTTTTGACCGGTTTTGGGGTCAGAGGAGCGAGGAAGCATCCATTTGAGTATTGAGTTCTTCCCATTGGTTATTCTTCCAAGCACCTGTTCATCTCACTTGACTCTGAAGGCTGCCTCCTGCCAGTAAGGTGCCAGCTTTCGGGTTAAACCACAATAAGCTCCTGAGTCTTCATGTTGCTCTTATTTTTCTGCTTACTACTTGTTATTTGCTCTATCAGCTCTCTGCTCAAACTCCCAAAGGTACAAGATATAATTGCACATGCAATGTATTATACTGAAAAACGTTCTGTATAAAACATTCACGCTGTGAAATATGTGTGCAAAAACTCATAAACAACTACACAAAGCAAGAAAGACAGAAAGAGAGATAGCATATTAATGTATGCATATAACATCACCCGAACTTTAAGAACTGAACACGAAGACATGAAATCCCAGAGCTAATTAGATGCTGGATACTCTAACATACACCACAGAGCTGCCTGAACAAACACCTGCGCCGGATCAATTAAAAATCCTACATTTTAGCATGCTATTAATGGACCGCAGCTAGCCACACTTACTTTAAAGAACACATCATCTGTCTCCAGATGTGCACACTTATACCTCATCTTCTCTTGCTTAACATCTGGCTTTAGTGAATGGTATGCCACAAATTCCAGGCTACCAAAACTCTTTATACTTACTGTTTTTGATGTAGGATTGTGTTGTTTACCACAGTGTTTCCCAACATTTATAATCTAAAGTGCTTTGATCAGTAGAGTCTCGATTTTTATTATTATTGTTGTTTAAACTGGAACTGAATATGTTAACCTTTTTACAACAAAACAAAATATTCATGGTTTGTGGTTTTCCCAGCCCGTTCTCATCCCAAGGCGTCGTACATGTGACGCTTTGGACATTTCGTCGAAATCTTACGCACATGGCATCCTTTAGCGTCAATATGAGACGCAGATCCCAAGGCGTCATAACCGTAACCCTACTCCAGACCTAAACTGCCCATAACAGTGCGTGTTATATTGACGCTAAAGGATGCCATGTGCGTAAGATTTCGACGAAATGTCAGCATTGTGCATACCAAAGGATGAGAATGCGTTGGAAATGCAGTACATAAAGCGATAAAGAAGACAGAGGTGACATATGACATCTAAAGATTAATTCTAATTTTTTTCTCATTTTCTAACTTTGGTTTATTTCCAGATTCAATCATAGGCTCGTTCTTACGTACTAGAGCACGCACTCACATGCACACTCTTCAAAAACGCTTTCAATCTCTAAAAGACTAAACTAAAAGACTTAAATGACATATGTATATATTCAAATGTCAGCTTGCTTTTTTTTTTTTATGCACAATAACAAGAAACTAGCCACACCACTTTGCAATGCTGTTTGCGAATGTTCGTTGGAACCATGGTTTCGGAAAACAGATTTGTTGAGCTGTGCCACAACACAATCATGAAACATGCCATGGTTGGCAATGGTTTTGGTAAACCCACCCCTGGTCGTGTTTCATGATTGAGGCCCAATGTGAATTTGATTTGTATATCAACCTGCTCTTTAACCTTTGAATTCCGCAATGAATCATTGTATCTATGAACATCAGTAAATTGCATTTAGCACTTTATTTTGTCCATTGTAAGCATGAAAAGAAAAGAGGATTTAGTGTTTTGTGACGGGGTGAGGAGCAAATGGGACTTCTGTACCACAGCCAGCAGCAGATTAGGAGGTGTGAGTGGCCTGTCTCAGCAAGCCTGATGAAAGCACATCTGAACGCACCTGTTCATTAATCAGCGTGCCGCTACAGATGGCGTACGCTGACAGAGAATGCAACGAGCTATCAACCGTTCTGTGCTAATTAATCCTCCAAGTCTTTGAATAACGGCAAAAAAAGCATAAATTAACCTGCATTAAAATAAATATAAGCTCAAAGAAATTGTTTGTCATCAGCATTGTTTATTTTCGCATTGCTTATCAATTAGTAGCTGGGAATAATTGGCATTAAAAAACTTTTTTAAAGTGTAATGTTTTTTTTTTAATCTTCTAGTGTAACTTTGTAGACAGCTACTCCTTTGCCGCTACCTTTGTTGTCTTTTTTCCCCCTTCATTTTTTGTTTTCCCTGGCTGTTTGTTGTTTAATGAGATCACATTTTATCAGTGTGTGGTTCACATCAGAATGAAACAGGGAGATAAGGACCGACTGTGCCAGTCTGCATTTCTGTCAGCCAAAGAAAATCAAGAAAAAAAGAAAGACAACCTCACACATCATTAAAGCAATGAATATTTGTATATTTTTCTGAAGGAAATTGTAAGTTATGCTTGCCTGTGCAAAAATCAATCAATCTGTGCAATGTTAGTTATGTTAGTGCAATGTTAGTTATGTTAATGGGTAACACTTTACTTGAAGGGGTGTACATAAGACTGACATAAGACTGACATGACACCTTCATAACCATGACATGACATATGTCATGAATATGAAGTAGGGTTTATGCATGTTTATGACAACTGTCATTAAGTGTCTTTTCGCTCAATAATGACATTTTGAATGCAAATATGACATTGTTTAAGATGTATTTGTTATGCCACCTTGACATAAACCATAACATCATAACCTGTCAGTGTCTTTATCATGACAACTTGACATTAAATTAAGTTAAACTGTCATGTGGTTGGTTTTGACATTGGCTGTCATAAGGCCATTATAACTGTGTCATGAATATTTTTCGTGACCTCAACTACAGTGGTACAAATTGAATTTGTCAATGGTAAATGGTAAATGGACTGCATTTATATAGCGCTTTCACAGACCCAATGGCCACCAAAGCGCTTTACAATTTGCCTCTCATTCACCCATTCACTCACTCATTCATTCACCGACGGGCGACGGCAGCCATGCAAGGCGCCATCCAGCTCGTCGGGAGCAGCTGGGGTTAGGTGTCTTGGTGTCATGGACACCTCGACACTTGGTCAGGTGGAACCGAGGATTGAACCACCAACCTTCCGGTTTGTAGACAACCCACATGAACCACTGAGCCACTGTCGCCCCATTTATTGGCCGTTTATTTCTCTCAAATATTGTTCACAAATCTGTGTTAGTGAGCACTTCGCCTTTGCCGAGATAATCAATCCACCTCACAGGTGTGGCATATCAAGATGCTGATTAGACAGTATGATTATTGCACAGGTGTGCCTTAGGCTGGCCACAATAAAGGGCCACTCTAAAATGTCCAGTTTTACTGTATTGGGAGGGTCCGAGGGGAGGTCCCCCCTTTTTTTTGTACAAAACTTTATTAATATTGAAAGGAAACTTTAATAAACATTAAAAAAAAAAATTGCCATGACACCTTCAACGTGTCTGAGATGTGAGCAATTGTCTAAATAAAATGCATCACTAATTAGTCAAGTGTTACCTAATCACACTCCAAGAACTACTAGTGATCTGGACCATGGAATTTTTACATTTTATGTGGGCCATCATTCATAAATTGCTTGCGTAAATTGTTGCACTTAATGTGACCCTTTGTGCCTAACTGTTAGCACAGAAACAAGTGGATCATGTAGGTCTGTTCACTCAAAGTAATAGCACGCCTGTCCTCAACAAGCCCCACTAGTTCACATATCCTTCATGCTTGTAGCACAAGTGGTTTGTTCAAATCCCCACTAATGATCCATTATTGTGAATTTTACGTTATTCTGAACTTTTTCAAGTGAAGGTTCAATGAAATAGCCCCAACATGCTTTTATGACATTTGGTGTAAGAGTGTGTGAACTGCCTGTCGTTGTCTCTAGGCTCCAGGTTGTCTTCTCATTAACCATCCGTCCAGCATGGGCATCTTTGAAAGTGCATTTCACATCCACCAGTGCCTGTCTCTATGGGTTTATTTGTCCATTACATGGCACATCAATACCACTGGTGGGAGAAAAAGAGCTTGTGCAGAATTCCAACAGCATTTCATCTAAGCCTGTACCTTGCACTTTAGCGCAGACAAACACGATATAATACCATTTAATCAAAGCCACTGGTAGGATGCCCAGAGAGAGCGGAATTTGCCTATAACTGCCCAAGCTCATTGAGATGCCACCAATAAATCCTACTCTAGGTATGGATTTGTCAAGGAAATTTGTAATCTACGCCTTTACAATAGCGTCCGGCATGGCCACTGTGGTTCGGCGAGATTTCAGCTGTGGTCTTATGGATGCTTTGGCCATTGGAGGCAGGCATTTGTAATTATTTAATGGCTCAGAGCTCAATTCCTTGTTTATTTGGCTGTACGGGTAACGGTGTGTGTGTGCCCAGGCTTAACCATCACAGAGCAAACAAGCACGCTTCCACTTTCATTGACCAGACACTGGACACACAATCTGTTGCGCTCATACTCACCCTAATCCGTAATATCAGCTGTGCAAATAGCGTTACCTTTCCATTCCAAGGGAATTGGTTTGTTTTGAGCCCTAAACCCCAAAACAAACGATCAGAGCCCAAATTAGAAGAATCTCCTCTCTGACGGAATTATCGCACGAGAGCTCTAGCAAACTTACACACAGGTTTTCTCCGTTATGTTGCTGTTATCCTGCTGATTATATGCGTTTAGAGTTAAGACTCTTTCACGCCAAGGGCAATAACTATACAGTAAATATACAGTTTTAATAATTGTTCTAATTCTATGAGAATAGGGAAGTCCACCACAACTATAACAACAATGATAATGTTCCCCTGTGTCATTAAAGCTAAGCTAGCTAAGGGGCCGTTTACACAATACCATTTTCAACTAAAAACCATAAAACTTGTTATGCATTTTGGCCGTTCATTTACACGACAACGGCGTTTTGGGTGCTTGAAAATGCAAACTTTTGAAAACGGGTTTCGCGGATCCGTGTGAATGGGATATCGTTTTGACAATGGTGTCGTCTGTACGTGGAAAACACAAAGGAAAAACTTCTCAGTTTTAAGCATGTCTTTGTCGTGTAAACGTACCCTAACTTACAAACGAGTTCTCCCCATATTGCTCGTTAGTATTAGCGTAATCTCACTGTTTACGTGCATAAAGGCCCGTTCACACTATGGATATTAACGATAACAATAACTATACAGTTTTAATAATTGTTTAAATTCTATGAGAATACAGAAGTTGATGATAATGGCACAGAGCAACAATATCGATGGAATCCCTTTCAGATTGCTTTTTTGTCCAGCAAATGATTGATAAAAACATTGACAGCCAGTCAGAATTCACCTCAGAATTAATGAGCTTAAGCATTTAAAACGCCAGATGACTGCAGCACGCGTTTATAATAATAAAAACATGGATGCTAATATAGCTATTGTTCTTGGTGAGAATGGGCCTTTATACTCCTCAACTAAGAATGTTTGAACGACACTGCTTGTAAGACATGTAACAGACCTGTCAATCACTTTGATTAGAGCATATATAAGAGCAGATGCGCAGCAGTTTTCATGCGGCGTGCTGACTTTACTTCCTTTGATTACTAATACATAGTGCTGCTGCTGAGGATGGTGCTCTGGGTTATACAAAGTGAGAACAACCTGTACCTTTTCTGCTTTACAAGCAAGTCTGCTTCCCTCTCCCCTCGATTTTTCCTGGTGCTATCCAGTCTTATAAGTGGAGAGAGATTGTACCTCTTCCTTACCTAATTACACAACACTGCATCTGTAATGACACACAGCTCCCGGAAGACCGCTGCCGGTATCAGAGTGACAGCAGACATCCACAGCAACAGAGCCGGCGTTCGGCTCCCTTATCTTATAGTGCAGTCTGCCCCCCATAGCCCGCGGCGCTAGCCAAGTGTACACTCGCAGTAATGAAGAGCGGGGAAAGTAGAGCCGGGTGTCACTGGAATCTTTCCTTTGGGAAATCTCACCTCAGAGTCTGAGCTGTAACTCTCCCGACCTGATATACTGCCACGGAGTCTGGCTCTCGTGATAAATTAACCAATAGTAAAATGAAGGGAGAGACACTGAGAGAGGGTCGTGGGAATTAGAGGTGGCTGGTGAGAAAGGGAAGTGAGAGGAATTAGCAGGGGAGGTGTGTCCATGTGAGTTCCAGTCTGAGAGGTGCTGCCGTGAGCTATTATGGCCGTTTGTGTTAGGGCGGCTGAGTCATGCTTTCACACGGCTGTCAATCTACCGTGTTTCACCTCGAGGGTCTGAATCAGTCTGTCTTGCCCCCCAAGACGCAGTCGTCCTCCCTTTGCATTGCCTTTAAGACTGTGGGCTTCTAGTTAAAGATGAATGGACTGTAAAGACACATTATTAGAGAAGAATGGAAAGGATTCCCAAAAGATATCCTATTGACCATATATAATGTCCTCATGCAAAACTATTTCAGTGTGTGGGGCTCGTTGGGGAAGTTGACACAAGGGCTTTACCGCAGCAAGGTTTTGAGTTAAAAATCTAATTACACAAGTTTGCGTTTTTTCTAGTATAGCTGTAATTTGGTTTCAAGCTTCTATATAATTTTTTGTGTATCCAAAATAATATTCCAGTTTCCATTGTGATGATGTTCTCTATATATTTGGACAGATGTTCAATAGCAGTTTGTGTAGACTATTTTTAAAGACTTTAAGGTATGCATCATTATGAAACTTGACTGAAACAAATATTCACTGGAGAAAATTTTGAATATATTACCCTGCATTATAGGGACAAAAAGTTCCTACAAAGATGGCAATATGTTTTGAAAATGTAAAAATGCTGAAAGTTTTCTGTGATGGTAGGTTTAGGGTTAGGAGATTTACAGCTTGTACAGTATAAAAATCATTATGGAATGTTTGCTGGTCTTCCATCCTTATCAGATTGGTCTGGTTTCCTGGTTTTAGAGGAGCATTTGTTAGCTGGTCAGTCTGGGAGCCGAGCTAAACCAGCTTAAATAAAAGCAATCTACCATATATAAATCTACAAGTATGTATTTAAAATGTTAGTTGTGTGCAGTGTAGTCTCATGTGGACTTCTACACTTAACCATATATGGCATAGAATTGTAATGTATTCATAAACGACACCTTTTAAAGACTAAAGTCATTAATTTTATAGACCACTTAAATAAGGTTAATAAAATTGGGAGTCTTGTAGTAAAAGCTTCTTCGCTTAGGCTATCTCTTCTTCCCACTTCCTGCTGAGAACAGTGAAATTCATTTTTGAAATATTTTTAAGCTCTTTATATGTTTGTTTTTTTGCAGAATATGGCTTCTACGTGCACACAGTCAGATCCATAATGGTGGGAAAAGCAGGGTCATCCGAACTTGTCTATTTTGACTCCAACCACTACAGATCCGCTCAAGTCACGTTTTCTCCCACAGAATGGTGCAGGTCTCAGTATGGCAGACAGACCTTTACCTTCACAACTCATTTAGATGGAGTTGAGAATGCCATCCATGCTCGGAATCAACAATAGCGTTATCTGTACGACAGCGTTCGTCCAATGCGCGCACACTCTTCTCACTCACCTCAATCACACACTCTTTATCCACCACTCAGGGGAAATTTATCCTCCTCTACAGTCTCCTCATCTGCCAAAGCCTTTTCCTTCTGATGAATCAATTAATAAGTAACGACTTTTCTACAAACTTCTGAGACAGCCGAATTAACATTGCTGAGCAATGCCTGTGGGACTGAAATTTCGGACAAAGTGTGATTCCGCAACGTTACCGGGTCAGATTTGTCTCAGCAGTTCACGACTGGTGCGCGGATAAAACTCTGTTGTTTAAACCCAAGAGGGAAGGGAAACAATACTACAGCCTACATAAAAAGAAGAAAAGAACAAATACACTTCATTGTGGCATGCCTGCTAATTCCCCTAAGCCCTGCCTGCATCGCCCATAATGAAAACAAGGCACCCAGTCAAGGAAACAACAGAGAATATATCTTTTCTCCTCCCCTTGATATGATTGCTAGTTTAGGGGAGCCAAGGCCACATATCCGTCTGGCGTACTGACTTCTATTATGGTGGAACAACTGTAGCATAGCCGATTCCTCTGTATAGAAACGTTACGGTCCAAAAAACAGATCGGTAGTGGTGCCGTCCTGATGCGCACATAAAAAAAAAAGCGAGGAGCTTATGCGCTCTGTTATTTAATAGGTACCATTAGAAATAACGCCATCTCGCAGCCCACTGCTGCTCGCTCATTTTCCTTATAATTATCCAATTTTGGAAATCAGCAGGTGTTCCCCGCACATGAATTTATTGAAGACGCCTCTCTGGGTATGATTTGTGAAAGGCAGACGTGTGGAGGGCGGGGAGGGGTGTGTGTGTGTGTGTATGTGAGGTGCTCATCCATGTCTGACGGGTGGAGGTAGATAGAGCTGACACATCTCTGAGTCATCAGAGAATATCTGATATCAAAAGTCAGATGCCAATAATCATAATACAAAAGGTGAATGTTTGCAGAAAACCCTGGACATCTTTTCATAGTCAAATGGGGGCACTATAGGGCTGTCAAACTCCAAAAAAAAGTATAGAAGTATCAAAAACACATGTCTAAGGACTATAGTCCAAGTCTTGTGAAGCCATCCGATTGCTTTGTGTGAGAAAAAAACAAATGAAACATCACTGAACTTATTTAAGCTGGACTGTGACACTATTTTTTTCTGGAAACAAACTTTGTTGCATTATTTTCCTGTTATCTTTGTAAAGCTGCTTTGAAACGATCTGTATCGAAATCATCTAATCAAAAGCGCTATAAATAAAGGTGACTTGACTTTTGAGGCTGAACTAAAACTTGATTTAATTGTTAACTACAAATCTTGAAATCCACGTTTGCTGTCTTACATTCATATAAGAGAAACAGCATTGTCTTATTCATGAAAGAATCATTCTTTTTGGCTAATCCAGTTCACAAATGATGATGTATTCATGAATCAGATAAACTAATTGGGTAACGCTTTATTTTGAACATTTTGCTGACTATAAGTAACTTTGCAAATACATGTTAACTAACTCTCATTAGAGTATTAGTAGTCTGTCTGCATAATATCTGCTAACTCTTTATTGTGATGCTCCTCCAACAGACATTCTACTAACTATAAGTAACTTTGCAGCTACATGTACTTATTCTAACCCTAACCTAACGGTCTACTAATACTCTACTTTACTAACACTTTAATGAGAGTTAATAGACATGTAGGTGCAACGTTACTTACAGTCAACAGAATTTGTTAAAGGGACCATCAAAATAAAGTGAAACCACTTATGGTCATATTCACTGACAATCACAGCCATTGACAGCTCACTGGAAGTGAATAATGATATAATAGATATAGTCTATGTTCATCACACAACTGCTTGTACAGTAATTGAGTGCACAAATAGGAACTACTTTTATGATATTTATTTATATTTAATTTCTGAAGTTTTAAAGCGCCAGTCCTTTAGTGTAATTGCATAAGAGTAGGCTATTACCAGTATTCTATTCAAAATTTCTCCTTTTGTGTTCCAAGAACAAGAAAGAAAATCAAATGAGTTTGGAACAACAGAGGGCTCTATCTTGCACTCGGCGCAAATGACTTTGTACACTGACGCATGTATCATTCCTATTTTGTACCCGCGCAAAGCGGACTTTTCCCTCCACAGACACACGTCGGTTAACTAAGAAATACACTTGCGCTCCCCGGGGCGGTTCAGCGCAAAGAGGAGGCGTGTTCCGGCGCAAACTTTCCCTCATGCTATTTTGCTGTTCTATAAAACAATTGCGCCTCTGACCAGAAAAAACCTAGTCTAAAGTCAGTGGCGCGTTGCGCGTTGTTCATAATGCTATTTTAAGCGCGCATGCTTGGCCATAATGTAGCGTGTGCACAACGCGCATACACTTTGATTCTCTCATCAACACAGATGCAGCAGTTTTTATTTTTGCAAATCATACATTATAACAAGGAAAAATATTAACACATGAGGGAAATCATTGTCCATGAAGATGTAAAATTTTTAGTTTTTTTCCTCCCACGCCTGTTTAACCGACGCTGATTTGTATGGGGATGGGAGAAACCCACCCACGATAGATAGATAGATAGATAGATAGATAGATAGATAGATAGATAGATAGATAGATAGATAGATAGATAGATAGATAGATAGATAGATAGATAGATAGATAGATAGATAGATAGATAGAAGTCTGACTTCAGAGTCAATAAACAGTGCCATCTGAGGGTGTTACTGCATGAGGGTTTATGCCATTGTTTACAGGTGCACGCAAAACACGCAATACAACGTCACTTCTCTGTCTAATGCTACGGTCACACCGGACGCGAATAGCGCGTCAAATTCGCGCCTACCGCGTCTAGTTATACGCTTGACCACTTTGAATTCATTCGCGCGTCAAGAGCGAAATTGACGCGCGTATAAAACAAAACTTTGAAGCGAAATTTACGCGCGTCTGAATCGAAACCCGTTGGCGGCCATCTTTTTTTATGTTGATCGAGCATTCATCGAGAGAGTCACCGCTCTGTATTTGCTCTGAATAGCATATATTCTGAATACGAGAGCAGAACGGCGGCGTAGGGGTCATCGTCGCCGTATTTGTGTCCACCAGACCCTTCAAAGGCGAACCCAGTGTGGCGAGTTTCACCATTTGCTCGCTCCAGGAGCTGCGCCTGGATGACGGCCGCTGTCAGCGGTACTTCCGCCTGTCCCGCGCCCAGCTTGATGACCTGTTGTCCCGCATCGGAGCGAGGATCACCCTCGCCCTCATCCACCTAATCTGTCATTTATTTTTGTTTTGATGATAAATGGAGCCAGCCTCCAAAAGTGATTAATCTGTCCTGTGATTTTTTTCTCTCTCACACACATCACTGTCCAGACACGAATGTTGGTTGTCTTTACATTATAATATTTCATATAGGCCTAATCTAGATATGGAATAAATAGCATTCAATACAAAATGAATATGTCTCATAGGCCTATATTGAAATCAAGTTTTATGTGATAAAATATTTGCTTTGTTGTGCATTAGAACTACATTAGAACCACCGTCAAATTACAAAATAATTTATTGAAGCATCCAGATACTTCACCACGTGACAGTAGCAAGCAGCTAGGCTCCTGATTGGTTAACGCGGCGCGAATTGACGCAGAAGTTCAAATTTTTCAACTCGGGCGGCAGACGCGAATTCGCGTCAAACGCGTGAATGCACAAAATGCACCATTCGCGCGTAACGCGCCAGACGCTCAATTTGCGCGAACTTGACGCGCGAATGAGGCGTATTCGCGTCTACCGCGCCGCGCTCAACGCCTCATTCGCGCCGCAGGAATTTTTTACGCGCGTGATGCGTCTTTGCATTGACTTAACATTGAAATCACTCGCGCCTGACGCGCTATTCGCGTCCGGTGTGAACGTAGCATTACACGGTCCTGACAAGAACATCGGTCTCCTCGGCTGTGAACCGCTCCTGACGCGTGCCTGGTAAATCCGCCGTTATAATAGCAATCCGCCATGCAACATGCGCGCCTGCTCTTAAAGGGAATGTGAGATGACGCTCTGATTGGTTTATTTCACGTTACGCCCAAACCACACCTATGAATAATGAAGCTACTTCAGACCCCTTTTAGATTTGCGCCATGCGCAAGAGGCATTTATCCCGCCGGGAAAATAGCAACAGCGCCGGGATCCGCCCAAAAAGTTACTTGCGCTTTGCGCTTTGACACTTGCGTTTCAGATCGTTAAAATAGGGCCCAGAGTGTGAGCAAAACAAGTGTGTTTACCATTAACTTTTAAGACTGAATGGGCAGGCAAACTCGTGTTTGATTATACTTTATCATATACTGGAGGTGGGTGCGCCTTTCATACGGATTACATAATCAGTGGTTTTGTATTGGTTTGTTTAAAAGTAGATATTTCAAGCTTTCTATAGATAAGGATGTTTCTCATGTCTGTGAGATGACACTGAGTTTTGGTTCATTTTTGTGATGTGCTCCAGTCCACAGAGACGGAGACGGCAGACAGTGTGTCCTGTTTGTTCTCTTTATTTTACAAAAGCACAACATTTTGTTGTTATTGTGAGTTTACACAAAATAATGATGGATTACTCTTGTCGATATAACCGAAAACAACAAAGAATTTTAAGTTGTTTCAACTGTTATCAGGAAAAAAGGCAAGTGATCGCGCCGGCGCCGCGCCGCCATGAACCCCGAGTATCTCTGGTTAGGACAGTAAGCAGGCGAGTGTGAGGAGTCGGGGTGGTGGAGGGATGCTGAAAACTGTTGAGGAACATGGATGAGTCAGCTACGTGTATAGTTTCTACATTCTGGCATTTATGTGCTGCCGGCTTCAGACATCGTCATATTCATTTTCCTGCACATGGGGATTCAAAATGGACCTTTTGCAATCAATTTATTTTGACATTTAATGTTCTTTTTCAGTTGCAAGTTTTTGAAATTTGACATTTTTTCAGAACCAAGCTGACTAAGCAAGTTGAACTTTATAGTGTGAGCATCTTTTCTAATAATATGCCTGGAGGTGCAGGAATAATGAAAAAAAAAAAGTCAAATTCAGTCAGTATTACTTGATCTAATTCACTTCAATCTCAATTTCAATTAAGTACAAATTAACTGTATTTAGTTGTGTTGTAGTCCCTAAAACAGTCCAGTACTTTTTTGTCAAACTCATTTTTATGTAAAAAATAATAATGAAGACTTCTGTGCCACCCCAGAATGGTTGCTGGCCCCAGCCCGACCACCCCTATGAAAATACCCTGACTCTGCTTAAAACATAGTAAATATAGGTAATTTTTATTCTTACATCAACATGAAAGCCTCAAGCTGATTCAGGGGGACTGTAAGTTGTAATACAAATGTAAGGCAAGTTACTTTGAATAACAAAGTGTCTGGTAAGAGAAGAACAATAAGTGAATAATAATGATGAAATTCTGTAGACTAAAGGCAGGTGAGCGCACTCAGCAGCAAATTATAATTTAAATTAAAAATTATAACAGAGGGTGAAGATTGCTATTTTCGGAGATGCCTGAGTCGCTTTAGTTCAAAGGAAACATTGTTGCGGATTGTTCCGTTTGTGCGTTCAGATGTACGTACATCATGCATTTTGATTTAATCTTTTGATATACAAAACACGATCCATGTTTTGTTAAAGGCTCCTAACAAGCTTGAACATTAATGTACAGCTGACAGCAGTTGCAGACATCTATTATTGGCTAAAAGGAAGCACCTACTGACGGCACCGATAAAACAGCAGCAATTCAGCAGAGCGGCTCATGGGAAGCCGGGATAGTTCCACACCAGAGAAACAGAGCAGGAGGTAAATTGAATTTCTATCTTTCTCTCTGACATTTCGACTCTTGACACTCTAATTACTCAGGGCAAGTCATGCGTTGACAAAAAAAAATCTGGGGATTCTTTTCTCTCGCTCTCTCTCAATTTTTTTTTTTTTTTTTTTGGTCGATAAACTAAGTTCTTGTCATGGATAGCAACAATCAAACCACAAGCACAAATGTGACTCTGTGACCCCTGACAGCGGAGGGATGGGGAATCAATTACGTAGGCCGCAGGTGAAGAATTAAAAAGCAGCTGTGAAGGAGACAGAGGCATTACAGTGTGAGCGGGGTCATGTTCACGTTCAGGAGATAAGAATGGTTCGAATTTTGACATTAGCCAATTCTAATCACCACTTGAATGCACCCAAATCTGTGATTTATGCCCACTCCTTCAGATGTAGAACTTTATTAATGTTGTGGCGGCATGTTTGCATGGCAATTGGAAGCCAGCTGGGTTACTCATTACAACTCATTTGAAAATGGCAGTGCTACATCAAAGTTATCTCCCAGAGAAATGTAGCTCATTAAGATACAAGCCATACAGCGAGCTCTGCAATAAACATGCTTCTTTTTCGCTGAGGTTGGTAAGAAAGGAAACGTTGTGAATGTTTCTAGCAGACAGGAAATAAAGTTCAGCAGCTCATTTTAGGACACTCACAAAAAGTAGCATGACTGAACTAAAAGTGTTTGTGTTGTGCTGGTAATTTGAACATATTTATGAGTAGTGAAGCTAATGATTGTTAAGATGAGCATTACTGTAACTATTGATTATACATATTGTGTCCTAGATTTCAGTGACGAGCCATATCTGGAGGTATCAGAGATGTGGGTAAAACACCCCAGTAACAACATAGAGACACCTGTTCTTAATGATATTCTAAATGAATATATTTGTCTCTTTTTAGAGTTAAATTGTCAAAAATTATAAAAAAGAAAAAAGAGAAGAGAAGCAGCAAAAGATATTAAACCTTGTTTCACACTACCATTCAAAAGTTTGGGGCCAGTATTATTTTTATTTATTTTTTGAGATATGAACATTTTCATTCAGCAAGGATGGTTTAAATTGATAGAAGTGACAATAAATACATTTAAAATGATACAAAAGTTTCTACTTCATAAAAAAACTGTCCTTTGAACGCTATTCATCAGAAACTTAAAAAAAAAAATCATAGTATCATTTCATTTTTCACAAAAATATGAAGCAGCTGTCAATAAGAACTATTTCTTGTGCATTAGAGCATATTAGATTCGACTTCTGAAGGATCATGTGACGCTGAAGACTGGAGTAATGATGCTGAGAATTCAGCTTTGAATCACAGGAATAAAATACAGAATATTTAAAAAAATATTAAAATAGAAAACAATACAACGATATTTCAGAATATAATACTGTTTTTAATTTAATTGTTAAAATAAACACAGCCTTGGTGAGCATTTAAAGGGTTAGTTCACCCAAAGATGAAAATTTTGTCAGGAATTACTCACCCTCATGTTGTTCTAACCCCGTAAGACTTTCGTTCATCTTCAAAACACCAATTAAGATATTTTTATGAATTCTGAGAGCTG
Source organism: Rhinichthys klamathensis goyatoka (assembly GCF_029890125.1). NCBI lineage: Eukaryota > Metazoa > Chordata > Actinopteri > Cypriniformes > Leuciscidae > Rhinichthys > Rhinichthys klamathensis. Next base: position 272,092 of record NW_026606776.1, read on the forward strand.
GCTCACTCCTTTCATTGGCTTCTAGGCAATTTCATTCTGCCAGTCCAGAAAAGTTAGTAGAAACATTGTTAAAATAGTCCAAGTGACTACAGTGGCTAAAGTTTATCAAGCGACGAGAATTTTTCATAAAAAAAAAAAAAAATGTCATCTTATTTGACAGTCTAGATTTCTGATGACGTGTTTTGTGTATTTAATATTTAGCGTATACATAAATATTTTTTATTCAAGTGCACTGATTGGAGAGGCTTGTGTTGTTGTCTTATGAAAAAAAAAAAGGAAAATCGGCCAAAAAAATTGGCATCATAATTGGCAATCGGCCATCGGCTGCCCCGATTTCTAAATATCGGCATCGGCCAGAGAAAAACCCATATTGGTCGAACTCAATTTTTTTTTTTTATTTTTTTTTTTTATTTACCAGTTAAGACAAGTAAACAATCTGCCAGTGCAATAAGCCAAAAACACATTTGCAAAGTATATAAGAATGTATATAAGTTATAATCTATGATTATTGATTCATATAATCATATATGAGGTTTTAAAGGTTTTCTTTTTTTTTTTTTACTTGACAATTAAAAACAAGGTAACACTTTATAGTTTAGGGTCAAATTCTCACTATTAAAGGTGGGGTAAGTGATATTTCAAAAACCCTGTTTTGAAGTCTGCAGAAATAGAGATGAGACACAATACAAAAGAGAAAAGCTCAGAAGAAATCACTGGACAATGGAGGGTTATGACTAGGCAAGAGCTTTAGGACTCGTGTTAATATTAGAAAAGCTGTTAGAGAATGCGGTGTTTAGTGTTATTGTTAGTGCACTCGCCTCACATGCCGGTGATCGGGGTTCGAGATCGACTCGGATTGGAGGGTGAGTTTTGGAGGTGGAGCAATGAAGAGAGGGGTGTGTTTGTTTGAGTTGATCTAAAATATAAACTGTCCAACAGTGTTTTTGAAATATCGCTTACCCAACCTTTAATGTCTTATTCTGCATGACCATATTCTAACAAAAAGCTAGTGTGGCGGTGACCGGTTTACACTGGATAAATTAATAAAGCAGTAGTGACACATAACCTGGCAAGTATCTTCATTCACCAACTTGCAACACAGCCTTGCTAAAACGCACATATGTGGGAGATGCGGAATGGATAAATATAACTCAAAAAATAAAAGAGGTCTTGAATAAGCCCATTAATGGCATGTTTGAGTCATGCTTGTTTTATCGATATATGTATCATTTTAATTTGCTTGTTACACAATGCAGCCTAATTTATTGTAATAATTATTTGACGTTGCCTACTTTTACACTCAGAATTATTCCTTGACATCCTCGCTTACTAAACTGCATTGTTTTTAATTGTTTGAGTGCTGGAGGTACGCTATTACGTCGTGTGCAGAGTGATGTTAACATTTAAGATAGCTGGTGAGAGAAAATGGCACTGAAAATTTGACAAAAGTTGACAGTGAAAATAGGGCATACAAAGAAGAATGGAGAGACAACTATGCGTTCATCCTAGTTTTGTGAATGCAAAGCCGGTGTGTCTTATCTGCAACGGAGCGATCCAACAAACTCTTTTGAATGTCTTTCAGAACTTTTCATATTAAAAGCTATCAGTTCATCTCAAAATAAAATATTGCTGCAAAAATATTCTCTTACTTATATTTTGAAGGCAAAATCACTAAAGACGCAAGTGTAACTTACGTGAGTAACTGTTGCTGTCATGACAGATCTATTTCAGAACCAGCCGCCATTGTTGCCGACCACTGCTCTACACCTTTCTCAATCGGTGTCTGGTTCAATCACTATCCCAGAATTCTTTGTCCTTTGGCTGGAGTTGAGGTGCCTACTGTACATCCAACACTGGTTTGCTCTCCTAGGTAGGATATGAATCCATAAAAGGTCACCAACCTCCTCTCTTTCTATCGCCTGCTTGCATGCTTGGGCTCATACCAGGAGAGGAAACAAATACCTCACTGGATCCCCTTTATATGCTGACAAAAGTCAGTTTTAAAAATGAAACATTGCCAATTTGTTCTCTCAGCATGTCACCTTGCTATTAAAGTTGTCGAACACGTTGCCCCTGAAGCCTGCGTCCCGACAGCTCGGCTTTTCGTTACCCTCAAAGTCAATGGCCTAACACCGGGTAAAAATAAATATCGTAGATTTATAACGGCAGTTAGATGCTCAGCGCACACAAATGATAATTGCTCCATATTACTTGCGTAGTACCTGACGCAGGGGACTTGAAAAAGTGCTTTTGCTCAGCAAATGAGGAATGGATTCAGTGGTTCAGAAGTATCTGCACTCTTAGAAGTGGAAGGAAGCAGATATAAATATTTCAGTTGTGAGTTATGCTTGCAGATTATAATATTCGCTCTCTGAAGGATAAATCTGAGGAACTTAAGCGTTATTACTTGTCTTTATCACGTTGTTGGCAGCGGCGGTGACTGTCTGAGGTTTCGGTGCTGACTGATGACCTCATCATCCAGCTTGTACAATGGGGAGAAATTAAATTATCCGAGGCAATGAATCCTACCCTGTTTCCTCGAGAAAAAGCCTGGGACCGACTGCACCGCAAGTCGTTCGAAAAACTAATCTCTGGCATAAAGCCTTTTCGCAATGAAGAGAAGAGAGCGCAGAGGCCGTCGAGTTCGTGCGCGGGAGACTTCGGCAGTCGGGGAGGGCGGGTATGTCACGTCATTAAATCTCACCATCCCTTGTCTTTCTCTCCCTCGTTTTCTTTTGCTTTCTAATTTCATGTGTCTCTCCTACCGTGAGAGAAGGACTGCAGCTGTAAATCCCACAGTCGTAAAGCAGCAGATTGATGTGAGGTGGGGTACTGGAAGGCAACAGGAAGCACTGTCTCTGAGATGTGCGCAAAGATTCGGGGTGGCAAATGGCTCCTGGAGGTAATTAATGGCAATGGGGCTGGCTAATTAAAAGCTCTTAGCTTTCCCCGGCGCAGGGTTGCGGCAGCTGCTCGGGCTGGACGTCTCGCTGTGCGAGAGCGGGCATAAATCCTGCTACGGTATCGTAGAATGGCACCTGTGCTCTTTCTCGCACCTGTCACCTACGTTGTCATCTCTCATCCTGTCATCACGTTAACATTGCTCATGGCAAAAAAAAAAAAAAAAACCTTAAGAAAGAAATGGCAGACTTCCCATTTCACAATGATGTTTCCCAGAGGGCCGTAGAAAACCAATGGAGGAGGGGTGTCATGGAAGAAGGGCAAAGTGTGGGGATGGTGCCAGTTTGTATCCGGGGTTTTTTTTTTAGCTTTTTTGGGTTCAGCAGCAGATACAACCATCTCCCACACAAGCAAGACTGGTTTCCCGAGGGTTTTGCATCTGGGGTTTCTAATATGGCTTGATATCGTGTCAAGATCTCTCAAGCTAGCTAAAACGTTGTTGACGTGAGATGCGTGACATTCCTTGTGTGAAATAATTGGAGTCACAGGATCCACTGTACATTAGATTTTTTCATACAGATGGATTTAATCACTCAAAAATTCTTGCCTAATTAGACTGATTTGTTAATTTTTGTACGTATTTTGTTTTGAGCTCTGACATATTAAACACTCCTACACTATTGCAGTCCATATGGCCTATTTGCACTGCCCCCGTTTCAAACTCTTTACCATCCAGCTCTCATGCATCTCTCTTACTTTTTATACTTGTTCTGTCCTTTCCGTTTTATGCCGCGTCTCTCCTTTCCTGCTCCTTTCCGAGACTTCAACAATAAGCACAGAATGTCACAACCATAGAGATAAATGCATGGTAATTGCTGTAGCCTCTGGCATGGTAACAGGCCTTGTTGCCGCGGGTAAGGCTGTTGACCACTAATTACAGCCAGACACTGCATCTATTATTCATATTACTTACTCCTCTGGCAATTATGTCATTTTAATTTGGACTCCGGTGCTGTTAGGTCTAAACTTGCTAACTTTGCTCGATGAAGAACTTCTGTTTCGAGGGAGAAAAAAGTGGCAATGTGTGAGCACTTTTTCTTTCTGTGACTTTGAAAGCATAACCCAAATCTACATGCTCATGTTCACACCTATTACACGTTTAAAGTAGTTTGTAAGCACGTGATTGGTCAAGCCCCACTGCTTTAAGACACAATTCATCACCTTGATAGCAGGTGTACCATTTTACTTCCCAGGAAGGGCTGGTGTCTGCCGTCGTACACATCCGTCCCCACTGTGCAGTGCCCTATATACTGGTGCGGTATGACCTTGAGCACGCACACGCGCGCTTTGGCACAAGCTCCCTTAACACATTACAACCTGTCAGATCACCACTGTGGAGAGTATGGATCTGTGGCAATGAAAGATAGAAAAGTGATGATAGAGAGAGAGAAAGGGTGAAGCCTGACCTATATTTAGGAGGGAGCTGTAAACAATCTGTAAAAAATGCTCTCTACAGCCTGAATGATGGGTCATTCAGTAAATGAAGTGTACAATATGAACAAGGGTGAGGCATTCAAGAACTCTAAAAAGCATTTCCAATGAAATAATGATGGAAATGACACCAGTTTAGATGCAGAAAGCACAAGTGCCCTGGAAAGTTAGTGGTCATTTAGAATGTTTTTCTATACTGTGTATTTCCGGAGAGGCTATTTGTTTTTAACCCTTTGACTCTGGTGTGATTGGAACGTTCAGTGCATCACACAGACTATATAAATTGATAATGTGTTTTCTTCATATCAGATACACATTGTGTAGTTATTAGGTAACTATAAAATCTGCTCCATTCTTCTCCCACTTCACCGGCCAATTGACGTGTTGTAAATCCGACAGATACGGTTATCTGAATTTCTGTGCAAACTAATATTGGCAGCCTTATTAATCGGCTAACATATTAGTATTATTATAAACCCTTTATAATGTTCAAGGTGATATCAAGAGATCAAGGAGAGATCAACTAGAATATTTTAAACTTGCGTGGGAAAGGGTTAATGACCCTCAAAATATGAGGAATACAATATTTAAAAAATGAGGGAAGAAAAATAACCACTAAACTTGGTTAAGGTATTTATCTGACAAAATTATTTGCCAAAAAAAAGGCAAACCAAAGCTACAGTTTAATTTTACTATGCAAAGAAAAACAAAAAGCCCTCAGCAAAAAGCATTGATTACAACATAATCAGTTATTAATATTTGGTTGGTTCTCTATATGAGATTTTGTTCACCCTGCATATTACACACAACTAGTTTAGTTTTAACATCTTGACATTGCAAGTTTCAGCTCAAAGACCTGTTTTTCGTTCATTCTGTTTGTGCTCACATTAATGGCTGTATATTTGAGAGTTTCTAAAAGCATTTGTCCATCTGCTTGTCAGTTTCAAGAGTCAGGGAACATTTAGAGAGAGAGAAAGAGAGAGAGCGCACCTGCCGCCCCTTGGTCATAGCTGGTGCTGTAACAAGTTTTTGCAGTTTGAAAATTATAGGAATGGATCCCACAGAAAAACAACTTGTCATCCGTGTGCTTGGTGATAGCATGATGAATTGTCACCTTGGACACCTTTGATCATCAGCGCTGTCTAGCAAAGCCACACTTGATCACTGTCAGAGCCCTCAGGAGACGGGAGGAGACACAGAAAGAGAGAGAGAGAGGACAAAAAAAGAGAGCTACCTCAGGACACCTCGGGCTGGGTGGACAACAGGCCGTTTTCTGCTGAAAAGCCTATCAAAAAGTCCCATATCAAAAAGCGTAGCAAATTACATGCAATAAAGCTCAGGGAGAAACAGCCTACTGTGGTGTGGACGTGCCCTTGAGACAAGGACGCAACTCCTACAATAGCACAAAACAAGAGCAATCTGTTATGAATTTAAATGCAACCCATTATAAACGTATTATAATATGTTACCATCCAGATTATAAGAACCTATCATGTTCGGCCAAACATATTCTACGCAAGTAAGCCAACACTGAGGCAAATGACTGACCAATGTATTCGAAGTGCACAGTTCTTGTTTTACACCTAAAGTGCATTCTACCGTTATAAGACTTACAAGACATAATTATATTCAGTTGATCTTCCATGACACTAGTTAACCCAAAGGAGGAAAAAAATACAATGTTGTGTAGCATTCAAATTAAATGAATTGAGAAAGCCTTTTAAACTCAATTACTCTCCTGAATTTGAAAGGAATTTTAATCACTGTTGCTATTGTTAACTAAAACTATTTCCGTTCATTTAAATAAAGCTGAAATAAAATAAAAAACCTTTGTCGAGATTATCTATGCATGGATGGATGGATTTCTGAACAACATATGACATTGAGCATCTGCATCAATGTCCTTGCAATGTAGAGTTGGTTATGGGCCTTATGACAGGTAATGCTCCTCGGTTATAAAATGGACAGTTGCAAATGGACACCTGTTTAAAGCCCAGAAACAAATCCCTGGGCTGAAGTGGGGGTAGAGGGGGGTCTGGCGATCTGCCCCTCCTGTGGGGAACCGATTCTGCATACCACTTGGCTCTAGAGCTGAGGCAGATGTTTCAGGCCCAGGAGAGATGGAGTCTAACAAGCTCTGTGTAAACAGGACTAGTCTTGGTGTCTCTTCCTGAAGCATGAGACGCTTTGGCCCGAAAATGCTATCAGGAAGCAATTAAGATATGATTGGATGAAAGGCAAAGCTAAAGCAAAGAGTGCTACCAAATGTGTTTAAATTGCTGAAATGGCTTGAAACTAATATGAATTCTCGATGATAATCCTGTGTCTGCAGACATTTCCAGGAAACCTCTTTATTGCATTGAGCTATCAAAACCATCATGCTTATGTGAGGGAATCGCATAATCAATTAACATTGTGGCATTTGCTGGGACATGCCGGAGGACTCATGCAAGGAGGGCCGTCTTGTCATGAGTGCTCATCAAAGTAAAGGTCAGTTGCTGTCGGTGTCTGGTCCGGACCTGGGGAGATTTGGAGAAGACATTAGAGTGCACTTCAGCATCGAGTCTCCGAGCTTGATTCATAATGTGTGATAGTCAAATAGAACATAAATTTGGTAAGGCCACAGGTCGGTGTAATCAACAGCTGAAATGACAGAAACGAGGGCATGAGATGGCATAGAGACGTGAGCTTAAGACAGCTTATTTTAAAGTTGGAGTCTCAATATGTCAAGTTTCAGGCTGAAGGAGGAACGAGGACTCAAATGCAGAGTTTTAGTTGGAGAGCAGGTGGTACAAATTAACCAATGATCAGGTAAAAAGACAATAGACAATATACAGCGGAGCACATGGCATGTAGATACAAACAAAACAAAGCTCACACAAAATGTGACAAACATAGGACTCTCACCGACCGTTTGTCCACACAAAACATGACAACACCACAAGATAACAAGAAAGCATGCGGCCAAATATAAACACGTGCTGCACATAACACAACACATGTGGACATTAGAGCATACGGCCCTAGCACACTCAAAACCACACTTGCACAACGAGACCATCCCAGGAGACAAACATAAGGAGTGAATGTCCAAACCCCAGCACTAAACCAAAACTAAACTAGACCGAAGTGCTGGGATCTGATAAACCATGATCTGCACACAAAACAACTCATATAGACGGAAGATCGTACGGCCAGAGCAAACTCGAGACAGTTCGCTCACACAAAGACAAGATGGCGTAACCACATACAAGCACTTGGTCTAGATCAGGACCTTATATGTGTTTTAGCATCCCATGCACTTAAAGGGATAGTTCACCCAAAACTACACATTTCTGTCACCTTTTATTCAACCTCATGTCATTCTAAACCTGTATGGTTTTCTTTCTTTTGTGAAAAGAAGATATTGTTTTCTGTTTTTGTGCATACAGTGAAAGTAAGTGGTGTCACTGACTTTCATTAAATGGACATAACAACATTTTGACAGGCAGAAATTTAGGAAAATATCTTTCTTTGTCTGGTAGTCTTTTGGTCTGGGTCTTGGATTGTCTGATCTTGATTTCAACTTTTAGTGGAGTCATTCTCCGACATGTCCAAAGTGTACTTTCATTTAGTTTCATATTTTAGTTATTATTTTAGTTTCATAATGGTTTTGGAGTCCAAAAGTAGTTGTGGGTATTTCCAACGTTATCTCACGACCAATTCGTACGAGTGAGTACGAGGTGGCTAATTCGTACGACCTCACTCGGTCAGGGGTAGGTCATTCGTACAAATTCATACAAATTGGGCAACTTGTAAAATATGCACAATTTATCAAAAATCTTGCGAATTCGTATGACTGAGGTAGTATGAATTTGTATGAATTAGCCACCTCGTAAAATACGTACGAATTGCCATGAGATCGGGTTGGTATTTCTTATCCACCTTACACAAGTGGTCGTAAATATAGGCGTCTATTGTTTTTGGTGTCTCAAACAGTTTGTTGTTGTTGCTCCATCTTATCAGTTTCTTTTTTGACTGAAACTACGGGCCTGGCAGTATTGCCACCTTGTGGACAAACTCATTAGTGCAAAAACAATTCAAGGCTAAGCATATTGAAAAATTGTGCTGTACACGTACTGATGATGAAATTTACGGCAGGGGCACTTTGTGCATAAAACCTGAATATACTTTGATCTTAATATCCCTGTCTTGTCCTCTTTATAGTGATAAAAAAGGCTGATAATGAAATTTAAAACATTGATTTTCTTACTCATAGGGTTGCCAACCGTTCCGTATAATACGGAATCGTTACGTATTTGACACATAAAAGGCTTGTTCCGTATTGAACTGATACGGAACGCACTTTGTTCCGTATTTTTGAGAATCAATTCAGTCCAAATCCATGACAGACGCATAGCTTCTAATATATATGTCAGACAGACTATGATGAATGAACGAAGACCCGCTGCTATAATGGCAAATTCGGGGACTTGGCGCCACCTTGACGGGCTCTGACGTGTAATGACGTAGAGTTGGCTCATTGGTCGCACGTCAGAGGCGCCCGCGCCATTGGATGTGCAGTTGCCGCAGCGCAGCCTGAGCGAGCCAGACGCTCAATGTGCAAGCTGTGCAGCTGCAAATGCATTTTACAGGCTTCAGTAAATCGAGTAAAATGTGTTTCCGAAGACATTTGTAAGCTATAATAAGAAAACTACAAAAAAATTTGAAAAAAAAATGTTTGCACCGGAAAGAACATTCTAGAAGTCTAATTCTATTGAATAAGTTCGCACAAGGCTACAGAAAACTGTTGTGTTTATTTTTCTTCAAATGCAGTCTAAGCCGATGAGTTTCGAATGTTATATGTTGTATTTGTTTAAGTTAAAAATAAAACGTATTATAATCTAAACAAATACATGGTTCATTTTTGGCAAAATGATCATGATAGCCTTTATATATCTGTGTGGTTAAATCTTGTATATTGATTAAGCCTACTTTGCTATTCTATAAATATATAGGCCTAATAAGTTGCATTATAATATGATATAAAATGTATGAATTTCAGGGGGCATGTCACTACCACATACCCCCCCGTTCCTTATTTCCATTTCAGAAAGTTGGCAACCCTACTTACTCAGTTCCCCCAAATTAGACCAACTAAATAGGAGCACTTCTGTGAGTGATCTAATGTGAAATCTGACCGACTTATTATTTTTAGCTTTTGCGTTTGAAAGGCAAAGTCTTTTAAAAGAATCACAAGCATAACGTGAATTAAATTAAGGTAAATTAAAACAACTCTTTGTTACCGTGGTTCAAAACATAGCTCCAGGGGGGTATTTTGCTTATTAGAGCTTGCTAGAGTCTGAAATTACAGTAAAATGGGAATTTTGCGGCAAAGTACCGCCCCTGGCTCAGACATTGCAGTGATACAGGAGCAAGAAGGGTGGCAAGGGGAGAGAAATTACAATGAGAGAGTGAGGAGAAAAGAAAAGTGAACAATAAAATGCTGAGACAATGAGAGGCAGGGAGTGTCACGCCACATGGGAGTGCGGCACAGCTGTGACAGTCTACCTTCATGCATATTGATGGCACCCGTCATGGCGTACTCTCTCTGATTGAGCAGTCACACAATGGAGAGCGGCAGGCAACTCTTCATGTTGCCCAATCAATCAATGGCCAGCTCACACTTCAAGGCTTCTTTTCAACTGTCAATTAGTGGATTCAGGAGATGCTGCTTTAAGCTCCTACCAAAGACCTAAAGCGGGACATTTGTTGGTGTGATGTGTATGCATGTGTTCATAACATCATCCAAATCACATGTCGGAAGGAACCTCTGTGTTTGGGCAGAGGTATCCCCAGATATCACTTCTGCAGGCTATGCAGTCTGTCCAACAAGTCCTCCAACCCATACGACCATTTAGGTCGTTTGTGACTACCTTCAAATACGACACATAAGAGCGTTTCCTAAATTTGCGCCCCTACCGGCAGCTGGAGATATGGAGAAATGCATTATAAACTTTGACTTTCGCCTCAATGCATTATGGGATTTTTTTATCTACCTGCTAACGTTACCAGTTTACGTCAAACTCTCCCAGCTATTCAACGTAGTTTATTGCTATAAAAATATATCTTTTTGATGACTTCATCACACGTACAGGTAGGGTTTCCATCCGTATATAGTCCCGTGTTTATGAATTAAATGATGTCGTGTTTCAAATCGGTATGTATATTTCAAGCTGTGACGTTCATTCAAACGGACGCCAGCATTATAAAGTTAGTTTTCATTGTGACATTCAAACATTGAAATTTGCCTGTGTTGGGAAAGGTATCATGCAAAAAGTCCACACATTTACTATGTTTTACCAGTAACTGTCGATCCGCTATGTCATGTGTAGTAAAAGCACAGTAACGTTATACCATGCTTCTTCCACCGTAACTGTAACCACGGCAACCACAACACTTACAATGCTTTTACCACAGTAACTGTGTTTGTATTGTGTACTATTGTAGTTAAAGCACAGTAATTTACCATGATTTTACCACAGTCTGTGTTTTTACTGTCTACTATTTGTAGGTAAAGCACAGTAACCACAGCACTTGCCATGGTTTTACCACAGTAACCATAGTTTTACTGTGGTATTTGTAGTTAAAACAGTAACACAACACTTACCATGGTTTTACCACAGTAACCATAGTTTTACTGTGGTGTTTATAGTTGAAACAGTAACACAACACTTGCCAAGGTTTTACCACAATAACCACATCACTGGCCTTTAATACCTTTTTGTAATGTAATTGTAATTCAATATTCTTTTTCTGTCTTGCAGTTACTTCAGATCACATACTCTTCCATCTCCATCTCCCACAACAACCTTTAATCCAACAGCTCTTTTAAGAGGCCATCTCTCGCAAAGACTCACTTTCTGTCTCTCTCTCTCTCTCTCTCTCTCTCTCTCTCTCTCTCTCTCTCTCTCTCTCAGTTTTTTTTTTAACTGTAATTAATTTACACATATTTTTGCTCTCTTTCTTTCTCTTCTTCATCATGGAATATTTTAAAAATCAAAATTTGATCAATTCTGTCAGAAAGCTGCTATTAACAGGTAACTTGAACTCAAAGCTCCCAGTGCTGATCTTGAAGAAGCTGCCAGGGAGGCTGAACAGGTCCTTCAAATTAGGTAATGTTGAACACATTTAGTTATAGCTGATTTGCTTTAATGAATGTATCCTTATTTTATGTTTTATTAACTTTCCTTAAAGTCCTTCCTCTCAAATAATTTGGTCACGGATCATTTTAAACACACTGTCTCAACATGTATATATTTCTCTTTGTTTCAGCTGAAAAGAAAGTGCTGTCAAGGGCTTGTTAAACCTGTCTTCGTGGAGAGGGATGAATTCGGCCATCTTGTGCGTTTATGGAGAAGGAAAAAAGCTGCAAAGGCAAATGTTTCCAATGGTATGTCTGTGTTGGTCTTAACCCTTGATTGAACATTACTGCAGTTACATTTTGCACAGCATTTGATGTTTCTTAAACTTTATTTTACATACTACACTACCCCATCAGTAAGAACCCACAATAAAGCGTCATGTTGATGTAGTAATAGTTCATACAATTGGCCAAGTCAGCAAATTCATATGATATTGTGCAAGTGCACTCGTACAAAATTCTATGACTTTTACTCAAGCTGCTGTCATTGGCCATTGCCTCAGCTCTCTTGCAGATTGTAAGTAGTTGGACCGTTTATATCAGAATATCAAGTCCATTGTATTCTTTATTAACCTTTACATATTGGCGCCGTCTCTTCTCGTACCAACAGTACATGATATCTTTCCACATGTTGATTTTTATTGACCACATCTGTTTAAGAAGCAAGAGTCTGGAAATGCTAGTTTAACAAGTTACGTGACACATCAGATCTTCAAATAACTTGTCCTAATCAGATCACTTAAACAATTAGTTCACCCAAAAATGAAAAGTCTGTCAGTAATTGCTCACCCTCACCCTCATGTTGTTCCAACCCGTAAGACTTTCATTCATCTTCAGAACACAAATTAAGATATTTTTGATTAAATCTGAGAGCTGTCTCACTCCTCCATAGAAGCTAAGGGATCGAAACTTGCCGGCCTAGAAAGTTAGAAAAGACAATGTTTAAAATAGTCCAAGTGACTACAGTGGCTCAACCTTGAGTTTATCCAGCGACGAGAATACTTTTTGTGCGCAAAAATAACGACTTATTTAACTCTTCATTTTCTTCTCTGTGGGCCTCTGAGTGAGTTTACGTAGTGTAACAGCGCAGCGCTTCTGTGTTGTACGTCAGAACGTAGGCTCGCTATTGGCCGACGCAGGTCATGTGTGTGATGCGTGTGACGTACAACACAGAAGCGCTGCGCTGTTACACTACGTGGCTCACTCAGAGGCCCACACAGAAGAAAATGAAGAGTTGAATAAAGTCATTATTTTTGCTTGTTTTTGCACACAAAAAGTATTCTCGTGGCTCGATAAACTTATGGTTGATTGACGAAAGTCTTACGGGGTTGGAACTTGGAACAACATGAGAGTGAGTAATTACTGACAGAATTGTCATTTTTGGGTGAATTAACCCTTTAAGTTCGTTCATCACACCAAGAACAATAACTATAATGATAACTATTCTAACATCCACAACAAACGGACGATAAAGTTCTGTTTATTATCAAAAGTGCGTGCTGTGGTAATGTTGTCTGCCATTTTAAGTGCTTAAGCTTTTTAAAGTCGAGTAGATTTTGATTGGCTGTCAAAGATTTTATAGTTTATCAGCTGGAAAAAAACAACATTTTTGAAAGTGATTCCAACGAAATTGTTCCTCTGTGTCGTTATATGTTAAATAGCTGCAGTGTGGGCTCATCCTTTGTGTGAAGACGCCTTTAAACTGCTTACAACAATACTGGCAGCAAGTAATCATGTTTAAAGGAATTCATTTATTAATATAGCTTGCTATTGAAGATACAGCTTTTTCTAGTACCACCTTTCTCTCATTATTAAAACTTACACCCAAAATTCTGCCCGTCTCAGTTCCTGTCTTAATGTATATGTTTAAACAACAATAGTATTTAAACATGGGTTCAATAGACATTTCTTGTTTTACAGCTGAAAAAGAGCAAGCCAGGCAAACCAGTATTCACCAGGACAACCAGTCCTGTTGGGGATGAGAAATGAACATGGCCTTCTCATGTATTCATAGATACTCATACATACATGTTTATAGCTGGAAATTACTTTATATGGTGAGTACTGACAGTTTTTCTGGAGTTATTATTAAATTGTTGTTTTGTCTGATTGTTTGAAGGAGGATGAAGCCAGTTGATGAAGAAATAGGCATGTTGCACTAGTTTTAAATACATTATTAATTTGTTATGACTGCTTGTATTATGTTCTCATTTTCTACTTGTACAGAAAGACTACTGACTACATCAAGAGGTAGAGGAGCCGATAGCTGGCACTGAACACACTCAATGCTCAGGTCCGTCTTCACGCAGTTGGTCAGTTCACATGGTCCAGACTAAGGAGAAATGGGTCTGAGGCCAGAGATGGAGTTTTTGTTGACAGGAGACGATTCTGTGGCCACCAAGTGCAGCACTGCATCAGTTATCCACTGTGAAGAATACATTCCAGCTCTACATTGACAGGTCAGAGTTATGGCCCATGGAATCAATGGTAAGTCTAGTGCAGGGGTAGGCAAGTTCGGTCCTAGAGAGCCGCTGTCCTGCAGAGTTTGGCTCCAACACTGAGAAAAACCTCTCCTGCCTATAGCCTTAGTAATCCTGAAGACATTGATTAGCTTGTTCAGGTGTGTTTGATTAGGGTTGGAACTAAATTCTGCAGGACAGCGGCACTCTAGGACCGAACTTGCCTACCCCTGGTCTAGTGCAACAATTTTAAATGATACTATTATATATGGTTTGCTGATTTACCACCTCCTAAATACATATTTTCTTTGGTTAGAACTTCACCCATCCACCCTGATGCTGTGCTGAAGAAGGCTCATCAGTGTCTTTTCTTCCTCAGACAGCTGAGGAAGTTCAGTGTGAGCACCAAAACACTCAAATCAACCCTCAATTTTACACTGTGGAGAGGATCCTGACTGGCTGCATCACTGCAAAGCTCTACGAACTGCACAGAACACTGTTGAAGGTGAGCTTCCCTCCCTCCAGGACAAGGGAGTGTGTGAGGAAACTTCCCTTCCTACAGGTGTGTGTGAGGAAAGCACGGAGAATCCAGACACCCGAGCCATGGACTGCTCTCACCGTTACCATCAGGCAGAGGCTATCGTAGAACCCGCACCAGCAGACTGGACTCATACCAGTAAAACACACAGCAACCCCCACCCCCCAACCTCATATGCTCTACATTTTTTCAATTACACTGACTGGACTCTTACTCAGTATTATTCTGGACCCTGACATTCTATTTTCACTCATTCATACCGTACTGCACTGTATATGTATACTGTGATTATTTTGTTTGTTATTTTTTTCTTTTTTCAATCTGTGTATAGTATAATATTGTACCATATATTGTTCTCTACTTGTATTGAGTCCCTAACATATAATGTGTATATTAATACTGTATGTGTTGTGTAAATATTCTATACTTGTCATCCATACTGTCATTCTGCAGAGTTTGCAAAAAAGAATTTCATCACCTGTACACACTTGGGTTCATGGTTTTGTGACAATAAAATTATTTGATTTGATCACATCTTTTGTCCATCATTTGTACTGTACTGTGCTCACTGTTCGATAACAATTGCAAATTGCTTATATACATGGAAAAAGATTTTGATAGGGAGATAAATATCATGATTATAACAACCCTTTTTTATTTCTCTCAAATATCATAAGTCTTTATATGCTACTTTAGCTGTATTTATGCTGTATTATCCAGTAAAGTTTTGTACATGGTGTTGGATAACAACATATGGTGAATATTATTTATTAAGGATTGTGTTTGGTAAATACACAATTAGATTTTGTAATAAGACATAATAACCATGATTGTTTTAATTGAGACATGAAGATTTGTCATATTAATGACATTTGGGACAATCATTTGCTAGAATGTTACCATTGTATATGTTTTAGGACTTAGATGCTGTGTCAAATACAGTAAATATGCCAAATTTCAGTTACATGAAGTGAAAGGCTGAAAGATGCATCACAAGAGACTGCATGGGCTATATTGTAATGGGCACTTCAGGCACACTGAGGATGATGTACCAGGGAAAGATCAACATGGATCCTGTACTATAAGCAGGATGAGCATTCAAATTTCTGATGTCCAGAACTTTTACATTATGATGCTTTGCAGTGCATTCATTTTTTGTTAAGACTTTTGAGCCATAAGTTACACACTGTGTGTGTACTTGGACAGTATGCCATTCAGTAAAACAATGTTGTACAATGAAGTGTCACAAGTGTATTGGTTGTTTAAATTGATGTCTTTGTTTATTGTCAACACTATTCTTATGCTATGTTTACATAATGATGTTGACTTCACTTTTAAAAAAATCATATATATATATATGAAAAGGTGGTATAAAGGCGTTTTAAAAAGTGCTTATAGTAAAATACCAAATTTTAGCCTGCCTCTCAAATATGTCTTAGAGGTTTGCACAATGACCATGATTAGATATCCCTATGTTCAGTAAAGATAGTATTTTTTAAAATTTCTTTATTAAACGTTTTAAACTACATTACCCATGAGCCTCTATCATAATAAGCTATTTGGCAATGGTCTTTGTTTGTAGTTCAGTTAACTTAGGGTTAGGGTTAGGATCTCGGTAAAGGGGTAATTTCTCACAACAAATCAACACCACATTGTTAACTTTATGTATTACTGACGTAATTATAACAGCAAAACGTACTTTGCAACATTAAACGTTTAGTAATATGGGTTTAAAGATTGTCCAACCACAGCCAGTCCTGTAGGTGCCAAGGAAATGTCAAAGCCAATGACAACCCAGTTGAGCAGATGCGTCACACTTACTTGTCCATATATGGTCATTTATGACAGGATCTTCCAGGTTCTTGTGGTGAATGGACAAATTAAACATTTATTTGTCCTCATTAAATATAAAACTAAAATGACAGATTGCATTGCATAACCCGATGCAACAATAGATTACACGCAATAGAAAAATGTTGCAGTTGGATACTGTATGACAAATACGTATTAAAATAATTCAAAAAGTTTAATTTGCTTACAAAAAACTAATCCTCTGATAATTATTCAAGCATTCAGTATTTCTTAAACAAAGATATGTTCAGCTACTATTCAAATGAAGTGCTTCTATAACATTTACAATGTATTAAAGGTATATATTTAATCACTTCTGTGTTTCCAGGAAATGGACCCCATTACCATTATTAGCTAGTATAAATATAGGAAGAAAAAAAAAAAAACCTCAAAAAAAGCATAATGAATGGACACATTTTGTAGTAATTTACCAATGTTTATTTATATGTCAAACTGTTTAAATACAAAGATAAGCGCCCAGCACAGCATCCTCTGTCACACAGGTACTTCTCCAGTTTGCGCCACTATGTAGAAAAGAAAACAAAAAAATAGGTTGGTTATATAAAAAAATATTTGCATTGAGGTAATCAATTATAGTGAAAAATAGAAAACTCTTAAAAAAAACACTGATTGATAAAGTAACTGATATGTAACCGAAACCCCTTTAAAACAACAATGAATAGTATACAACATGTAATTTTGATTGGCATTTCAGATAGATGGAGAAAACTGAACTGGAATGATATATGTAAGGGATAATGTGTAAGGGACATTATCCCGCATATTACATGGCTACCTACCAAATAAATCAATAATTTGACTCAAAATATTGATTTAAAAAGGAGTTTATTGATTTAAAAATGATTGTATTGCTTCCGCTAAAGAAATTAGCGTTTAGCGCTACGTCTCTACGGTTAGAATCCATTGCAACGCTCAGTTTTTCATGGCAACGGTGTGTTATACTTAGCAGCGGTCTGTTTTCAAGAAACAACAGACCGCATTCTACTTTAGAATTCAACCAAGCCATGTAATAAATATATATATATATATATATATATATAATTACATATTATGCAATTCAATAACATTAAGTTGAAACAATTAAGGAAATAATATTAAAAAGAAAAGGTTATTTTTACATTACCATTCCCCCCCCCCTCTTTCTCTGTGTTGGCAAGTAGAATACAGTGGGAGGGATGGTGACAGGAGTGCTCACAGTAGAATCTGAGTGTTCACTGTAGAAAAGAAATGGATTACAAGTAGACATGGTCAGAGTGGAAATTAGCAATAAGAGTGAAGAAGGGCTGAGAGCAGATGTGCCACACAAGACCGAGAGCGATGTGAAAGCTTTTGGATGGGTTGGGTCTTAAACGAGCCATTGGGTTTGATATTGTTGAGAGCTGATGGAGTTTGATATTGTAGAGAGCTGATGGAGCAGGACTAAGTAATTCGTGACAAATCCTGCAAGAAAGGACAAAAGAGAATTTTATTAAATCACATGATGAACTATAAAAACACTGACAGCCAATCAGGATCTATCCAACTTTAACCGTTTGTTGTGGATGTTAGAATAGTTATCATTATAGTTATTGTTCTTGGTGTGATGAACGAACTTAAAGGGTTAATTCACCCAAAAATGACAATTCTGTCAGTAATTACTCACTCTCATGGTGTTCCAAGTTCCAACCCCGTAAGACTTTCGTCAATCAACCATAAGTTTATCGAGCCACGAGAATACTTTTTGTGTGCAAAAACAAGCAAAAATAATGACTTTATTCAACTCTTCATTTTCTTCTGTGTGGGCCTCTGAGTGAGCCACGTAGTGTAACAGCGCAGCGCTTCTGTGTTGTACGTCACACGCATCACACACATGACCTGCGTCGGCCAATAGCGAGCCTACGTTCTGACGTACAACACAGAAGCGCTGCGCTGTTACACTACGTAAACTCACTCAGAGGCCCACAGAGAAGAAAATGAAGAGTTAAATAAGTCGTTATTTTTGCACACAAAAAGTATTCTCGTCGCTGGATAAACTCAAGGTTGAGCCACTGTAGTCACTTGGACTATTTTAAACATTGTCTTTTCTAACTTTCTAGGCCGGCAAGTTTCGATCCCTTAGCTTCTATGGAGGAGTGAGACAGCTCTCAGATTTAATCAAAAATATCTTAATTTGTGTTCTGAAGATGAACGAAAGTCTTACAGGGTTGGAACAACATGAGGGTGAGGGTGAGCAATTACTGACAGACTTTTCATTTTTGGGTGAACTAATTGTTTAAGTGATCTGATTAGGAAAAGTTATTTGAAGATCTGATGTGTCACGTAACTTGTTAAACTAGCATTTCCAGACTCTTGCTTCTTAAACAGATGTGGTCAATAAAAATCAACATGTGGAAAGATATCATGTACTGTTGGTACGAGAAGAGACGGCGCCAATATGTAAAGGTTAATAAAGAATACAATAGATTTGATATGAACTTTCTGATATAAACGGTCCAACTACTTACAATCTGCAAGAGAGCTGAGGCAATGGCCAATGACAGCAGCTTGAGTAAAAGTCATAGAATTTTGTACGAGTGCACTTGCACAATATCATATGAATTTGCTGACTTGGCCAATTGTATGAACTATTACTACATCAACATGACGCTTTATTGTGGGTTCTTACTGATGGGGTAGTGTAGTATGTAAAACAAAGTTTAAGAAACATCAAATGCTGTGCAAAATGTAACTGCAGTAATGTTCAATCAAGGGTTAAGACCAACACAGACATACCATTGGAAACATTTGCCTTTGCAGCTTTTTTCCTTCTCCATAAACGCACAAGATGGCCGAATTCATCCCTCTCCACGAAGACAGGTTTAACAAGCCCTTGACAGCACTTCCTTTTCAGCTGAAACAAAGAGAAATATATACATGTTGAGACAGTGTGTTTAAAATGATTCGTGACCAAATTATTTGAGAGGAAGGACTTTAAGGAAAGTTAATAAAACATAAAATAAGGATACATTCATTAAAGCAAATCAGCTATAACTAAATGTGTTCAACATTACCTAATTTGAAGGACCTGTTCAGCCTCCCTGGCAGCTTCTTCAAGATCAGCACTGGGAGCTTTGAGTTCAAGTTCCCTGTTAATAGCAGCTTTCTGACAGAATTGATCAAATTTTGATTTTTAAAAATATTCCATGATGAAGAAGAGAAAGAGAGAGAGCAAAAAAATGTGTAAATTAATTACAGTTAAAAAAAACTGAGAGAGAGACAGAGACAGACAGAAAGTGAGTCTTTGCGAGAGATGGCCTCTTAAAAGAGCTGTTGGATTAAAGGTTGTTGTGGGAGATGGAGATGGAAGAGTATGTGATCTGAAGTAACTGCAAGACAGAAAAAGAATATTGAATTACAATTACATTACAAAAAGGTATTAAAGGCCAGTGATGTGGTTATTGTGGTAAAAACATGGCAAGTGTTGTGTTACTGTTTCAACTATAAACACCACAGTAAAACTATGGTTACTGTAGTAAAACCATGGCAAGTGATTTGTTACTGTTTCAACTACAAATACCACAGTAAAACGACAGTTACTCTGGTAAAACCATGGTAACGTTAACTGCTGTGGTTACCCATGTGCTCTAACTACAATAGTAGACAGAAAAAACAGTTATTGTGGTAAAAGCATGCAAGTTACTGAGCTTTAACTACAAATACCACAGTCAATCTAACGTTACAGTTACTGTGTTAAATCCAAGGTATGTGTTGTGGTACTGTGCTTTAACTACAAATTCCACAGTAAAACTACTTAACTTAGGTAAAACCATTGTAACTGTTGTGTTACTGTGTTTACAAATACCACAGTAAAACCACAGTCTTAAAAGCATGGCGTTGTCTTATTTAACTAAAAATACCACAGTAAAACTAATTACTATGGTAAAATTTATGGGCACTGTGCTTTAACTAGCAGGATCGAGCTAATATTGTGGTAAAATCACATTCATTCAGTGGCATTCGCAACTGATTTGTAAAGAAAAAAACATCAAACTACACTTATACTTACACATGAATTGCCGACAGTCACAACGATACATGAAATAGATCTTTAAATAAAATAAAACAGATATTGATTACGGCGTTCAGGGACATTCTTTTTCTTGCCGCATTTTGTTTTTATTGGTAACGACAGTCAAAGGTCATTTGATGACGACACACCCGATAAACAAGACGGTCATATATAAGACTGCTAGAGGGCGCTTCATTTTAAAACGCCACTATAGGTCGTAATACGCTGCATGTACAAACGACATATGGGGTCGTTTTTCGGAGGAGGACAGTCTCAGTCTGTCTGTCGTTATTATGCTATACTTTATTTCTGTAACTGTATTTTACTATACTCTCTTATTTATTTATTTTTTAAAAATTGCTCTGAAATTTGCTATGCTAGTGTTTCTTGTACTGCTTTGTCTTTTTTTGGGTGAATTGCTTATACTGTTATTACTTCTATGTCATTCTACTATTATTCTCATTTGTTTGGATAAATGGATTAATGTGTATATGGTATTCCCTGAAGCTAGACGAATGCAGCAGCAGAATGACATTTTGGTCGTGCGGGACAAAAGTTTCTAGATTAATGTCTTTCTTGGCTTTTACTCTGATGGAGAAGCAACCCTATATTACTGAGAAGTCTTGATTTAAAACTGATGCAATATTTTCCACTAAAGAAGTGCATGAGAAAAGGGTGAAGTTTAATTCTGGCTAGAATACTAACACGTTCTAACACAGTCAAGCTCTCAACATTTGTGCAAATACAACATTAAAGTGACATACAGAGTCTCTTTATATAGACCGACCTTTAACTCATTGTGTGAAAATGTCAAGATTGAGGTTTATGGAAAGTTCAGGGCCATATACGCATGGACATGTGTGTACTGTAAATGATGGATAAACAGTGACAGAACGTTGGCTAGCACTAATGCACAGTTTCCTCAATGGACATGATGATGGTGTTTTACCGACACTCATTCCCGTCTCGTCTCTCACTTTTGCTGAAAAGGAGGCTCTGTCGGCATATCCCTGATTTGACAATTTCTGGGAATCAAAGCGAATGTTTCCACAAACCGTATCACAGCAGTCTCTGCTCTAACCCTTCCAATTCCTAAAAGATTCATGTGACACACATATTATGCTGATGCAGATCAGGTCAGAGTTGTGCTTTTCTCATCTTTACCCAGAATTATCCTTCACTTCCTCGCCAGTTTGCAAAGCAGTCCATAAGTGGCACATCGAGGCTTGGAAAGCAAGAAACCCTGCGGTTGCTTTGGCTTTTCGACGTGGCCGCTCCACTGATTGTAAATTATGAAGCGCATTTCTATGCATTAGAAATGCCAGGTATAAGGCATACTCCATTAATATGCATCCGAGCAGAGTGATAAACAGGAGAGGTTTGAAGAGAGACGGAGCCGCAAGCGGCTCAGGACAACTGTCAATGCCACTTAGTGTGACTGGCAGAGAAAGACAGACTGACAAGTATTCATCCACTCTGCGGAACAGCACTGCTGGGTATTTGCTGCTTTTAAAATGTTTTAGGACAACATATTCCGTGCTCTATATATTACAGCTGGAATGAAGACCACTCTGTGCTAGTTGACAGACGTCTTGTTTCTAAGTCTAGGTTTTCAGACTAAATTCTGAGTACAACATTTCAGACATAACAAGAAAAAAATGTATTGAAAAAGAACTTAGAAAAGTCACACTTACAGTCTCTTTAATATCTCGATTTCTCTCAGATGCCAATGAGATTAAATGGGGAGCAAATGAGAACTTTTATTTAAGTCTTCTACTTTTTGATTTAGTGTACTAAAACGAAAACCATGAAAAACATGTTCATTACTTGAAATAAAAATATACTTTAACTGAAATAAACTAAAGTAAATATATAAAGAAATCTTTAAAAAAAAAAACATTTAAAAAGGCAACATTTCTTATGTTCATATCTTGTACTAAAATAACTAAAACTATAGTCATTTTTTTTTACAAAAAGCACAACAAAATTACTAAAACTTGAACTATAATTAAACTGAAAACAGAAAATATAAAAATAGAAACTAAGTCAAAATATTATTACAATTTATAAAAGAATCTTTTATTTTATTCCCTGGAATTATTTCCAGATTGTGCTCAGATTTCAGGATGAAATAAAATATTTACCATTAAATTATTCCATTATAGTTGTATGGAGCCCCTAAAGGGACATGGTGATAAAAAAATAAAATAAAATAAATGAGACAGGAGAAAAAAATAATCAATGCATTTGCGTTCCCAGTGAAACTTTGCATTCCCTCACAAACCTTTGCGTTCCTTTGCAAAACCGTTTGTGTTTCCCAAGAAACTTTGCGTTCGCTCGCAAAGAAAGGACTCAAAAGTTTTCTAGTGACGACGATATCAGTGTTGTTATTCTTAAAACTAAATATTATGTTAACTAACTATTTATTTATTTATTTGTTAATTGAAAGAAGGCTGAAATAAAATATAAATATTAGATGAAAAACTCAAACTTAAAAAACTTAAATTAGATATGTTACCTTGACAGTTAACTAAAATAAAATTAGTTTTTAAGTAAAATGTAAAAACAAAAGTACCAAAAGTAAAATAAATTGAAATTTAAAACAATTATATATATATATATATATATATATATATATATATATATATACACGTGTACAACATGTTTCGATTATATTTCAGGCCTTCGTTAACCTTCTCAGAAGAGTGTCTAGAAAGAATCCTAAAATCCAGACATGGGGCAGAGAGTCCTGGGAGGAAGACATGTCATCATCTGCCTTGTTTGTGCTGCCATTTCCAATGCTCAGTTGCTGACATGTCAACAAAGAATGTCGGCCGTGACCTATACGCATCGGGCGAGGGTCACAGCCCAGGTGGCATTTGGCTTTCTTTCTCTCACTGAAAACGAAATTCATCTCCGAGGTCAGATTGTGTGAGAAATGGAAAAGGTGGTGAAGTAATCATTGAGGTCCTCACTCTCTCATGCTTTCACACAGGAAAGAAGCATCATTCGTCAGAAACTGGTGGTGATATTATGAAATTTTGTTTAGATGGCACAAAGACCAACTAGGGTTCATCTTAGAGGCTTTTGTTGTCAAACTCAGTGCTTCTCTTAAAACTTTCTAATTCTTTGTTGACAAAGACACTTTACTAAGGGTTGCTAAATGTCATGACATTAATTAAATGTATTTACTGCTTTATTCTGTTCTATGTATTTTTTAAGGACTGTCAAAATAAGCTTTACTGGAGGTCAATCAGTCTAAAATAATACAAATAACACCATCATATTATCATTAATTAGATTAATTATTTAAGCATTTAGAACAGTTTGATGTCGATCAGGGTTTTTTTAACCATTGTTATGATGGAACGATTCAATGATTCACTTCTTAAGTCAATTACTTTTTTTGGTTCCTGAGTGTATCGGCATTTTGAACTAATTGGTTCAGTGAGTTATTCAGTGACTCACTCATAGGGGTTTTTTCAAACGGAAGGCTGTATATCTCAGCTGCCACGCCATCGAATGTCGCTAAAAGCCGTCTCAATTTGAAGGATCCCAAAGCAGTTTTTGAAGGCTGCATCAAATGTATCCTTCACGGCCTTAGATCACCCACAATCCTTTGCACACATTCCAATTCAAGAAAATAAACTGATGGAAAATGAGTCTGTACGGAGTCTGAGTTCATTATGAAATGTAACACAGAAATAATGTTTTTGGACATGAAAGCATTGATGTTATCTTTTGTTTTGCTGTAAATTAATCACTAAAACTAAACAGGCTAGAATGAGACGTGGCTTAAATTATTGTCAGAGGAGTCGCCTCGCCTACAAGCCTCAGAAGGACTGGACCAGGAAGGACGCAGCCTCAAGGATGCAGCCCTCCATTTGAGAAGCACCCTCAAAGACAGTCCATTGTTTGGTTCTTAAATGAATCAACGTTTTTGAACGAATCAGTTGAGTCAAATAACTCACTTATCGCCACCTATTGGTGTAACAATGCCACCTGCTGAAAGAGTTACTGAAAAATCCCCACCACTAAATGCACAGACTGACTGTTTAGTGATGTAGTACTCGAGACCAGTCTCGAGACCGATTTCTGCTTTCTCGGACTCGTCTCGGATTGTTCCTTCAAAGACTCGGTCTCGACCCTTCAAAGACTCGGTCTTGACTCTGTCTCGGACCACAGTGGGAGGAGAAGGACTCGTAATTTCAGACCGAGTCCTCGAATTTTTTTTTTTCAACGCATTTTTTTTTATGTTCACATAAAAAAAAACACACAACAACACATAACAACAATAATAATAAAAAGCAATGTTGAGGGGCATTATTTGAAAATGACATCCCATGGTGCAATGCAAAGGCATAACAGTTGATTATTAACTGGGGTGATATTATATCATGAATATCAAAACTGACATGTCGAGACAAAATCTTGACTCAGACTTGCTTCCTCAAAGACTCGGTCTTGACTGTATTTGAAAAAAACCGGACTCGGACTCGACCCTTCAAAGACTCGGTCTTGACTCGGACTCGACTGTATTTGAAAAACAACGGACTCGGTCTCGACCCTTCAAAGACTCGGTCTTGACTCGGACTCGACTGTATTTGAAAAACAACGGACTCGGTCTCGACTTGGACTCGACCCTTCAAAGACTCGGTCTTGACTCGGACTCGACTGTATTTGAAAAACAACGGACTCGGTCTCGACTCGGACTCGACCCTTCAAAGACTCGGTCTTGACTCGGACTCGACTGTATTTGAAAAACAACGGACTCGGTCTCGTCTCGGACTCGACCCTTCAAAGACTCGGTCTTGACTCGGACTCGACTGTATTTGAAAACCAATGGACTCGGTCTCGACTCGGACTCGGCCCTTCAAAGACTCGGTCTTGACTCGGACTCGACTGTATTTGAAAAAAACCGGACTCGGTCTCGACTCGGACTCGACCCTTCAAAGACTCGGTCTTGACTCGGACTCGACTGTATTTGAAAAACAACGGACTCGGTCTCGACTCGGACTCGACCCTTCAAAGACTCGGTCTTGACTCGGACTCGACTGTATTTGAAAAACAACGGACTCGGTCTCGACTCGGACTCGACCCTTCAAAGACTCGGTCTTGACTCGGACTCGACTGTATTTGAAAACAAATGGACTCGGTCTCGACTCGGACTCGGCCCTTCAAAGACTCGGTCTTGACTCGGACTCGACTGTATTTGAAAACCAATGGACTTGGTCTCGACTCGGACTCGACCCTTCAAAGACTCGGTCTTGACTCGGACTCGACTGTATTTGAAAACCAATGGACTCGGTCTCGACTCGGACTCGACCCTTCAAAGACTCGGTCTTGACTCGGACTCGACTGTATTTGAAAACCAACGGACTCGGTCTCGTCTCGGACTCGGCCCTTCAAAGACTCGGTCTTGACTCGGACTCGACTGTATTTGAAAACCAACGGACTCGGTCTCGACTCGGACTCGGCCCTTCAAAGACTCGGTCTTGACTCGGACTCGACTGTATTTGAAAACCAACGGACTCGGTCTCGACTCGGACTCGGCCCTTCAAAGACTCGGTCTTGACTCGGACTCGGCATAGGCGGTCTCGTCCCCATCACTACTGTTTGATACAAACCGGGAAAAGTCCCAGTGTTTTGACCTAATTATCAATAATATCCAAATAACAATAATTTGAACAGATTGCTCTTATCTCAGATGTACTAAATTTCACATGAAGATGCTGAAAAATTTTCCAAGCTTCAACTTATCTCTGTTTGACTATGTGGCAATTTTTGTTATTTTTATTCACGCCTGGTCTTCAATATAATCGCTCTACTGGGCTGTCTGTCACAACGTTAACAAGTATCGTGAAGAGATGATAAAATACATTCATGCAAGTGTGTTTTATTTTAAGTCTCCTGGAAAAGACTGATGAATTTAAACGTTAATCTTTAAAATAAGCAGTATGATTCCAGACGGCTGTAAAGGGAGGCTGCCAGAAATGGAGAAAGAGATAATTAATTGTTAGGAGAGTTTCTCCGAACGGAAAGGTCTTCAGAGGCCTATTGCAGAGATTATGCAGCTGTTAACTTCGAGTTAATTCGATAATTTTCTTGGAGATTTATTTTTGTGCAGCTGTTTCTTTTACACAAAATTTACTCGGATGTCGACAGGGCTTGGGGCAAAATACCCAGATTTTTTACAACTCATGTCTTTACCACAATAGAGGAGATGTAGCATTATACCAGATATATGTCGAGCTTCTCTTAATCAAAATTGCAACTTTTTGTTGTACAAACCACAAGATGTAATAGAAAAATTCTAATTTTGCAACTGCATGAACCACAGCGTTACTTAACCTTTATTTTGAAAGACAAAACTGACAACTTGTATTATTGTAATCTCTTCATCAACATAGATAAGTTCTAATTACAACATCAGAAATCATGCTTTTTATTGATTACAGATATGATCTCACCTTTATGTTCATAGCTGTCTTCAAAAAGCTGCAGCTGTCACAGCGTGAGATTCCCAGAACAAAGAAAAACAACATGCCATTTTCATCTTATCCGGCTATCACAAGATCATAAAGAGCCTAATGGTATTTCTCTTTATCTGACAACGGTCAACAAACTCTTCCTGGGCTGCAGCGCGGCATCCTGTCCTCCGCTGCTAATTAACCTCCGATGAGCCAGAGCTGCACAAGTTAATGAAGTCGAGCTCTGTGTTTTTTGGATTAATTAGAACTCAAATAGGACGGTAAACAACGTGAGTAACAAATGGTGCGACGCATGGACTTTAATGCACAATTAAACGGGGGACTATCTGGGGAGGATTGAAATGCATACAGAAGTTGCTCTCTGAAGGCGATGCCATACATCATCCTTTCAGTGCTAATGGTTTATAGGCAGCCTGGAGTCGCCCCACGGTGCCTCTCAAAAATACTGGTAAACAAGCAGACGAGACACACTGCCTAGCTCAAGATGGCCGCCCGAGCCGGGATGTTTAACATGAAATGTCACAAAATACCACGTGTACACAGATACATCACAGCGGAATAAGGATCTTCAAAATAAAACTAAATCGGATGATTTAAAAAGGGGTCACCGTGATTTTGTCAAGTAAAAACATGTTCCTGTGACAATATATTTTGTTGATCCTAACAACATTCTTGGCCGAAAATGTAGTCCTATCCCTACCCTTAAACCTAACACTATACCCATAAGTTATCCCTAAAATCAGAGGGAAGAAGCACCCTGCTTTTAAGACTAAAATTGACATAAACTGTAAACCTGCCCCTCAAATCTGATTGGTTGATTGGAATGTTGATCTGGAAACACATTAGGTTTACCAAAGAAAAGGACCTATCAAGAAAAACTGAATGATCTATTCACCGAATACATTAAAACACCTTACAAACAAACAATTTCAAAGGCAACAAGGAATCTGCAAATATTATATTGAATTTTAACTTTGGTTACAATTATTTATGAATTACAAGTATAACATATTATGAATAACTTTATAATGCATTATACATTTAAAATACATTAAAAGGCTTTAAGCCTCTGAGCCTTGATCAATAGCTCTTATGTATGTGGGTTGCATTATTGCATTAAATTAAGCAGCGTTTATAGCTACAGTAGTCAACATTTGCAGTGGATCAAAACAGTGAATCAAAGTTTTCCTAAAACGATAACGGGTATTGTTCAAAATTCATGTATAACTTGATGAAAGGTTTTGATCCACTTCAAATGTTGACTACTGTATTTCAAAGTTTATTGATCCAGGTTTTATTTTAATTCTCATTCTGTTGCACCAGTTAATTTTAAACAGAACAAATGTGATTAAAACCTTCCTTTTGGGATTCCTTTTGTCTGCCATCATGAATTCACCACAATAAGTAAACAGCAACAATGTTGCTCTTTATTTTACTTTTTGAGTGACAACCATTTCCATAAGTAACTTTGTGCAGGTAAAGTAATTAAAAAATGTAAATGTATTGTTGTTATATGCAGAGCGCTCACCTCTCCTCCAGAGACCAGTCTTTTTCCTGTGTGTAGAGTAGGGAAGTGAAAAGGAATCTCACGTCTAAATCGAGATCAACAGATCCGCACCCTCGACTTGAAAGTGTACCGATGTGACCAACGGGATGGGTGCTGTGACCAGCGGGATGGGTGCTGTGACCAACGGGATGGGTGATGTGACCAACGGGATGGGTGATGTTACCAACGGGATGGGTGCTGTGACCAACGGGATGGGTGATGTGACCAACGGGATGGGTGATGTGACCAATGGGATGGGTGATGTGACCAACGGGATGGGTGTTGTTACCAACGGGATGGGTGCTGTGACCAACGGGATGGGTGATGTGACCAACGGGATGGGTGATTTGACCAACGGGATGGGTGATGTGACCAACGGGATGGGTGATGTGACCAACGGGATGGGTGCTGTGACCAACGGGATGGGTGATGTGACCAACGGGATGGGTGATGTGACCAACGGGATGGGTGCTGTGACCAACGGGATGGGTGCTGTGACCAACGGGATGGGTGATGTGACCAACGGGATGGGTGCTGTGACCAACGGGATGGTGATGTGACCAACGGGATGGTGATGTGACCAACGGGATGGGTGCTGTGACCAACGGGATGGGTGATGTGACCAACGGGATGGGTGATGTGACCAACGGGATGGGTGATGTGACCAACGGGATGGGTGCTGTGACCAACGGGATGGGTGCTGTGACCAACGGGATGGGTGATGTGACCAACGGGATGGGTGCTGTGACCAACGGGATGGTGATGTGACCAACGGGATGGTGATGTGACCAACGGGATGGGTGCTGTGACCAACGGGATGGGTGATGTGACCAACGGGATGGGTGCTGCTGGGCGGCCCATGATTTCAGCATGCTGTATGTTGGATGTGAATGTTGTTCAGTTATTATCCTGGAAATTAAAATGACTTAATTCAGTCTTATATAACACTTGCAGTCCAATTATTTTGAGTCAAAAATGTCTGTTATTACTTTGCATTGTGGGATACAATAGTCAGATCTGTTGTTGTCACTTTGCTAAACTCCCTCCCCTAGTCTACCATTGATGAAAATTAAGCTACTGTACAACAACAGATTATTCATTTACAGTTTTATCTGGAACTGAAATCAAAACCATGATCATGTTAACATTTACATATAAATAGTCATAAGCACTGCTGTGATTGATTGATTGATTGATTGATTGATTGATTGATTGATTGATTGATTGATTGATTGATTGATTGATTGATTGATAAAAAAATACTTTTCAGCAAGGACAAATTAAATTGATCGAAAGATTTATATTTAAAATAAATGTTGTTCTTTTGAGCTTTCGGTTTATTAAAGAACCTTGAAAAAAATTATCACACAGTTTCCACAAATATATTAAGCAGCACCACTGTTTACAACATTGATAATATTATTAAATGTTTCTTGAGCATAAAATCAGCATATTAGAATGATTTCTGAAGGATCATGTGACACTGAAGACTGAAAATTCAGCTTTGTCATCACAGGAATAAATTATATTTTAAAAGCTATTTTAAACTGTAATAATATTTCACAATGTTACTGTTTTTACTGTATTTTTGATCAAATAAATGCAGCATTGGTGAGCAAAAGTGATTTCTTTTAAAGAACATTTAAAAAATCTAACACATCCCATACTTTTGAACGACAGTGTAAAGTTAAATTATCACATTAAATATCATAAGAAACAACCAATGTTACTTTTAAATGTAACATTTTAAGGTACTTATGCGTCACTTCAACATATACCACAAAAATATGCCATTTTTTTTCTTCAAAAAAGTTTACTTCAAGTTTACTTCAACAGGAATCACAGAAAACAAAATGTTTGACAAAAATGGTCTCAATACTTATGTACACCATAAGTGGACTTCAGGGTAAAACATCTCCAAAAGTGTCAAATATGGCTCTGTTACACCACATTATTCGTACGCTGAAATGATTAGTGCTGTGTGGCATTAAGTGAACATCTAAAGCTCAGCATGGAGTTCGTTCACAGTGTTCTAGGCGGGTTGCAGGGGTTGTGAGTAAGCAAGAGCTTTTGTTGCATTCTTTGCTTTCTGTGATCCATTCTGTTGCGTATTTTATGGTTTGATGTAGCATAAAATTTGGAGGGGTAGATCGCTGGCTGTCTGATTAGGTTAATTCAGTCTCCGCGGGTTCCGGCTCTTTTGCAGCACAGAGTTGGATTTGCAGTAATTCCTTCTCACCCCCTCATGACTATATGCTTTGCTGGAGATCGAATAACACATGAAACATTTAGAGAAACAGACAGCACAAACACACTCTCTTTCTGTCTCACACCATCCCTCTCTTCGAACACAAACATACGCTGTTGAATTTCTTATATGGAGCTTGTGTTAAGATTTGGTGCAGTAGAAACAGAGAGAAAAAATAATTCCTCTACTGATGATGAAGAGTTTTGTGAGAGGAAGGTTTACTTTTGGGGAAACTTATTTACTATAAAACTAGAGTCTGTGTGAACGTAATGAGCATGTGAACGTATTAACATCTTTTCCGGATTTGTGTGTACTCTACACATGCGCATTCAAAAAAAACATAAAAACTTAGACTTAAATGCAGCCAAACTCACAGTTTTTGAATACTCAAGCATGAAAACGTCTCAGGTTACGTATGTAACCCTGGTTCCCTGAGAGGGAACGAGACGCTGCGTTTGAGACGCGGTGGGAACGCTCTGCGTGATTGCGTCATGAAGCACGTGTAAAATCAGTCCAATGGAAGCCCGATACGTCATAGGTGACGTCATAGACCAGGAAACTATAAAGCACCCTTGAAAACAGACCGCGACAGCTTCTGAAAAGTCTGAAGTAAGTCGATCAGGGTATGCAGGAAGTATGGCAGGCAAACGCAGCGTCTCGTTCCCTCTCAGGGAACCAGGGTTACATACGTAACCTGAGACGTTCCCTTTCAAGGGAACTTCGAGCTGCGTTTGAGACGCGGTGGGAACCCCATACCCACTACGCCATAGTGACAAATGCCCGTTCTGTGTGAAGTCCTTGGCGCACACTAAGAAGCAAGCAACCTCGCCCCAGGAGTGGAGAGGTCAAGGTCATAAAACCTGACAAATGTATGCGGAGAGGACCAGCCTGCCGCATTACAAATGTCAAGAAGGGAAACACCCGAAACTAAGGCCGTAGAGGCCGCCATACTCCTAGTAGAATGGGCCCGTACAGCCATAGGTGAAGGCTGACCGGCCGCTTCATAAGCCAATGAAATAGCCTCGACTATCCATTTGCTCATAACCTGTTTCGATGCAGGGCACCCTCTTCTGGGTGACCCAAAACATACAAATAATTGCTCTGACTTACGCCACAGGGCAGCTCTGTGAACGTAGGCATCTAATGCCCGAACTGGACATAACAGGTTCAATTGTTCCTGATCTGGGGTATTAAAAGGTGGAGGATAAAAGGCCTGCAACACTATTGGACCCCCAACATTCACTGGGACCTTAGGTATATAGCCCGGTTTAGGGTATAGAAATGCTTTCACCATACCAGGTGCAAATTCCAGGCATGAAGGAGCAACCGACAGGGCATGCAAATCTCCAATTCTCTTGATAGAAGAAATAGCAAGGAGAAACAAAGCTTTCAAAGTGAGGAATTTTTCTGAAACCTCTTCAATAGGCTCGAAGGGAGCCAGAGCCAGACCCTCAAGTACAATGGCTAAATCCCAAGCCGGTGCTCTAGAGTGCAGTGCAGGTCTCAACCTCAATGTACCACGGAGAAAACGAATAATCAGAGGATCTCTCCCAATAGAAGTACCCCCCAGAGGGGTATGATAGGCCGATATAGCCGCCACATACACTTTTAAGGTGGAAGGAGATAATCCAGCAGAGAAACGGTCTTGCAGAAAATCGAGAACTGAACCAACAGGGCAGTTAACAGGATCTAACTGACGCTCACCACACCAGGTGGAGAATAATTTCCATTTCAGCGCATAAAGTCTTCTCGTGGAAGGGGCTCTGGAATGGAGAATGGTCTCAACGACCTCAGTCGAGAGACCGGATTCTATGAGCCTGGCCCCCTCAGAGGCCAGGCCCACAGTTTCCACAACTCCGGCCGAGGGTGAAAAATCGTGCCCTCTACCTGGGACAACAGGTCCCTCCTGATTGGAATCTCCATGGGAGAGCCGCCCAGAAGAGACACCAAGTCCGAAAACCAAACTCGAGTCGGCCAGTAAGGGGCTATTAGTAGCAGACGGGCCCCTTCCCGGCGAACCCTCTCCAGAACCCCCGGGAGCAAAGATATCGGGGGAAACGCATACAGGTGTAGCCTCGGCCAAACCTGCACCATCGCATCCAGTCCGAGAGGAGCTGGGTGCGTGAGAGAGAACCACATGGGACAATGAGTTGTATCTGAGGATGCGAAAAGGTCTATCTGAGCACGACCAAATTTCTTCCACAGGAGCTCCACCACCTCGGGGTGAAGTCTCCACTCCCCGGGCCTCAGCCCCTGCCTCGACAGTATATCTGCTCCCACATTCTGACGCCCCGGAATGTAAACTGCTCTGAGAGATAGCAAATTCTTTTCCTGGGCCCACAGGAGAATCTGATGGGCCTGCTTGCAAAGGTGACGTGACCTCAGACCCCCCTGATGGTTGATATATGAAACCACTGACGTGTTGTCCGTACGGACCAACACATGATGGCCTCTCAGGTCTGGCAGGAAATATTTGAGAGCTCGAAATACCGCCATCATCTCCAAACGATTTATGTGCCAGGACAGATGATGGTCCTGCCAAAGCCCTTGCGCCGAGCGGCCACTCATGACCGCCCCCCATCCCGTGAGGGAAGCATCCGTCGAAAGCGTGACGCGTCGACAAGAAGCCCCCAGCACTGGGCCCTGGGCGAGGAACCAAGGTTTCTTCCACATGACCAAAGCACGAAGGCATAGCCGCGTGACCTTGATCTTGCGGAACGGATTTCCCCTCGGAGAAAACCCCTTGGTTCTGAGCCACCACTGCAGGGGTCTCATGTACAGCAGGCCAAAAGTAATCACGTTGGACGCTGCTGCCATGAGCCCCAACAGTCTCTGAAACTGTTTCACAGTGAGTGACTGGCCTAGTTTCACATTTTTTACGGCTGAGAGAATCGCAGAGATGCGAGCAGGAGATAAACGAGCCTGCATTGTGGTCGAATCCCAAATTACACCTAAAAAAGTGGTCCTCTGAGTAGGGAGGAGAACACTCTTCTTGGTGTTGAGCCGCAACCCCAACTCCTTTATGTGAGACAGAACGACATCTCGATGCCGAATCGCCAACTGCTCTGACTGAGCTAAAATCAACCAATCGTCGATATAATTTAAAACGCGAATGCCCTGGAGTCTCAAGGGAGCCAGCGCTGCATCCACGCATTTTGTAAAGGTGCGGGGTGATAAACCTAGGCCAAACGGCAGAACCTGATACTGGTATGCTTCGCCCCCGAAAGCGAACCTCAGGAACTTCCTGTGATGAGGATGGATAGATACATGGAAGTAAGCGTCTTTCAGGTCTATTGTGACAAACCAGTCCTCGGACTGAATCTGTGAAACAATTTGCTTGAGTGTGAGCATCCTGAACTTGAGTTTCTGAACTCTGCTGTTTAATTGGCGCAGATCTAGAATAGGACGCAACCCTCCATCCTTTTTCGGAACAATGAAATAACGGCTGTAAAACCCTGACTCTCTGTTGGGAGGAGGCACCCTCTCTATTGCTCCTTTCTTTAGAAGTGTCAGAACTTCCTGCTCCATAACCAGAGCCTGCTGTGAGTCCACCACTGTGGGAAGGACCCCTTGAAATCTGGGCGGACGAGAACCGAACTGAATTCTGTAACCCTTTTCTATTATGTGCAGGACCCATAAAGAAATATTTGGCAGAAGTTTCCACGCTGCCAGAAATTCTGATAAGGGAACCAGTCTCTCGAGACTGGCCTCTGGGTTTGATTGAACAATCATTTCGGCGCCCTGAATCGGCGAACCGGCAGGGAACAACCGAACTGACCGTTCTACAACCCTCCTCAGAGGATTGCACGGGGACGCTGACACCTCGGTGCCCTGAAACGGCGAACCGGCAGGGAACAACCGACGTGGCAACGCTGCGACTCTCCTCGGAGAATCGCCCCCCGGAGGGCGCCAAAGAGAAACGGTTCCTCGGAATCGTTCCTCCTTGGAGGGGACCACCCTCAGAAGCCTGGCACACTTGGCGTCAGGACTTCTTCTTAGACCAGGCTCTCTTGGAGATGACATTCCTCAGATCCTGTCTACCCACAACAGGCCTGGACTGCGAACGCCACTCGGGAACCCCAGACTGTGGAGGAGCCCGAGCAGCGACGCTCTGTTTCTGCTGAAATCGGTGTGCGGAGCTCGTAGACGGACGAGGCTGCTCAATTTTCACATTACGTGCAGCCTCGGGGACACTGGACCGGCGAGGAAGAAACCTCTGAAACGCAGCTGCTTGTTTTTTATTTTCTTGAAACCTATCGACAACACAATTTATAGCATCGCCGAACAGACTTGTAGGTGAAAGCGGTGCGTCCAGAAGAACAGATCTATCTTTATCTTTAATTTCAGAAAGGTTCAACCATAAATGACGTTCCGTGGCCACCAGGGCTGCCATAGAACGGCCCACAGATTTAGCCGTCTCCTTGGTGGCCCGGAGAGATAGATCAGTAGTGCGACGTAGTTCACGAACAGTATCAGCACTAACTTCCTCACATTGATCCATGTCCTTCAGCAGGTCAGCCTGATAAGCTTGTAATATTGACATAGTATGTAAGCAAGCTGCAGCCTGACCTGCTGCCGAATACGCTTTACCCACCAGTAAAGATGTATTTTTTAATGGTCTGGTGGGTAACGTCGGGGCTTTCAGTGATGACGCTGACTCGGGGGAGAGATAGCTCGCGAGCGTCTCTTCCGCACGAGGCATCGTCAAATAACCATAATCATCAATACCTCTAACTTTGCTGTAATTATTAGTTTGAGGATTATGAACTCTGAAAGACGCCGGTTTATTCCAAGATCTGGACACCTCAGTGTGAAGATCAGGAAAAAACGGGAGTTCCCGACGAGGAGGTCGTGATCTAGATGGTAAAAATCGTTCATCTAAAAGACTCTTTCTTGATTCAACATCAATATCATCAGCTGGCCACTCAATATTTAATTTAGTAACAGCACGAGATAAAACCTCCAAAAGCTCCTCATCAGCAGGGGTATGAGCTGGCGAAAACTCAAATTCCCCCATATCCACGACATCCAGTTCCTCAGAACTGGATAGCCGCAACAGTGGTGTCTCAGCCTGGGGAGGAGAAACCGCAGAGCGGGCTCCTTCCTGGGCTGGGACACCGGATCCAGCAGGTAAGGGCTGAGAAAGGGCTGGGCCCGTCTCAAACCCCGCTACTAGATCCATATGTGAACCCCAAGATGAACGCCGCCGCAGTGCCTCGGCAGCTGCGGGACCCGCACCTCGGGGAACACGAACCGAACCATCATCATCAAAGAATGCCCGGCGAGAGCGGAGAGTTTTCATTGACAAACTCATGCAATGCTCGCAGTCAGCCCCCTCGAGGACCGACTGGGCATGCTCCACCCCCAAACAAGCAACACACATCTGATGTGTGTCCCCACCCGTAATGAAACGAGGGCAAGGGACAACACAACGTTTGTAATCTTGCTTGCTCGCCATAGTGATATATATATATATGCAATGATCGGACAGACAACAATAAATAGACAAGGACAGAGTCACAGAGAGCGCTTACTGAAGACAACAGAAGCTGTCGCGGTCTGTTTTCAAGGGTGCTTTATAGTTTCCTGGTCTATGACGTCACCTATGACGTATCGGGCTTCCATTGGACTGATTTTACACGTGCTTCATGACGCAATCACGCAGAGCGTTCCCACCGCGTCTCAAACGCAGCTCGAAGTTCCCTTGAAAGGGAACCTATTCCGGTAGACCCCCAAAACAAAATAAAGACTAAAAGGGCATAATATGGCCTCCTTACTTTTAAATTCAATAATTTAATTTAGTAGTATTTGAACAAACTGTTATTTTACCCGTAAAGCAGCCTCTCTAATTAGGAGCAATGAGAAAATGAGTTAGTTATAGTATTAAACAAAGGGAAAATGCATGTCTCACTGGATAAGTTAGCAGTAGGTCATTTGCTTTGAAATCATTAGCGAGGTTGTGATAAAACTCAAATGAGTTTGATCCAAGTTTGGGATTTAAATTACAAAGTACATCTGTGAAGCAGAAATGTACCTGACCTCCTCAGAGAAAACTAGTT
The DNA here is from genome assembly GCF_029890125.1 of Rhinichthys klamathensis goyatoka. Classification (NCBI taxonomy): domain Eukaryota; kingdom Metazoa; phylum Chordata; class Actinopteri; order Cypriniformes; family Leuciscidae; genus Rhinichthys; species Rhinichthys klamathensis. The sequence continues at coordinate 308,907 of NW_026606776.1, forward strand.
CTAACTGAATAGGGCTCTACAAACAAACAAAAAGAAAAAAAAAGAAGGTAATTCTGTTATGAAGGTTGAACTGGATGTTGGGTTGACTGACTTATTAAGTATTGAGCTGTGTAAACTGGCTGGAAGATATGACCCCTTTTTTATATCAAGATGAAGGTCTCTTTAGCTTTGAGTCAATAAAGGAGACCTTAAACATGTCCTGTAGGGGTTTGCCTGAAATGGTGGTGGCATTTGCTTGTTTTGTTCAACATTTCATGTAGAATGAAGCTAAAACTTCGGTCAACTAAAACTTTCTTTGACCAGCTTTCTTTGCCAGTTTTCATCATATCACGACCGTTGCAGTGTCCGAAGAAATTTTGCATGCTCAAAGCTGCGGCTTAAAGGGATAGTTCACCCAAAAATGAAAATTCTGTCATTATTTACTCACCCTCATGTTGTTATTTCATCCTCGGAACACAAATGAATATATTTTTTATGAAATCCGAGAGCTTTCTGACCCCCTATACAGCAACGTCATAACCACTTGCAAGGCCCAAGGTAGTAAAGACATCCTTAAAATAGTGACTACAGTGGTTCAACCTTAATGTTATGAAGCAGGGAAACTACCTTTGTGCGCAAAAAAAGAAAGAAATAACGACTTTATTCAACAATTTCTTCTATTCTCGTCGCTCCGTAACATTAAGGTTGAACCACTGTAGTCACATGAACTATTAACGATGTCTTTACTACCTTTCTGGACCTTGAAAGTGGTTATGACGTTGCTGTCTATAGGGGGGTCAGAAATAGGGCTGGGACAATAAATCGATGCATCGCGATTCGTGGATCGATTCTGAGATTTTTGGTATGCATCGCGATTCTCTCGCCAATCGATTCTGAGCTTAGTTTTGAGAATCGCGATGTTTACTGAAAATATCAATATCAATCTAGAATTTTTTGAAGAATCGCGATGCATCGATTTATTGTCCCAGCCCAAGTCAGAAAGCTATCGGATTTAATCAAAAATATCTTCATTTGGATTTCGATGATAAACAAAAGTCTTAAGGGTTTGGAACGACATGAGGGTGAGTAATTAATAACAGAATTTCCATTTTTGAGTGAACTAACCCTTTTAGCCATATCACAATTTCTATTTTATTTCAATTAATCGTGCAGCACTTTATTTATTGATTTTGACATCTTCAGATGGTTTTGGAGAGAGGATGTGTGGTTGAAGGGATGGAGACGGTCCCAATTCCGTGATTTGAAATCAGCAAGTTTTAGTATCACTTACAACACCTTTTAAAATTGAATTATCAAAATGCTCCAATGGAATCACTGTTTCTTTTTTACATGAAGAGAGTTCATGTAAAAAAATAATAATAATCAGATAACAGATTATAAAAGTTTATAGCTGCATTAGGTTAACATTTACATTTACACTGGACCATCTGGAGAGGTGAAATGAAGGTTTAAAGAAGATGTTGTTATCAGTCTGCCTGCAGATCTACAGCACACAATAAAAAAGTTACTGTCACTTGTATCATCATATCTTGAAGATTCTTGACTGTTCTTAATTCATTCTACCCATTGTATTTTTAAGCACACGATAACAAAATGAAAAATCACCAAATCTAAGCAAATCATTAAGTATAGTTTCGCATTCACTTCCCGGATTTCTATGACACTTTAAAACCTGTTCATTGTCAGTATAATACACTTTAAAGGACTCTGTGGAGACATTGATAACTGACCGTGGCACTGTAGTGTGTAAACTTTCTTACAGGCCCAGGAAAACAACCACATCTTTTTTGTGTGTTCTTTAACCTAGTAAAATATTTATTCAGGTCTGCTAGTCTTCTCCTTGAAACAAATGCCTGTTTACAACCTTCTAAAAGTAGTACCTCCTAAAAAGGGTGTCTGGAGGGTGGCTTAAAGTCCATCAATCTCCAGGCAGATGATAAAAAGTCCTGCTGATGTTCATTACACTTTTGTGTGTGGTGCTTGGCTTTCTCATGACATCGTAGATTCACAGCTCAAGATGGGCGAGCAGAAGTAATAACTGACAAAATGTCAAACTTCACTCGCCCGGTACAACAGATGACTCGAGGCTGTCAGCCCGCACAGAGAAGCGATCGATAGTTTAGAGGTTGAAGCCAAATCTTGGTCCTGGTCCACTCCGGCCTCGTTTGGCACCGTGCCTCTCATTGATCAGATCCATCTTGAAAATGAGAGTCTGAAGAGTAACGCGGTAATAAACACTTTAGGTGTTGAATGTGAAACACGAAAGGGAGGATGGATGAAGAGTGTTATTGGCTCCTGTGAAGATGTAGAAGTTCTTGTGAGGGAATGCTGTAGATCAGCCGTCTCCTTTACTTTAAACAATGGCGTGATCTGAGAAAGTTTTTTTTTGGTTCCACTTTGGGTTAATCTATTTATCTCAATCGTCTGTCTGTCCGTGTCTCTTTCTGACTAGCATGTCTTTCTGTCTGTCTGTCTGTCTGTCTGTCTTTCTTTCTTTCTTTTTCTATCTGTCTATCTATCTATCTTGTCTGTCTGTCTGTCTCTGACTAGATGTATGTATTTCTTTGTTTATTTGGCTACACTTCGGATTTATCTATCTAGTTATCTATCTCTATCTGTCTGTCCGTCTGTCTGTTTCAATAGTTGTGTCTTTATTGATTTTTGTCTTTAATCTGTCTGACTGTCTGTCTGTCTGTCTGTCTGTCTATCTATCTATATATAATATATCTATTGTTATTCAGATATTAAAAACCAAAATGCAGATTTTGTTATTAGATTATATCGATCTGTCTGAATAGTCAATATGTCTTTATATCTGTCTCTCTGTCTGTCTGTCCGTGTTTCTGTCTGTCTGTCTCTCTGTATCTTGTAAACATTTAAATCAGCAGAAACCTGTGGAATCATATGTTTAAGATGAATACACATTTGTAGTACTTACATGTGTAAGTACAACAAACTCTTTCACTCTGGCCCCAGGTCATCGGGACACCTTATTCTTTAGCTCTGCTTTATGACAACACAACATCTTGAATCGATGGAGAGATGTACTTTTTCATTTCTCACTGCACCACCTAACCTGCACAAACGTTCTCCCTGCTGCACAGTGACGAGTGAGTCATTTACATGAGATAAACATTGACCCGTCGACTCAATCATGAGTCATGCCAACCCTAGCTAATATTCCACTGCCTTAAAACAACGTCTGGAATATTCAGTGAGAAATGCTAAACTTGGGTCATTAAGATTTTAAATGTAATAAGTGTGTTCGGTCTAAAAGAACAGCAGTTTAGATAACAAGCTGTTTCGGGTGCTGAGGGAAAGTTACAGCCAGATGAAGGATACAGAGACAGAAGGGAGAAAAGGGGGAAAAAAGGAAAAAGGAATTGCGAGGGATGTTCATGACTGCTGTAGTGTGGCTGCAGGGCTCTCTGAGCGATGCCAAGGCCGTGTCGGGTAACACGTTCATTTGTCCACATTTCTTACTTCCGTCCCTCTGGATTCTCCATCCTTCTGTTGCTATATTTTTGCAACATTTTTTTTTTCCGATGTCTCCCAAGAGATCTCTATCACAGAGAAATCTGCGGTCCGACAGTTCACTTGGCATGCTTGAAAAGATGATAAGAGAGCCAAAACAGAAAGAAAGGGAGAGAAAATGTTGAGGGGGGAAGGAAAGCTGCTTCCTTCACATGAGTTTTGCCTCAGGGTGAATCTCAAACTGTATGAAATATCGCAAAAACGTATATCTCACCCTTCTGTTTTTTGGGGGGGTTTTAAATAATGTTTCATGCAGTACTCCGGAGAATGTATATCAACAAGTTTTGGTGTCATCAATGCGTATCAATGTTATAAGCAGATATTTATTTGGAGGAGGGGCAGTAAAAGAGTTTTTGTTTTTTACTTGAGGAATAAAGAAGATTGCTCCCTTTTCCGCCAACAGTTCCTGTGGCTCATTTCTTCATTCATTTCGGCTTTGTTTTTAAAGGGTTAGTTCACCCAAAATGAAAATTCTGTCAGGAATTACTCACCCTCATGTTGTTCCAACCCCGTAAGACTTTCGCTCATCTTCGGAACACAAATTAAGATATTTTTTGATTATCTTAAAGACTAAAATAAAGACAAAAATATTTTTTGTCTTTATTTTCAACAGTATATCTAAAGTATATTTTTGTAAAAATGTTTAGCTTTTTTAATATATACATTCCTCTTGTTTTGATGTTTTGAATCTAATGCAGTGACATTCATGCATTTTTAAAGGGGTCATGTCATGAGGAATCTCATTTTCTTTGATCTTTTGAGATAAAAGAGCTTGATGTACATACTGTACATTTTAGAACTCAAAACGTCCTTTCCATACTAAAAATATTTATTGAAACCAAGCAGCAAAAATGACTTGTTCTGAACTTCCAAAACATTCTGGAGCCTATTGTGTGAGCAAAAAACTTGACCTGCCCAATCACAGTGATATCAGAAAAGAAATCAGTTACACTTTATTTTGATGGTCCAGTTCAAACAATCAATTAAATATTAAGTAACTTTGCAACTACATGTCAGTGTATGTAACTATCCTATAGAGACTATGAAACATTCTGAAAGAGTACTGAATCTCCTGATCAAAACACACGCAATGAGGATGCAAAAATGAGCGATCTCATATGTAATCATATGCGTATGTAAAATAACGCGATCATCAACATTAAACAGCATATAAATCAAAACTACCTAATGTTACTGAATGAATTAAACTTCTTTTTAAACGGTCTGTACACTTACAAAGTTCTCAATGCTTCGTTTTGCATGTAGGGACCCTCATTATGTTACTGTGTTCGTGTGGGGCTATTTTGAGCCTTGTTAGTGCTATAAACTAGCGATTTCTTTTTACTTATTATATGCCCCCATTACTAGTGTTATACGCTAAACAGTTTACATTTACAAACTCTTTACATTCGATTATCATGAAAACAAATCTCAAAGAACGGTTGACTAGGTAGGCTACCAATGTTTTATTAGACCAAAGGTTCATTTTGCGCCGGAGTTCTCCTTTAAGTGTTAATAAAAAATGAATGCATAAAGTTGTTTAAAAGTAGTGGCTCTGTTCTTTCGTTTGACATTTTGCATGTTCAGATTGCATGTATGCAACAAAATATTCTGGGGGGCCATGAAAATTTTGTGAAAATGGTCAAAAACCCTGGCAGTGGCTGGCAACTTTTTTTTTTTTTTTTAAATGCTGGTAAGGAAAGAGTTAAGCAGACAGTCTTCTTATACTTTAATGACTGGTAGTTTACATGTTGTTGCAAAGTTAGTTAGTAGAATGTCTAAAGTGGACCATAAAAAGAAATAAAGCGTTACCAAGAAATCTGGATTGGTAATATTCTTACAAAGCTCAATGTGACTTAAACGAGTACTAGAAATAGAACTGTTTTTGGTGCAAACAACGTTTTCTGATTGTTTTTGTCATTATTTTAGTGTATGTGATGCTCAAAAACAGCTTTGACACTACAAATACAGAAAAGTGTGCAGTGGCGTAACGAGCCAACACCAGGCCCTTATGCAGGATTATCAAGGCGGGCCCCCCTACTACAACACTTGATGACGCAATGTCCACGAGCAGGCTAACATGAATAGGACAGGATAGGATCATAGAGACACAGGTAGCATAAGAGATGAGATGACTGACAAAATCAGGAGTAGCCTACGCGCAAAAAAAAAAAAAAACACTGCTGGTGACGGCGCACCTTGACACAGTGTTACTCACTGCTATGACTACACACACATAGGCCTAGGTCCGAATACATAAAAAAGATGCTCACTTACATTATAGCGGCATTTTACGGGTTTCCTCTGTGCAAAGTTGTCGAATTAAATCCTTAAGATCTAGATGGCGCGCACAGGCATTCTCAATTGACAGTATGGCAATTCGCTTCACTCTCTTCCTCCATCTCAATCTCGATCCCCTCCTGTGTCATCTTTTTAAACAAGCTTCCTATTTTTGGTAATTTATTAATTAATTTGTCAAATTCCTCTTTTCGTTTGCGCTTTTGAAAGCCACTTTTGTGTTTGTAATTTGCCGACTCCATATCTGTCTCGAGTTTTTTTTTACTGTTTTGCACGCAATACTCATGTTCACCCGGGGATTCCCCAGTCCCAATTCAAAACAAATTACACCAAAATCCATCATTGTTCGTTTCAAACATGTATTTAATGAACAGTAAAATATGTTGTTGTCATTATTTATTCAAATAAATTCTCGAAAAATTAAAATGCGATCAGACTAAAAGTAGTAAAATGCGATAGGGGGCCCCGCCCCCGGCTGTCAATCAATATCTTCCAGTCACGCGGGCCCCTGATTGGTCCGGGCCATAAGCAACCGCGTACCCTGCTTACCGATAGTTACGCCTGTGAAAGTGTGCATAGTGGTTGACGTGTGTGCTATCCTTGTTCTCGTCCTTTCACAGCCCACTGGAGGGGCCGGCAGGGTTGGTCACAGACTGATCTTCTGTCCCCTTCTAATGAGTGAGATCACCAAAGCCGATGTCTGCAAGCAAATTCTTTTCCCCAAAAAAACACTGCCGTGTAATCAGAGGACAGACACTCCAGGGGGCTGTTCCATAAATGAAGCTTAGAAAAGCGGGGATTAAACTCCAAAACCGGACTTGAATGAGCCTAACAAATAAGTTGGGGCTAAAGTGGTTCCATAAAAGGTAATTGAAGTTCACGCAATCTCACTAATTTGATCCAGGTTTATCTAGTCTAGATAATTGCGTGTACACGCGTTTCTGAAGCAGCCCTAGAGGTCGATCGTGGATCAAATCGATCCACCATCATACAGCGTATATTTTGTGCTGTTTTATGCGTTTGTGACATGTTTTTTTCCCCCCTCAGTGCAAAAATTACATTTTACAGTTATATTCTCCATCTGTAAATGTTAGAAAGTCGTGCAAATGTATCCATTTTGCTGCTAATCTTCATATTGAACGAGCGCTGCTGCGCGCGTGCGCGCCAAATAGGAGCGCAATAATTCTGACTAAAATATACATTTTGCTTGGAAAATTAATATGCGATATTTTATAACACTAGAAATATCTTCTAATTATAATAATTTCTCTTTAGGATGTTGGATAAGTTGCAGTGAACTTCTAGCTCATTACACTCATATATTTTATACTTCTAATAAAAAAAAGAAATTGAACAGTAGCCTAATTCAGGGAAGATTTTTTACTAACTAAATATATAAAGATACAAAATATAGTTTTGGGTATAGGACCTATGCTACTTTATAAAGATGATATATACTTATTTAGAATGCTGAGAATTACAGCTTTTAATGCAATAATTTTTTTGAGAAAGCAAGAATCCCCAGTTTTAAATGAGTGGTTAGATTTAGTTTCTAAAGTACATTATGGAGAGGATAACATTAAATTAAGAACAAATGTATACATGTTGAAAAGATATGTGCAACTCTAAAATCAAAGAATATTCCATAAAATAAAGGAATATATATTGGCCTACATTAACTACATTTTTATGTAACCTTCCCTTTTATTTCTTATTTTATTTATTTACTTATTTAATATTGAATATTTGATATTTAAATAATATTACTTGAATAACTATTAGGAATTATGTGTCATTCATTATAAGAGTTTGATATATGTGAATGTTATATTTTTATTAATATTTATTTATTGTTTTATTTATATGTATGTGTTGGTATTATCACAAAAGAAAAAAAAGTAGAAGGAAAAATTTGGAATATTTATTGGGGGAAAATATGATGTCTTTAAAGGAACTGTCCATTTGTATAATTGTGTTAAATGTGTTTGAATTGAAAGACATAAAAAAAGTACATAATATATATATATATATATATATATATATATATATATAAGAGACAGTGCAGAGAAAGAATTCTCTGATAACCGAGGCATTCCTTAATTAAAATGTCTTTATTACAAAAATGACATGTCCTAAACGGACAACTTTAAAACGACTTATATATGTGTCTATATTGTAGCCTTATTTAAGTTGATTTTCTGTATACTGTGTATTTATAAAGTCCAATAATGGTATTAGAGACTGTCAGTGGTAATATCATTGTGTTCTTGTCGGTCAGTGTTGAGGATCTGTGTAACAACTGAGGCTTAGCCTGACAGTTAGCCTGCCCTGGACCAGGCTAGTTTCCCAGCATAAGTTGCCAGGGTAACTGAGTTTGAACTTTTTTAAGTTTGATTTATGAAACCGAATCTACCAAAAATAAGCTTGACTAACCGAAATAAGCCTGGCTTATACTCTAATCTTGGTTTATGGAACAGCCCCCAGGACTGATAATTCATCTCATTAGCAGAGCCAGGTGATAATGTAGAGCTAAACAAACACAGTGACCTCCACTTGCAGAGAGCTTAGATTCAGATCCTCTCTTTCAGAGAGCAGTGCTGCCAGGGATCATGGGATAGGTTTGTCAAGTGGAAAGTGTTCCCAAAAGTGGACTATTTTGAGATGCGTTTTGTCCTGTTTGTTCTCTGATGGCAAACGTTTCAACTTTATGCTGGAATCATTAATGTTCTCACATATGGTTGGAGCAACAGCCTGGTGGTTACTGCAACATGGTGCTCGGTAAAACTTTCTTCTAATTATAAGTAACTATGCAACATGTCAACTAACTCTCATTAGAGTAATAGTAGACTAATATCTGCTAACACTTTATTTTGAAGCTCCCCCAACAGACATTCTACTGACAATAAGTAACTTTGCAAGTACATGTCAACTTAAGGCGCAGATATATTTCAAGAAAAATAGAAGAACGAACTGGTGTGACATCATTTCAAACAAAATCAGGCCAAAACGAAATTTCTTTCTAGCAGATGCCATTGAAAACATGGTAAGTCTATTCCTCACAGCCTCACTTTAATACCTGTCATGGCGCTGCTCTGAATAAGGTCTATACCGCCGGCCACGAATTTCAAACTTCTTTTTACTCCTAAGAGAAAAATTATAAAGAACTTTACTGTGAGTATACAACACATTCTCATCCTATGGCGTCCTTTGGGTGACGCCATATGACATTTCGTCGAAATCTTACGCACATGGCATCCTTTAGCGTCAATATAACACGCACTGTTATGGGTAGGTTTAGGTCTGGGGTAGGGTTACGGTTATGACGCCTTGGGATCTGCGTCTCATATTGACGCTAAAGGATGCCATGTGCGTCGGATTTAGACGAAATGTCAAAAGCGTCACCTGTATGACGCCTTGGGTTCTGCGTCTCATATTGACGCTAAAGGATGCCATGTGCGTCGGATTTAGACGAAATGTCAAAAGCGTCACCTGTATGACGCCTTGGGTTCTGCGTCTCATATTGATGCTAAAGGATGCCATGTTCGTAAGATTTCGCCGAAATGTCCAAAGCGTCACATGTATGACGCCTTGGGATGAGAACGGGCTGGAGTATATCATGGCATTCATTCTACTAACCCTAATCTAAAAGTCTACTAATACTCTAGTTGACATGTAGTTGCAAATTAATGAGAGTTAGCTGACATGTAGTTGCAATATTACTAGTTAGTAGATTGTCTAAAGTTGACCATCGAAATAAAGTGTAACTTGGTGCTCCTGTAGGCAATGCAAGTTTGTATCTGGTTCACGTCATTTCCTGATCCCCCAATGTTGGAGACTGGCCTCACTCTCTACTCTGAGCCGTTTGCTTCCCAAATTAAGCACTTCAAGAAACATTATGAAACTAAATAGACCTGCACGCAAATATTTGTACTTTGTACTGCTAAATACTATTTCAGTCTTTCTACTTCTTTTGAAAAATGTTTAAAAAATATTAAAATGAACATTAATTAGACACCCTCATGTTACTAAGCAATTGTATCAATATTTATGTACCCTTAGAAATACTTTCTCAAATACAACGAAAGCAAATCATGCTAAAGTCATAGCTCACATTTTGTTGCCCCTTGCATAGACCACAGATTTCTTCTTCCCGTGGAAGCAATATTTGTGTGACTTTTTCTGAAGCCAAACCGTGTATCACCGAGGCTGTATTTTGGTGAAAAACTGTCTCTGCTTCATATCTCTGATGGTTTTCTTCCAGATCATACTTAATGTTCAGGCCCTGTTACATTGCAGTTGACTTTGATTTGTAATTTTTGTTTTCCCAGTGGATCCAAATATGCATTATATATATCGCTTTGTATCTCTTTGCAGTCAAAGCCCAGTGAAGGAGGCTGGTGTGGCATGGAAGAACGTCTCTAAGACAAATCTCAGTTAAACCCAGTCTGAGCATAATGTGTGTCTACAGAGATATAGCCTCAGGTCTTGATTTTAAACTACACTCCTGTCAGAAAAGAGCTGCTGTTTTTTTCTTTCTCTTGCCTAGTTGTGCAAACTACTAGATTTCTCCTTGCTGCCCATATAGGTAATCTGCTCACTTGTCATGACAGCTGCTCTGAGGAAGGACAATTTTCTCTCTCACTCTTTCTTTCTCTTTTGTATCCTTTTAATACCCCATTTCTGTGTCTGTGTAAATTGTGTTAGTAAGCATTTTCCCTCTGCATCTTCCAAATGAGCTAACGTCCTGTTTTGTCAAGTGAAACTTACACAGTTTATTTAATAAGAAATCACAACTTAGTTCACCCCAAAATGAAACTTCTGTCATCATTTATTCACCCTGAGGATGTTCCAAACCTGTATGACTTTCCTTCTTCCTTTTGGAGAATGAGTGCTTTGATGGTCCCTTTAGCACATTCTGTTGACTATAAGTTGCGTCGCACCTACATGTCTACTAACTCCAGCCCGTTCTCATCCTTTGGCGTCATACATGTGACGCTTTGGACATTTCGTCGAAATCTTACGCACATGGCATCCTTTAGCATCAATATGAGACGCAGAACCCAAGGCGTCATACAGGTGACGCTCGTCTAAATCCGACGCACATGGCATCGTTTAGCGTCAATATGAGACGCAGATCCCAAGGCGTCATAACCGTACCCTACCCCAGACCTAAACCTACCCATAACAGTGCGTGTTATATTGACGCTAAAGGATGCCATGTGCGTAAGATTTCGACGAAATGTCATATGGCGTCACCTATATGACGCCAAAGGATGAGAATGCGTTGACTAACTCTCATTACTGTACGTTCACACTGCCGCCCCCGCCGACTTGAGCGTCAAAGAAGCTCTGGCCACTCTGTCAAGGACGCTTGTCAAAAAATACGGGGAAGCTTGTTGACGCTTTGGACGCTTTGAACACTCTGACGTTGCAGGGAGAATAGAAGTATCACAACATGAAATGTAATAAACAGAAAAAAACAAGCAAGACATTGAAGAAACCTTTTATAATGACAGCATTTTTATAACCGTTTTGGTCACATTTGGTCGGGAAAAAAAGAATAGTTAGCTATTATTATTATTTGCGGTCAAATCGGTGTGACCGTGAGCAAATGAATTGCATTACCGCTTTAAAACGAGCGTTCATGGATATTTTTTTAAAAAGTTGCGCTCATGCGGTCCCTATAAGCAAACAAAGCCATGTCATAAATGATAGGAAACCCAGCAACGGCGATTATTAGCTTCTCTTCCATTTTCTTGGAACTAATGTTTTGGTAGGAACGAAAGTTTACTTTGTTTTGGTAGGAACGAAAGTTTACGAAAGTTTTACCATGTAAACTTTCTCCGGAATGAGCCAGCGTGAAGGACGTCTATATTCTGATTGGTTGCTGGCGTTTTGCCGCTGCTTGCCGCTGAACCATACAGTTGAGCTTCTTTCAACTTTATGGTTGACGCTCAAAACGCCCAAAACGCGACGCCGATGGATTTGACGCTCCTTGCAGCTGAGAAAAGCCAGCTTCCATTGAAAATGAATGACTTCCGGCCGCTTTGGAAGCTCAAGTCGGCGGCGGTGTGAACGTACAGTAAGAGTGTTAGCAGAGTATTACTGGTAGGGTTAGGGTTAGAATGTAGTTGCAAAGTTACTTATAGTCAGTAGAATGTCTGTTGGAGGAGCATCACAATAAATAGTTAGCAAATTTTAAGAAGACAGTCTACTAATACTACTAATAAATATTAGTTGACATGTAGTTGCAAAGTTACTTACAGTCAACAGAATGTTCGAAGGGGACCATCAAAATAAACCAATTTGTTTTCCATATAATGAAAGTGACTGTTATAATCTCCAGAATAATGAAGAACACAATAAAGGTATCATAAAAGTAGTCTTGTGTGCTATATTCCAAGTATATAATTATGTAACAAACCTAAATGTAAGTCAGCCTTCAATGATCTTCACTTTCAAATATCCTGCATCTCTGCATATTACAACTCGGATGTTTCCAACACAAGCAACAACCAATTTGAGGCATCTTCACATCATATTTGAATATGCATGGCCTGCCCATTGTGGTGAAGATTTATGAGCAAATAAGCAACGTTGAGATATAGGACGCTGAATTTGCAGCAGACGTGATCCTTCAGAAATTAAAATAATCAAATGCATTTTAATATTTTGTGTGTGTTTATTTATTTATTTTATGTTGTGGGGACAAAACTTTGATCCCCATTATATCAGTATTATAAAGTGCTTCCAAATGCTCTCTTTTTTAGCTCTTGTTCAAAGCTTCAGGCGTGTGTTCCAGACTATATTCCGTTCATTTTATTCTACATTTATTTAACTATTACGCTTGTTTAATTTCCATTAAATCTAATGTAATGGAAGCGTTCCCTGGCTGTGCTGCGGTGGAAGATTCAGTATGTTGTGTCATATACATGCTGAGTAAAGTGCCATTAATAGTCCGATAGTACTTTACTATATTGCTAAAATGATACTCTCCAGGTACAGTGTGGTGCTTCCTAATTAATGCTTTACCTTAATGAACACACTCCCAAGAAATACAGCATTTACCACCTGACATTTCCCTCTCGTTGTTTCAAATGTGCCACAATTAAAGGAATCTTTGTTGTGTTGTACAGTTAATTACCAATAAAATGCAGAAATCAAGATGCTGTCGCTGAAACCCTTAATTGCAGCAACTGTAGGAAATAGAGGTCGAATGGAGCATAACCGGTTCTTTCCTATTATTGATGGCTGGTGACCTTCAGAAGGGAATTCGTTTTAGTTTGTGTGTCTGTGCATTGACCATATCAAGGGTTATTTTTTAGTTGTGTCACATAATTGTTCTGATCCGTAAACAAACATGATTTTGCCAGGTGTCTTGTGGCACGGCATACTCATTATGTGTGTAAACAGCATCTAGACAATAATCAAAAGTTTTGCATAATCTCTAAACAGCCTTCATGCTTAATAATAAGATATTTGACTTATGAATTACGGACAATTGCCTAAGGAAATGGATAATGGAGAGTAAGAACCTGTCAATCTTAAAGCATAATATTATAGATGTTATCTGGGTAATTTGGTTGTATAGACGATTCTAAGGACCAGGGCTGTTTTCTTTGATAAGAAAATTGGGTAACACTTTATTTGGATGGTCTACTTTAGACATTATAATAACTATAAGTAACAGAACTGCCTTAATTATATGTGGCATTGATTCAACAAGGTGCTGCAAACATTCCTCAGAGATTTTGGTCCATATTGTCATGATAGTATCATGCAGTTGCTGCAGATTTTTTGGCTGCACATCCATGATGTGAATCTCCCATTCCAGCGCATCCCAAAGCTGCTCTATTGGGTTGAGATCTGGTGACCGTGGAGGCCATTTGAGTTTAGTAAACTCATTGTCATGTTCAAAAACCAGTTTGAGATGACTTGAGCTTTGTGACATGGTCCATTATCCTGCTGGAACAACACATTCTCATCCCAAGGCGTCATCTAACTGACACTTTTGACCATGCGTCAACCTGCCGACGCACATGGTACCCCTTAAGCGTCAATATGAGACGCTCATCCTCGGGCGTCATCTAACTGACACTTTTGACCATGCGTCTAAATCCGACGCACATGGCACCCTTTAGCGTCAGTTAGATGACGCTTCCGTTATGGGTAGGTTTAGGTCTGGGGTATGGTTAGGGTTAGACCACTAGGAGGCGCGTCTCATATTGACGCTTAAGGGGTACCATGTGCGTCGGCATGTTGACGCATGGTCAAAAGCGTCAGTTAGATGACGCCTTGGGATGAGAACGGGCTAGCTGGAATAGCCATCAGAAGATGTTTCACTGAGGTCATAAAGAGATGGACGTGGTCAGCTACAATACTCAGGTAGGCTGTGGTGTTTAAATGATGCTCAATTGGTAGGCTACTAAGGAGCCCAAAGTATGCCAATAAATTATCCCTCACACCGTTACACCACCAGCAGCCTGAACCATTGATACAAGGCAGGATCGATCCATGCTCTCATGTTGTTTACGCCAAATTCTGACCCTACCATCTGAATGTTACTGCAGAAATTGAGACTCATCAGACCAAGCAACGTTTTTCCAATCTTCTATTGTCCAATTTTGGTGAGCCTGTATGAATTGTAGCCTCAGTTTGCTGTTCTTAGCAACAGCTAAGCCTCTTAAGCCTCTCTGCTTTAGCCTCTCTGCTTCAAGGTTGGACGTGTTTGTGTGTTCAGAGATGCTCTTCTCCAGACAGCCCAGTCTCATCCCAAGACGTCATCTGTCTGACGCTTTTGACCATACGTCAACATCCGACGTTTTAGGGTACCCTTTTAACGTCAGTTAAATGACGCTATCTAATCCTAACCCTACCCCAGACCCAAACCTACCCGCGTCATCTAACTGACGCTAAAGGTAAAGCGCCAGTTAGATGACGCCCTAGGATCGTCATCTAACTGACGTTAAAGGGTACCCTAAAACGTTGGATGTTGACGTATGGTCAAAAGCGTCAGACAGGTGACGTCTTGGGATGAGACTGTGTTACTCCAGACCTCGGTTGTAACGAGTGGTTATTTGAGTTACTGTTGCCTTTCTATCAGCTCAAGCAAGTCTGCCCATTTTCCTCAGCGTGAAAATACCAGCCCATTTAGGACTAACAACCATGCCACGATCTAAAGCCCTATATTCAGACTGTAGTTGTTTCTCATGGGGGTGTAAGGTATTTTCAACATTTACTTCTAGTCTGTGATTTTATTGCGGCCTGAATCTCAGTGTTATTCTCCAACCATCCGCCTAAAAATCCCTGCCTGAATTACCTACTGGTTTTTCTTGACAAACATCAAGGTCATGCGGTAATTTAATTGCCGTTCGAATCCACATCACTGAGTTTACAAGAAGAGATCAATTAAAAATTCACTGTTTAAATCCTTTCTGACCACCGCAGAGCACTATAAGAACTGTTGCGCTTCACTGTAATTTGGATGCAGTTTAAAGATGTAGCCTATCCACTTTTATGACTGAAATGCTGGAAAGTATTTACTAGAACAAGAGGAGAAAAGGACGCAAACCTTTTAAATTGGCCTTTATGGCAGTAATTATATACATTAAAATATAAACCAAGCAGCTTTATGTTTGCCTCGTGTAAATAAGAGGCTGCATTAACTTGTTTCTGCTAATTTCAACGTTATTAAAATGACATCCATCATTTTGAGACAACATATAAGACAGAAAACCATTTTGACAATGATGCGTCTTCCTAGTTTTAAACAGGAGATTTAAATGATCAAATAATAAGTAGGACATTATTTTCCTATTATTAAATTAAATATGAACTTACTATTATTATTATTCCAAGCAAATTACATTGTATTTACAGCAGACAATCATGCACTGACCATGTGGATCATTTATAGGATTACAAAACTTGCTCCTCCACCGTGAATAAATCGACATCCAAATGCATGAGTTTTATCATTGAGCTGCCATGCAAATTTATTTTTACAGACGTCCACATGAGAAACAATTACTGGCTAAATATGGCTAAAATGACTTAAATCACCTTTCTCCCCATTCTGATGCTCAGTTTGAACTTCAGCAGATCGTCTTGACCATTTCTACATGGCTGAATGCATTGAGTTTCTGTGATTGGCCGATTAGATATTTGCATTAAGGAGCAGTTGACCAGGTGTACATAATACATAATAAAAGTGCCAGTAGGTGTAGAAGGTAAAGACAGTTCTCCATATAGGGTTTGGAATAGAGCCACTTGGTGAAAAAATCGTGGAGAAATTTGACCCTTTCTTCTTTATTGAGAAAACACTTTCTACTCTATTTTGCTTTGTTAAGAGTAAGCACTATTTTATTTGACACTTTTACACACACAAAAAATCAGTTTGAGAAATTATTTGAACCACAAACAGTAAGTTACCAGAGATAACATGTTTTTGACTGGTTTTGAAAGTTGTTTGTGGCACACAAAGAATTTCGCAATTGTATGTTGCACCATTTATCCCTCTTTTCTAAAAAACCCCTAGCAGGGGGTGAAAAGTGCAAGCAGTCTCAGAAGTATGTCTGTAAAATGGGACAAGAAAAGAGAAAGTTCTAAGCCAGTAATGACTGAGAGTGAATTAAATAACCCGAGGTAGGCAAAAAGACTGCTGTCAAGCATCATCAGAATGGTCAGTATGTATTTTTCTCCAGCTGTAAGAGCTCATGCGGTCAGCTGGGGCCTCAAGGGTCCTCCTGGCTCAGCAATCCTGTAGGTTTAATAGATCGTTCCCAATTAACTACCAGTCTACCAACTAGACTGCTCAGGAACAGGCTGAAATGTGTGTGGGGTTTTATTTCTTTAATTTAGACTATCAGAGAACTGGCCCTTGAGGACCCTTAAACCCATCCTTGGAAACCTCAGATATGGGGAAAGAGAAAATGTGAAGTTTGCTGATTTCTCTCTCTATTGCTTCCTTCCATAACCCATCTGGAGGCAAAATTGAGCATTGTTATAGGGGAAATAAATGTGGCCTTGTCATAAAGATTTATACTGGATTGCTATATTTAAGGGCTACCCTAGTGAGAAAAAAATATATATACACTACAATCTATTTGTAATTTTTGTTTATTTTATGCTTAAGTATACTACAAATACATTTACATATTTATGTACCCTGCAATTGTACTTTAAGTATACTAAAATTGATATACTTTAAGTCTACTAAATTGGAACATCTAATTTTGTTCTTAATGCACTTTAGTTATCCCAAAATAATTAACTAAATGTGGCAGGGTGGGTTTGACCCCGCCCAAATATTTGTGGTTGTCACGTGAGTGATGAATGTGACAGCCTATTGGCAGCCGTACCTGGCCTATTTAAGGTGGAGTGCAGGCCACCTGGGTATGCGTCATTGTCACGATCGCTTCTGTGTGGGTGCGCGCGCAGCTCTGCGGGAGCCAGGTTATGGCTGGGATCGGTGCGACCTTGCTTTTGGGTGCAGGCTGTCTTTTACTACAGCTGAGGTGTGTGATTCGATGGAACACCTGTGCATTTGTGGTTTGCCTATGGTGAACGAAGCTGTGAGTCACCTGAATATTTTGTGAGTCTAGAGATCCACTACTGGTGCGTCAATCCGCTCGTGAGCGGTTCGTCTCGGTGGACTGCGGGGCAAATGCGCCCTAGACAATGCTGTTAGACTGCACTGTTTGTTCTGCTGCCATTTTAACCTACGGTGTGACCGTTTCCTGTTTGTTTTATATCTGTAGCTCTATGTTAATGCTGGTGGCTTAGGTGAAGAGCGGCTAGTCTCAGAGTCGTCACTTAAAGTTTGACGTGTCAGTAATTATGTACATTAGCCCCACCTTTTGTAATATTGCCACCAGCAGTCTGTTAACTCTTTTTTTTTTTTTTTGTGATTTCATCTGTTTACTCTGTCCAAACAGTAGTTTTCCGTTTGTATTGTTTGATTTGCAAAATGTGTTTTGTTCTGTTTTTGTTTATAGCAGTTGGCTGCTCCACGATGTGTCCAGGCTTGAATGACAATGTAATGTAGCATTAAACTCGTTGGGTTACGCCGCCTGGTTAACTTCTGTGGCCAGTAATTGGCCGGTTTTGACCTTCCTTGTATAGGTTGAATTGTTCTTCTATAACGTGATACATGTGTCTGTGGCTAATTGTGAAATACTGTATATTGTTTTTTTGTTTCTTTCAGGAGCTGAAGGCCCCCGGTGTAGGGAAGCTAGCTGTATTTGCCCTTTTTGGTGGTGGTGTTTCCTTCACCAAGTGTTTTGCCGTTGGCATCTTCGTTCCTTCACTTAGCAAGTATGAGAGTGAGAGTGTTTGTGTGAGTAGAATTTGGTGAGTGGTGTGGTCTTAGGCAACACATTCTCATCCCAAGGCGTCATCTAACTGACACTTTTGACCATGCGTCAATATGCCGACGCACATGGTACCCCTTAAGCGTCAATATGAGACGCTCATCCTCGGGCGTCATCTAACTGACGCTTTTGACCATGCGTCTAAATCCGACGCACATGGCACCCTTTAGCGTCAGTTAGATGACGCTTCCGTTATGGGTAGGTTTAGGTCTGGGGTAGGGTTAGTGTTAGACCACTAGGAGGCGCGTCTCATATTGACGCTTAAGGGGTACCATGTGCGTCGGCATGTTGACTCATGGTCAAAAGCGTCAGTTAGATGACGCCTTGGGATGAGAATGGGCTGTCTTAGGATACTCACTGCCCAGCTAGCTGCCCTACTGGTAAGACTCAGCCTGAAAGTGTTTTTGTTTTTTTGTTTTTTTCTTTATTTTCGATTTGGTGCACACCGAAGTGGTGTAAACCCGTGCCCCCTGAGTCAACAGTGTTTTTAGATATTTAACCCTCTAGGCGCCACGGTCGAGTTTACTCGACAAGACGCGGCACTGAAAAAAAAGGCCGATTTTGTCAAATTGGGTGTCAAATTTCGTTCAACCTCCCCTCCACTGGATGGCAGACATGTCATACTTCATCCCCGAATCAAAAAAACGTCATGTTTCTACACAAAATGTTTGAGTTAGAGCGCATTGAATCAGTGCGATCAAAAGCGGAGCTAGTGTGCGAGTAAGCCATTTTATCAGATCCTCTCCGCAATCGCGGCGACAGTATTGTGGTGGAGAGTTTGTCTAATACCACTGGGTATGTTAGACGAGGTCGAAGTATTCATAGGACAGTTACGAGGCAACGTGGAGGCAGGGTGAGGAGTCGCAATGACAATGACAGTAGTCCGAGCTGTGCACACTCGGCACGCGCGCGAGGCAGATCTGGCCGCACTGCTCGTATCATGTCACTCGTGATCTGTGCGAGTGAGTGTTTGAACTAAACAGGTCTTGTCTACTTGTGTTTGTATGTCATATGAATAAAATATATTTGCCCCATACATGGAATCAGAGTGCCTACTGTATTTAGTAAATGGAAAATCTCTACAGCAAAAGGCCAATCACTACATGCATTCGGTTTGTTTCTACCATTTTTAGTAATGATTTACACAGTTTGTTTACTACTTACTATATACCTGAGCATTCAGTATTGTGCAATATAGCATACAGAAGGTGATGGACATTTTGGGGGGAAAGAAGTGCTGCATTTTATCATTTAAACGTGACTTTTCATGAAAATTCTATAATCCAAGATTGCCACCACCATATGACGTCATAATATGCAAATTAGATGGGAAAATGTAATCCCTACATAAACTTTGGGTCATCCTTAATATTTCTCTAATTTACAGAAAGTCTCTATCTTTTTTCACTTTTAAGATATAGTCTTTTGAAATTAAGATGTCAAAATCGAACGTTTTAGGAAAAAACCTCTGGCGCCTAAAGGGTTAAGATAATTATTGTTGCGAAAATTAAGTATTTTGTATTCAGATCCACGTCTCTTGTCCTCTGTGGCAGCGAACCTGTGTGTCTTAGGACATTTTTCCCCGTTCACGTAACGGGGTGGCGTAGTCTGCTCTCTAATTTCTTCATTTCGTACATGAAGTGTAACTGACTTTTGACCCCCTGTGCACCAGCCCCGCCACATAAAGATATACTTTAGGATACTTGATTGTGCTAAAGTGGAACTATTGCAAGTATACTGTAGGTACACTTTAAATATCTTCCATTTAAAGACTGATATTACATAGAGATCATATGATCCTTACTAATAGTGATATTAAACACATTTTAGGCTTAAAGCTACAATATGTAATTTTTTTCGCCACTAGGGGTCGCTAACCTCTCACAATAACAAAGACGTAGGTTGATGATGCAGTGATAAGCGGAATGATCAGCCCGTTCTCATCCTTTGGCGTCATACATGTGACGCTTTGTACATTTCGTTGAAATTTTACGCACATGGCATCCTTTAGCATCAATATGAACCTTCATCGGAGAGAAATTTGCTCCACTTCTCGCCCTTGCTGATAATCAGGATACAGAGGTAGACAAAATGATAAGCACCTTCAATACAGCTGTAACTGAAACAGCAAATGCCATCCTCGGAAAATACCAACCAACAAAAAAGCCCTGGGTCACAGCGGACATACTGGAGTTATGCGACAAACGCAGAGAACTCAAGCGTAAGAAATATGAATTTGAAGGGGAAAGACATTACAGAGAAATCAATCAGCAAGTTAAAGGGGTCATATAATGCCATTTTTGTACAAGCTAATATGATTCTTTAGGGTCTAAATTAAAAGTTTGTAATATACTTTAATTAAAAATTCTCATTAGTATTGTAAGAAAACACTTATTTTACCTGGTCAAAAACAGCTCTGTTTTCAGCACGCCGTTTCAGTGCATATGACTTTAAATGATCATGAGCTTTGCTCACCCCGCCCCTCTGTTCTGTGCGTACACGTTTGTAACACAATACCATAACGTGTTGTTCATTATAAACGTGGGATTATGAATTATATGGAGAACGTCGTACATAGAAAACATGCAGTAATGTACCCTGAGTGTAAACCTTAGACTCATTCATCGTGAAGCGATTTGCAAAGATATAAATATTAATATAAAGTTTAATAAAACGTTACACTCACTTCAGTTGTTCTAGAGGTTCAGCAGGAACACGAATATCTGGTACCGATTCTTTATTCAGGAGCAGCTGCTTAGCAAATCCAGCTTTATACTGATCCTCGTTTATAAAGCAGTCTGCTGAGAAATGATTCGCGCAAACATGAAAGCATTGACGTTGCTCGTGGGGAATATTCCCTTCGAAAACAAACTCAACCACTGCGTCTTCAGCGGTTCGGATTTAGGAACATTAAAATGACTGCTGTGTTCGTTATTACACCCAAGAACAGAACACCACAATCGCTTAGACGCCATTCTGCTCATAGACAGTGCTCCAGCATATCAACAATGACCGCGCCGGTCGGCACAGACTATGATTGACAGCTGGCTCATGAGCGAGGGCGGGTCTGTGTTGAAACGCGCCTATCAATCAACAATCGCGGGAGGGGCGTGTAGTGTTCTCGTGCAGTGTGTTGAAACTCTGACTAAACACCAAGTTAAACCGTTGCAAATGAAGACAGAGTCGTAGTAATGTTGATCATTTACTGTCACACTTCCTCATTTACATGTAGGTGAACACTGTAATAAAAACAATACAGCAACATTCAGTGTCCATTTCTTGAGTAACATCACATTGTAAACAACATGAATATACAATGCCATCTCATTGTAGCAGCAGTTATACAGGCCATTAGCATTGCTGAGAGCTTGTACACAACAGTAAACATCATTTTTAGCAATCTTATCAAACATCATAACTTTAGCAAAATCTCTACTAATATATGACCTTTAACATGTCTATTATCACATAAACAAACTTACAGCATTGCCTCTATGATGCTTTAAGGTGGATGCAAGTGGATTCAACATCAAGAGCACACCATGTCTGTCTCCTTGTTTCCATGCAGTACCAGGAAGGACAAACAGGAAGTGACTTAATAGGAAATTACATCATCACATGACACAAATACTCTAAATTCCTTAAAGGACAACACACTCCCCACCTGACCTATGTGAGGTCACTATGGATTTATGAGAGTGCCTAACCTTAGTCTCTAGATCAGTCTTTGGTTAGAAGTAGTACAACTTCTGCAATTGGCCTTAGAAAGGTTTTTATATTGTCTTGGTCACTTGTGGTTACCTCAACCTTTCTGACATGTCCATCCTTTCCAGGGAATATGGCAGTGATTCTAGCCATGGGCCAGTAGTTGCGGGCTACCTGCTTATCCCTGAGTAGAACTAGATCTCCAACTTGAAGGTTTCTGCGAGGTACTGTCCACTTCTGTCTGTGTTGCAAGCAAGGTAAGTATTCACGGCTCCAGCGGATCCAGAACCGGTTTGCAAGAGCCTGAACTTGTCTCCATTGCTTTGTGTACAGGTCCTTATCCGAGAAGTCTCCAGGAGGTGGTGGAACTCCTGTCTTCTGCGTAAGGAGCATTGATGGTGAAAGTATGAAAGGTTGTTCCGGGTCTGAAGACACAGGTAGGAGTGGTCGTGCGTTAATAATAGCAGTAACTTCTGCCATTAGTGTGCAAAGAACTTCATGGGTTAAGCGAGTGTACAGCTGCAGAAACATTGAATCTAGGATTCTTCTGGCAATGCCAATCATACGCTCCCATGAGCCTCCCATGTGAGAAATGTGTGGTGGATTAAATTCCCAGCTGCATCCTTGCTCACCGAGGTACCTCTGCACCTTTTTGTCCATTCCAAGCTCCTTGCATGCGCCAATGAAATTGCTACCACAGTCGGAACGGAGCTGTTTCGCAGGGCCTCTGAGTGCGAAGAATCGCCTGAGAGCATTTATGCAGCTTGACGTGTCCATAGACTCGATAACCTCGACATGCACAGCTCTCGAACTCATACAGCAGAACATGATCGCCCATCGCTTGCTCTCCGCCTGTCCTCCTCTGGTGCGTCTGGTTGTAACGCACCAGGGTCCAAATACATCAAGTCCCACATATGTAAAAGGTGGGCAGGTTTTTAGGCGTTCAGATGGCAAGTCCGCCATGCGTTGCTCTTCCAGCTTTCCACGTAGCTTGCGACAGGTTATGCATTTGTGGAGTACTGAATTGATTAGAGCTTTGCCTCCCAAGATCCACAGCCCTGCTGCCCTGATCGCTCCTTCCGTCAAGTGACGGCCTTGATGTTTCACTTGCTCATGGTGATGTCGAGTGAGTAGTAGGGAGATGTGGCTATCTTTGGGCAGAATTATTGGGTTCTTTTCAGCAGCTGCAACCTGAGAGTGCTTTAGACGTCCACCAACAAAAAATTAAATTGTCCTCCATGATCGGACTGAGTTTCCGCAAGCGGCTACTTTTGGATACTACCTGGTTAGCTTGGAAGGCTGACAGTTCTTTGGAAAACGCAGCTTTTTGTGTTGCTTGAAGGATAACATTCCTTGCTTGGTCAATTTCATCCGAAGTACGAGGTAAGTCACATCTGTGCCAACCTTTGCATTTTCTGTTTTGGTTTGTGTGTTTGCAGGATTTTGCCATGTGAACTAGAAATGCTACTCCTCTTACCAGGGATGTGAAGGTGGAGAACCGTTGGAATCGATCAGAGGTAAACTCTCTCTCTTCCAGGTTAGTAGCACAGCTTTGTACTTGAGGTCGAATTTCTGAGTCTTTTTCAGATTCAATTAGCTGAAATGTCTCACTTGTTTGTATTTTCTCTGTATGTGGCTGATGCAGGAAGGAAGGACCAGTAAACCAAGAAGTCTTCACCAGACCAGATGCAGGTAAGGATCTGGACACATGATCTGCAGGATTTTCTTCCGTACATACATAATGCCACTGCTCAGGTCTTGAGGACTGACGGATACGTTGGACTCTATTGTGAACATACACATAGAATCGTTTTGACTCGTTATAAATGTAGCCGAGCACCACTTTGCTATCGGTGAAGAACTTTATGTCATCCAACTTAAGATCCAGCTCATCCTTAATGAGATCTGCTATCTCTACTGCTAAGACAGCAGCGCACAGCTCTAGCCTTGGGATGGTAGGTTCAGACAGAGGTGCTAGCTTTGCCTTGCCCATAACTAATCCTACTTCAACTGTCCCATCTTTCTGAAGTGCTTTTAGATACGCCACGGCACCTAT
This sequence comes from Rhinichthys klamathensis goyatoka, assembly GCF_029890125.1. Lineage (NCBI taxonomy): Eukaryota > Metazoa > Chordata > Actinopteri > Cypriniformes > Leuciscidae > Rhinichthys > Rhinichthys klamathensis. The sequence goes on from NW_026606776.1 coordinate 332,871, forward strand.
GGCCCTGGTCGATGCATCCGAGAATACACACAATTCTGTGTGCACTGCTTCAGTGAGTGAGGTTGTTGTATATGTACGACAAACATGAAGCTGTTTTAAATCTTGGAGTGAATCTCTCCAGGCTTCCCATCTGCTTAGCTTGTCTTCTGGGAGAAATGTGTCCCAGTCTGACAGCTCAGAGGTAAGTTCTCTGAGAAGGGCTCTTCCTTGGATTGTGACAGGTGCCAGTAAACCCAGAGGATCGAAAATACTGTTGACCGTGGAGAGGACTCCACGTCGTGTGAATGGTTTGTTAATGGTTGATGCAGAGTAAGTGAAGGTATCATTCATGATCTCCCACAGCAGACCTAAACTCCGTTGTGTGGGTGAAGTTTCTCCACTCAGATCTAGGTCCTTAATTACTGGAACACGATCTTCGGGTGGGAAAGCTTCCATGACTGTCTGAGCATTCGAAGCAAACTTGTGTAAGCGGATGTTTGACTCAGCTAGTGAGGCTTGTGTTCGTTGGAGCTAAACGATTGCCTCAGCTTCAGATGGTATAGAAATCAAGCCATCATCAACATAGAAATGTCTTTCCACAAACCTGACAGTATCCACACCATATTTCTGTGCGCCTTCTCTGATAGCTCTTCGTAGTCCGTAAATTGCCACAGCAGGGGATGGCCCATTGCCAAAGACGTGGACCTTCATTCGATAATCAACAATTTCCTTGTTGACATCATTGTCTTTATGCCATAGAAAACGGAGGAAGTTGCGATGGTCTTCACACACTAAGAAACAGTGAAACATCTGCTGAATGTCCGCTAGGATTGCAATCTTCTCTTTACGAAAGCGTAGCAGAACGCCCACAAGAGAGTTATTGAGGTCGGGGCCTGTGAGGAGCACGTTGTTGAGAGAAATACCCGAGTATTGAGCACTGGAGTCAAAGACCACCCTGATCTGATTGGGTTTTTGTGGATGGTAGACTCCAAATGTTGGAAGATACCAACATCCTTCATCTTCTCTCAGTGGCGGTGCTAGCTCAGCATGTCCGTTAGCGAAGATCTTTTCCATGAATTCCACATACTGTGGCTGCATCTCAGGTTTCCTCTTCAGGGTACGTTGCAGGATTGTGAATCGGTTCACTACTTGCTTTTTGTTGTTTGGCAAGGGCTGTCGTGGTTCTCTGAACGGCAGAGGAGCTACCCAACTGTTAGAATCGTTTCGGTAGACGTTTGTGTCCATTATTTTCAGGAAAGCTGTGTCTTCCACTGATGGAGCAAGTTTGTTGTCATGCTCAGTTCTGTTAAACACTGTCTGTCCCAACATCTTATCAGTTACTCTGGCAGACATGTTACAACTTGGCTGCATCTCCTTGACTTGCATGAAGCTTGTGCAGGGTAGAAAGATTGAATGACGACCATTTTCTAGCACATTGGTCTTGAATGTGTTGACTATTGGCTTATGTACATTACCCAAGCACACTTCTCCTATTACTACCCAGCCCAGGTCCAGTCGTTGGGCAAAGGGGGCGTTGTTTGGTCCATTGACCTGCTGCCTGACCTTGTGTGCCCTGATGACATCTCTTCCAAGTAACAGCAGTATTTCTGCTTCTGGTTCTAGTGCTGGGATTTGCTTAGCAATGTGTCGGAGATGAGGCTGGTGTAGAACTGCACACGGCGTTGGAATTTCAGACCGATTATTCACAATCTCATGACACTCAATGAGTGGTGGAAGAGAGATGAGAACTTTTCCATCCAGTGACTCAATCTGAAATCCTTCTGCTTTCTTACCAGATGTTTCTTGGATACCAGAGCAAGTTCTGAGACGATATGAGAATGGTCTGCTCTCCACGTCAAACAGCTCGAAGAACTCTGGTCTGGCTAATGAACGATTGCTCTGGTCATCCAGAATTACATAGGCTTTGATGGCCATGTCCTTGGAACCCTTGGGGTATATCTTTACAAGGCAGATTTTTGAACATGAGCGGCTCCACTGACCTGGACCACAAACTTCTGTACAGCTTGTACCAACAACAGCTGTGTTAAAATCATCTTCTCCCTCCCCGCCGTCCTCTTGTGATGGTGAAGGAGCCTTGACTGCTTGAGGTGTTGAACCAGGGTGCATGGCCGCATCATGATATATGCTGCCGCATTCAGTGCACTTCACGGAAGACTTGCATTCTTTAGCGAGGTGAAAGATTGAAGCACAGCATTTGAAACATATTCCTTTTTCCTTAAGGAAGGCCTTTCTCTCGTTGAGGAGTTTGTTTCTGAATGTTCTGCATTTTTTCAGAGGGTGTGGTTTATTGTGCAATGGACAGATTTTGTTAGGATCGTCATTGGCTGCACACACATCTGTTTTGTGCACTGAGATGGGTTTGTTAGTATGGAAACTCTTCACAATGGATCTGTCTGGTTTAATGGGTGTTGTAGCACTGTTTTGATACATAAAGCTCGGGTGGTTTCGCTTCTTTGCCTCAGAGCACAAAAAGTTACAGAAAAACTCAAAAGGAGGAAAGTGACCGTGATTGTTTTCTTTGTACCATGACCCAGAAGTCACCCACTTGTCCTGAAGCCCATATGGAAGTTTCTCAACAATAGGTCCAATTCCACGTGAGGTGTCGAGGTATAACAAACCTGTTAGATAACCATCTTCTTTAGCACCTTGGATTTCCATTAACAAGTCTCCGAGTTCACGTAATTTGATGTGATCTTTAGCAGAAATCCTAGGAAAACTGTCCAACCGCTGAAACAGTGACTTTTCTATAACTTCTGGCGCAGCATAGCACTCACCTAGTCTATCCCATGCTTTGTATAAAGCGAGATTGGGATTGCTGACATGCACAGAGCGGATGCGTTTCACCTGTTCGCCAGATTCCTTTCCCAGCCATTTAGTCATGAGGTCCAATTCTTGAGTTGCTGTGAGGTGAACCTCACGAGCTGCACTGGTGAATGAGGAATACCACGACAGGTAATTCTCTGGCTTATCATCAAATTGGTACAGTCCAGAATTAACAAGGTCTCGTCGTGCTAAATACTGTGCCAAAGGCTCTGCATGAGGTGGCGTGCCAGCCGGAGGAATGAATCGAGGAACATATGACTTAGCATGTGCATTCATGATGGGGGCTGTCCTTCTGACTTCTGACTTCATCGTACCAGCAGACACATCCGGTAAGTTTGCTGCAGATAAGTACATTCTATCAGCTTTCTCAGACTTCGGCTTGTTGTTGATAGACTGTGCACGTGAAACATGTCCCACAGGCGGGCTCCAAGTTATGAAGCTGTCATGTGAGTCAGCGTGGAATGGAGGAGCAACAGGCAAGAGTGGAGAGGGGGAATAACTTTGAAGATTGATTTGAGAATTGACATATTCACTGACACGTTCAATTTTAACTTTCTCTGATTCAGATCCTCCTCTTTCAACTGCAGCACGCGTTGCCAGTTCTGCATCTTCCAGCACTCGTGCTTCCACTGCAGCCACATCAGCTTCTCGATGTAACGTTAACACTTCGAACTCAGTGTCTATTCTTACTGTTTCCAGCTGATTTTGAGCTTCTCTTGTAGCCCTCTCCATCTTCAGTTTAGCCTCTTGGCTAGCATATGACGCTCTCATTTTAGCGGCTTCAGCTCTGGCCCGGGCTTGGGCTACACCCGCAGATGATGCGGATGACTTGCTGCTTCTTGCGCTGCACACAGACGACTTGCTGCTCGTTGCCATCTTAACCACTTTAAACATCAAACGGTGCTTTTTCACTGTAGTGTTCTCGTGCAGTGTGTTGAAACTCTGACTAAACACCAAGTTAAACCGTTGCAAATGAAGACAGAGTCGTAGTAATGTTGATCATTTACTGTCACACTTCCTCATTTACATGTAGGTGAAAACTGTAATAAAAACAATACAGCAACATTCAGTGTCCATTTCTTGAGTAACATCACATTGTAAACAACATGAATATACAATGCCATCTCATTGTAGCAGCAGTTATACAGGCCATTAGCATTGCTGAGAGCTTGTACACAACAGTAAACATCATTTTTAGCAATCTTATCAAACATCATAACTTTAGCAAAATCTCTACTAATATATGACCTTTAACATGTCTATTATCACATAAACAAACTTACAGCATTGCCTCTATGATGCTTTAAGGTGGATGCAAGTGGATTCAACATCAAGAGCACACCATGTCTGTCTCCTTGTTTCCATGCAGTACCAGGAAGGACAAACAGGAAGTGACTTAATAGGAAATTACATCATCACATGACACAAATACTCTAAATTCCTTAAAGGACAACACAGGGCGTCCGACCGTGTGACGTCACACGGTCGAACGGCTCGATTTGAGGCAGGGGAAAACATATAAGGAGATTAAAACAAAACCACTGGATGGATTTTTATCATTATATGATGGTTGTGTACAGGCACTGCCAACACACATTTCAGTACAATCAACTTGAAAAAGTGCATGTACCATTATATGACCCCTTTAAGAAAAGTATGAAAAAGGCAAAGGAGACCTGGATTGAAGAACAATGCAAAGACATAGAAGGAAGTTTACAGAAAAACAACAGCAAGAAAGCCTACCAACTTGTGAAAGATCTGACAAGTACAACACAAGGCCGAACCAAAACCAATACCATCCAAAACAAAGAAGGGAAATGTCTGACAGAAGAACAGAATATCCTTAAAAGATGGACAGAGTACTGTTCCGAATTGTATACTCACAGAGCCACAGGATGTACTGAGGTGTTGAATGTCCCTCCACCAACTAACATCGACAACCATCTTATCCTTCGAGAAGAAGTGGAAGCAGCAGTAAAATCATTAAAAAAGGGAAGTCAGCCGGAGTGGATAACATTCCAGCAGAACTGGTTCAAGCAGGTGGAGAGGCCATGATAGATATATTATGGAATATCTGCAATAAAATCTGGCAAACAGGCGAATGGCCTACACCATGGACTCAATCGTTGATAATCACCCTTCCGAAGAAAGGCAACCTTCAGCTATGCCAAAATTATCGCACCATTAGTCTAATCAGTCACCCAAGCAAAGTGATGCTGAAAATCCTACTAAACAGATTGAGACCGCAAGCAGAGGAGATCATTGCCGAAGAACAAGCAGGCTTTAGAACAGGTCGCAGCACGACAGAACAAATCTTCAATATTAGAATAATTTGTGAGAAATACCTACAACACCAGCAAGAACTCTACCATGTATTCATAGATTTCAAAAAGGCATTCGATAGGGTCTGGCATGCAGCTTTATGGGCTACCATAAGGTTATATAACATCAATGCCAACCTGATCAACACAATAGAACGCCTATATGACAAGGCTACTAGTGCAGTCTACTTTAATAACACCATAGGAGAATGGTTTCGAACCACAGTCGGAGTCCGCCAAGGCTGCCTGCTCTCCCCCATTCTCTTCAACATCTATTTAGAACGAATTATGACCAACGCATTGGAATATCATGAAGGTACAATCAGCATCGGAGGCAGGACGATTGCAAACTTGCGTTTTGCAGATGACATCGATGGATTAGCTGGAAAAGAACAGGAACTCGTCAATCTTGTGAAACATCTTAACGAGGCCTCGGCAGCATTTAACATGCAGATTAATGCAGAGAAAACCAAGCTGATGACCAACAACCCCAATGGAATCAGAACTGAGATCAAGATAAACAATAAGAAGCTTGAGAATGTTAACAGCTTTAAGTACCTGGGAGCCATCGTTTCGGATGAAGGATCTAAGCCAGAAATACTCTCTAGGATAGCACAGACCATAGCCGCCATGACTAAATTGAAGGTCATCTGGAACGACAATAACATCGCCATTGGCTCAAAGATCAGGCTGATGCGTTCCCTGGTCATGTCAATATTCCTATACGCATGCGAGTCATGGACGTTGACAGCCGATATTGAGAGAAGGATTCAGGCGGTGGAGATGAGATGCTTCCGCAGACTTCTTGGCATCTCCTACAGAGATCACATCACTAATGTAGAAGTGAAAGCCCGAATTGAGAGTGCCATTGGGTCATATGAAGACCTCCTATCTTCAGTAAAAAAACGGAAGCTAAACTGGTATGGGCACGTCACAAGATCACCAGGACTTGCCCACATAATATTACAAGGCACAGTACAGGGAAGTAGACGAAGAGGCAGACAGAGGAAGAGATGGGAAGACAACATTAGAGAGTGGACAGGTCTAGAGCTGAGTGACACAGTGCGGAAAGCAGAGAACCGGGAGGAATGGAAGAAGTTGGTTGCCAAGTCTTCAGTGGTGCCCCTACGGTCCAAAAGACTACGGGATAAGAGAAGTGAAGTGAAGCATCAATATGAGACGCAGAACCCAAGGCGTCATACAGGTGACGCGCGTCTAAATCCAACGCACATGGCATCGTTTAGCGTGAATATGAGACGCAGATCCCAAGGCGTCATAACCGTACCCTACCCCAGACCTAAACCTACCCATAACAGTGCGTGTTATATTGACGCTAAAGGATGCCATGTGCGTAAGATTTCGACAAAAATGTCATATGGCGTCACCTTTGTAGCCACATCGAGATGTGCCTTAATTAGCTCAAATTATTTATAGGGAATTTTAATAATTAATCATGAAATATGATTAATATATTTACATATTACAGTTATATTATCGAAATTGAAAACAGATCGATTGTATGTATGAATGGTAAATCATAACGAATTATAATTCCTCATTCATATATCAATGGTCTCATTACAGATCGATTATATGAGATAACTTTAAGGGAATTAATTAGTTATCAAACAATCGGTTTGTCCAGCAAACAGCCGTAAGATTAACTTACCAACTTCTCAACAAAGTTATCCCTTTTTATAAACTCCAAGAAATCTCAATGTTCCGGCCGTGAACATTAATTTTCTCGTGTTTATAAAATTTACGTTACTGATATAGTAACAACTTGTAAAGCTTTGTAGCTATGAGATATTCATTTCATTGACTTGTAAATGAGCACTTCAGGATCAATCAAGAATATGGTTTTAATAATTGAAACTACGGATACAGAATTCTACATTTGAACACAGGATGCATGTATGTACAGTTAAACAGTAACACTAACGAGACAGACGAATAACAAACAGGAGTGAGAGAGAGAGAGGTTGCGAGAGAGAAAGAGTGGAAGGGAGAGAGAGAGAGAGAGAGTAAGAAGATGAGAGATCTTCTGGTTTGGCTAAATTCATCACAGACAGAACCTTTTGAGACAACAAGAATCACAGATCTTAAACCTCGAAAGAATGGTAAACGGTTACTTGCACAGGTAAAGCTCTTTTGTGGTTGATGTGAAGAAAGCGTGTGTGTCTCTCTCTGTCCTCGTGTCACGAGTTTGGGTTCGTCCAGCGAGCGCGGCGTGTTTGAATGTCCTTGTAGGTGAAGCTTGCCAGTCTGGCTGTGTTCATTTTCTTCGCGAGAAGACATGAACAGAGGAGACTTCGAAAAAGATAAAATAAACTTGAAGAAAACAAAAAGAGAAACGATGGATCATCACACTAAGGCGATGTCCAGACGCACGAGGAGTCACATGATGAAGCATCGAAGAGAGCGTTCAGGAAGAGAGTTTCAGGAAGAGTTTCAGAAGCGTTTCAGAAGGGACAAGGGAAGCTCGGCGCGTCTCTTTAAGGACACTTAGGTTCACGCCCCTTCTGGCATGAAGGCACCAATCAGCTGGGAGAAAAGTGCCCGCGGAAGATTCCTCTTTGTCTTGTCAGGATCATTTATGATGGTATAACATTTTGTCATTCCTACCCAGAAAGATTGTACAAACCGGACAATAGATTTTACAGTAATATCCTATGCATGACTGGTTCAGTCAAAACAAGACGGTCAAACAGCTACCAGACATGGCAGGTAAAAGTAGAAGAACAGAGTTACATTCATAAGCAGAATTACAAGCATTTTAAAGTTTCTTCACACGACTATAAAGCCATAATACCTGCTACCATGACCTAGGCAATATCAAATTCATGTTTATGCATTTCTTAAGTGGTTATACTTATAGACAATATAAGATTGCAGAGTCTATTCCTCTTTCTTCATCAGAATTCAAGTGGGAGCTGTGATTTTCCCTTGGAATTCCTTTTGGGAGTCATAAAGTTTTATGACCTAGCAAGAGGGAGAGTTATAGAATCTTTCTTTAGAAATAAACTTAAGGTTCGAAGTTACAGAACAGTTAAAATTACATCTATAGAATAAGACAAAACGAATTAGATATGCATGCATACAGGAAGGTTGTTTGTGTGCGGGTATGCGTGGATGTGATTGTTCAGTCAGCGTTTTCTCCGGGGAATCCTGTGTGTGCGGATTTAAATTGACAATGCTCGTCTTGTCATCTTCGTAGGAAACCCTCGGGGCGCTCTCCGCGTGATCTCGCCAAAGCGGGGCTCTTGGTCAAATGTCTTTTGGTGGTAAACAAAGTCTTCTTTGACTTAATCATTAGAGAGAACTGCCGTGTGTGCGAATTGTAGTCAGTGACTCAATCAAGTCCGAACAAAACTTCTTTGTGTCACAGCCAAAAAGAAGGGTAGAGTTGATTGTGGTTGATTAAATTAGCTTCCAGTAATTTTAATCCACTGACCAGGATTTGCTAATTCCGAACCTTTGGCCGGATACCCGTCAGTGTCGCTACACCTATATGACGCCAAAGGATGAGAATGCGTTGGAATGATGGGACTTGCTGTCATGCAGGATCTAATAATGTTTATGGATGAGTTAAAACATTCATGTTTTTTAAAATGACTGTGGATATAAAGGAATAAGGACATTTAATTCTACGAAGTACCCGCAAGTGCTGAATTACTACGCACACAGGTCAGTTTATTTGACGAATTAAACTTGTGAGGTAACGCAGCGCTGTTTCATTTGGTCTAACGTTACACTATCATACTAAACAGCATTTGACTGTGTTGAAAGTTATAATGTTATTCTACGTGTTAGTTTGTTTGCTATACGAGACTAGCAGTAAGCTAGATCAACATTAGAATAACATACTGATCATATTCTAACATTTCATCATGTTGAGCTATATAACATTGATTTGTTTTATGTACATTTGCTCGCCTGTCTAATAAAGTACATGCAAGAGTGGCATCCCTGTAAAGTCTTGACTCGTGAAGCTCTGTCAAGTCCAAGTTAGTCGCGGACGTGGAGATCTCGGCATCTCGAAAACGCCACACTGGTATTGATCCTCGTTTTGGTTCTCCTTTTGTCCCAAAGTCTGCTTGCCATGGTCCATAATGTTTGAACGAAACAACAACAGCGTGCCGCTAGACGTTACGCACTACGCAGTTGTCCACGTCTGTCGCCATGGTTACTATGGCAGTACAAGCGGAATCCAGGGATAACGCGGATATATCGTCATTGACAGGCCACAAGTGAACAGAGACGGGCACTTTTTAAAATTGTGAATTTCTCTGAATTTACTAATTCTTGGAAACATTTAGGATAATGGAAGTACACAATTGAAAGAAATATATAACACTGTGCAAGTGGTTTTTAGATATTTCGATATTTTCGACTTGCATATTGTACCTTTAATATTAAGAAATATGCATTGTGCAATAAAGAAGTTCTCCAAATAAAGCTTAATTATAATATTTATATTAGGGGCTGCACAATTAATCGCAATGAAACTGCATGCGATTTGGCAAAGGCTGCGATTATTTTATGAGCAGCTTGTCAGTGCAGCGGCTGATCGGTAGTAAATGCTGCTCCGTCTGAACACCAGAGGGCGCTCTTACGCAGACACGCCAAATATGCCCCGTACAATACAACACATTCTCATCCCAAGGCGTCATCTAACTGACACTTTTGACCATGCGTCAATATGCCGACGCACATGGTACCCCTTAAGCGTCAATATGAGACGCTCATCCTCGGGCGTCATCTAACTGACGCTTTTGACCATGCGTCTAAATCCGACGCACATGGCACCCTTTAGCGTCAGTTAGATGACGCTTCCGTAATGGGTAGGTTTAGGTTTGGGGTAGGGTTAGTGTTAGACCACTAGGAGGCGCGTCTCATATTGACGCTTAAGGGGTACCATGTGCGTCGGCATGTTGACGCATGGTCAAAAGCGTCAGTTAGATGACGCCTTGGGATGAGAATGGGCTGTACAATAACACATGTCATTTCAGGAAATCCCTGTCAGGCATCATACTATCTGTAGTTGAATAAACAGAAGATTTAAACACTTTGATTGATTAAACATGACTAATAAACACACGACTGCCTTATTCTATGTAAGAAGCCACATCATCTCACAGAAGGATGCTCAACTGTCGTTATGAAGTGAGTTTGGAGTAAAAGCATGTTATTAAATGTTGTCTTTTGTTGGACAAGAGGTTCATAAATGCTTCTCATGTTTGGAAATATGTTTGACGTGTGTTGCTTTTTTAAAAGCATGTTATAAGTGACTTAAACTCACAGTGCTTTCAGATGGAGCAGCGTTTACAGAGCCGTACATCAATAACAAGCTGCACATTACAAATAAATCGTAGCTTTTGCGATTTCATAATCGCGATAAGCCAAACCGGTTTAACTGTGATTTCATGTAAATTGCGATTAATTGTGCAGCTCTATTTTATATCATTAAGTGTCAAGCGATATGTCAGTAAATATATAAATGGATTTATACTTCGTATGAAATAAATGTATTTTAAACACATTTTGGTATAGTTTGGCTAGACACCATTGCTAGGGTTAAGGTATTTTAAGTGTTGACTACAAAGCAGGATGCAAATGCAGCAAAGACTTTAAAACCCTGAGGCTGAAGAAAGCCACTGAAATCTGGGAGAATCATCCCTACCAACCCTTCCAAAGCCAGCTGAGGGCATGAGGATCCACCGGAAGGCCAGCCTATTGTTGTTAGTCTAAAAGCCAGAAGACCGGAGATAGCAAAAAGTATGACCTCGTAAGGCATGAGCTGTTTTACATCAAATAACGTTACCATTGTATTCCGGGGCCTCCCAGAAGGCATGATGATATATATAAGGTGACATGTTACTGTTTTTTTGTTTTTATTATGTACATGTTTTGTGGTTTTGATACCATAGTTTGAGAAATTGTGTGTAAGCAAGGAAACAAATAAAACTGTACTAATCTGTTAAGTCATCAAAAAATGACATCACAAGCATGACATCAGTAACACAAGTGTTAATGCGTAATCAGTATTCAGCAACTTTTTACTTCAGAGATTTTTTGCTCATAAAAGATTCTAGGGGTGCCAATAATTGTGGCCAAACTGTTTTGGAGAAAAAACAGGAAAAAACATCATTTCATAATGTGATTTCCCCCAACCCCTGACAGACAAAATCTTACTGACCTCAAACTTTTTTATGACATGTAAACAAAACATTTTACAGTAGCATCATAAAGGTACAGCAACCTTTTTGAACGTCAACATTAATTGCTGTTTGCAACCCATTTTACTTCTGTAATTTGATGTATATTTCTGAGTGAAAAAGCATATTCAATAATGAGAAATGTAGGGCAGGACTTCATTTAATCCATTAGGAATTAAATGGGTTGTGAAAAGTGGCCGTTACATTACAGAATCCAGCCAGACTGAATGCAAATCATTTACAGAGGCAGAGCAAATGATTAAATTCTGATTAAAGATTGTAAATACATTTTCTTTATTAGGAATGTGCATTAAGAAAACTAAACTAGTTTTTATTTTGTGTTGATTTTAATTTGAATGGTCATTTAACATGCAATAAACATTTATTCACATAAGTGACTGAAAAAAAAAAGCTAAACCTTGACCGCCATTAGTAAACATTCTGAATGTTCTGCTCAAATTTGTAAATTTGCCAGTACCAAATACTACCTCTGCCGTTCCTCCAGTCACTGAGCCACTGTGAGAGAAGAATGGTGTTCATTTCTGGTTCATGGGTCTCACACAACCACACGACTCCGCTTTGCATCCCAATGTTTTGTTATATTCATAGTGTTCGCAACTCTCCATCTGAGACACAGAGCTTGTTCATGCTCCCCTGGCATGAGTGTGTATGAAGGGTGAGTTCCATCTGCTCCTGAAGGAGCTGCAGTGATCAGGTGGCGAGAGAACAGCCTCTCCGTCCCCACTCATCTGCTCTCTATCCTATGGACTCAGTGGGACAAGAGCTATGCCTGGGCAGGTCCTATTAATGTCGGCAAGCCTCAAAGAGAAGATGAGACGCGCAAAGTCGCAAACACACACTTATTTATGTGTAGCCTACATGGTGTAAAAGATGTGGCTTCCACAAATGAACTAGGTTAGGGGTTTGTAAAGCACACACCATGCACAAATCTACTTACTGTGTGTGCCTGTCACAGCAAATGTAATTTAGGTGAACAAAATGGCATCTTGTAAACTAAAGTTTGCCTCTTTGAGACGGACATAACGTGAGTGTGTGTGTGTGTGTGTGTGTGTGTGTGTGTGTGTGTGTGTGTGTGCACGTGTTTTAAAAGCTCCTAATCCTAACCCATTTCACTCCCTAAACAAATCATGCCTGACCAAGTGCTTAGAGAACAGGAGACAAAAATCAATCAGGCAATTATCTTGATTCATCCCGCCATGTCACAGAGTCGCATTCTGAGAAGAGGCTGAACATCAACTGAACAAGTTGAACATCATATTGGCCTTCTGTAAAGGACAATGTTGCAGTGCAGACAGACATACAGAGAGAAAGAGAGATAGATCAAAAAATCCAAATGTTGCATTTTGTGGTTATTTTACATAATCAATTGTAGCTGGTTGGTTTGGTACATGGCTTATACAAAGACTTTTTTTTTAAACATAATGGGAAAAATGAATAGAAAAGAACCAGCACCGAGAAAAAGAAAAAAAAGAACATGCACTCTTTTGGAGTTACAAGGTTGCATTTTGAGTAACTTACATTTTTGAGAAAATATTTCCAGTCTGTTTTTGCTCTGACAATGAAAATCAAACGAAATAAAGCCGCAACAGAACCGCTAACACACAATAATGGTGTTTCTTCAACGCTATCTCACGACCAATTCGTACGAATTCGTACGAGTGATTAAAAGGTGGCTAATTTGTACTAATTCATACGACCTCACTCGTACGAATTTGTACGATTTGTCTAAACCCACGTGATGGGTAGGTTTAGGGGCGGGGTCAGGGGTAGGTCATTCGTACGAATTCATACGAATTTGGTAACTCGTAAAATATGTACGAATTAGCAAAAATCGTACGAATTTGTACGAGTGAGGTCGTATGAATTAATACGAATTAGCCACCTCGTAAAATTCGTACGAATTGCGTGAGATCGGGCTGGTTTCTTTCCTTAAAGGTGGGGTATGTGATTTTCTTTTTTGACCATTTTTGTCAAAAATCACTTAAAATCCTATTCCAAACCCACTTACAGCCACTGAGCTAGAAGCACTGAAATGAAAATTAAGCAATTTAATCATCTGTGGAACGGGCAGGACTCGGAAAACTCCAGCCAATCATTTCCAAGACCACCTAGAATCATTGGACAGTAAGTGCGTCAATCAAACGGTCGTACCATCCCCCCTCCCCCCGCACGCTCGTGTCCCCTTCGTGGGCATACTTAAAGCTCATGACCCAGTCACAGTAAGTGCAAGTCGCCCCGGTACAGAGAGAGAGAGATTGCACGTCCATGTTCTTCGAATTGGTGGAGTCAGGGCCAGCGTTGGAGGAAAGAAGGTAGGACCTTTTGAGTTGTGTATTTTCAAAATCTGCCGGCCATTTTGCAAATCCCATACCCTACCTTTAATGATTCAGTATTTTTTAAGAAATACTTTGAGTGAATGATTCAATTACTCATTTATACTTGCTTCGCCAACAAATCGGTTGAATGTTTGATTCAACACACTCACTCATGAAGACAGTCACTCGATGCCTACTGGTGTAACAATGTAACATGCAGAAACAGTCACTGAAAAATCTCCTTCACTAATAATCAGCCAGAAATTCTGTCTGAAATACATAAACAAAGACAAGCGGAGATAGGCATTATAATAATGAAATTAAAGAAAAAATCAAATAAAAAAATCAAGCAAATCACATTTGAAAATTACAAACCACAAACCATTGCTCATAAACATCTAATCCATTTTCAAGGTTATCTCACAGTATATCATTAAAACATTTACCCACAATCCTCAGCTCAGTGCTGTCCCAGAGAATTACACTTTCTGCAAAGCCTAGCATACACCCAAAACATCCTGTTCTGGACAAAAATTAAATAAGAAGTAAATATAAATAAATCAGCAGCTGATGTTTTATATTCATCAGCCAGTGCCTGCCATTGCTAATATTTCATAGGCGCAGTGTTTCCTCTCCGCATCCTGTAATGTTCTTTAATCCTTGCTTGATAACTTTACTGCACAGGTATGTTTGCAAGTGTGCGATTTATGTTTATTATACTGTGAACTAACACACATAAATACATAACTTGATTTTTTGTGGGTTTGCTGTTGGCGGAGTTATTTGGATCGCCAAACCCCTCTGTGGATCCGACTACTGTCATTGAGCGAATACGTTAGCAGGTGAAGAATCCCATTTCCGCATTTATCTGACTGCATATGAAATTCAGCAAGGGGTCTTATCAGCTGAACCTTGACCGGATACTACAGCAGTCAGCAGCATCTCCAGAGCCCTTTTCTTCCTGCCAAGAGACCCCCAGAGCTGATCAATACCCTAACATTTTCCCCCCAAGATTACAGCATTCCCAGATATCAAATCTGTGTAAGAGGGCTTGCTTTTTTTCAGGCTGAGAAAGACCCCTGACGGTGCGGCTAAAATGATTCATTGCACATATAAAGGGGACAGCCCTCTAATATTAATCACTGCAGATAGAGGGCAAAAAGATAATTGGTTGCAAAGGCAAACTTATGGGGAGGGGACATCAGGGAGACACTATCTTTAGTCAGAGATAGAGGAGAGAGCATTGAGCGAAAACAAGCTGGATTATCAACAGATAGGCTCTTCTTTTCACTTTGGCTCTGTTTATCATTGCTGGACGCACAGAGGTTAAGTGGATTATAAAGGGCCGTTCACATGGAAAGCCATTTAATCTGTACTGTTGGTGGCTAGTAGACATTCCTTCTCATTGGGTAAATGGTAGATGCCATAGACATTCGGGACTCCATTGAAGGCCATTCGAAATTTGTGTGCTTTTTGTTCACTCCGGTAAAGCATGATACATGAAAAAAATAGTCTGAAAAATCGAATTTATTCAAATTATTTTTTGGAAGTTTATTGAACCTTCAGACAATATAAAATAATTTTATAATAAAATTAAATAAAATAAAAGGTTTGCATATATGTTGAGTATCATATTTGTTACATCCAGATTTGTTGCACGTATATTGATATATGAGAATATGGAGCTTATATTCAGAAGAAAAATATTTAATTCAGAGGCCCAAACTGAGCAAAAATATGCCGTTTTATAATCAAATCACTTTCGATGTTTTGTGTCGGGCAAACATACAATGCAAGGCAATACAAAAATGAAGAGAGATGTACAAATAAATGTTCCTCAAAAGCCTGATGGATTATATTTGATCAATCTGACGAATTTATGAAAAAAAAACGTCATTTTTACCCTTCCGGTCAAATATTACACTGCAAACATCAAAAACAGCATTAGGTTCACTGTAAAATGATATGATCAATAAGGTATGACAACATATGTTTTACATTGCTTTAACTCATGAAAAGAAGTTAAGCAATGTTCAACTTTTTTATGTTATACAAGATTCATCTCATTTTTTAAAGTCAGTTTAATGTAATTTAAGTTGAAATTACTTAATCATCCATGTTGATTGTACTTAAAAATGTAAGGCAGCAGTGTTTTATTCAGTCAATTATTTTGCAGTCATGACTGAACATTATTCCTCTGTAATGCAGCTACTTAAAAAATGGAAATTAATATTGATTTGAGTAAATAATGTAGATTAAAGAGAGACAGAACCGAAGTACTAGTTGTTTTGTATTTATTTATTTTTGAAGAAGTGCTCCTTTAAGGATCCTCTTTAAATGTTAATCCTTTTGTCGGCCTGAGCAATAAAGAAAAATGTGTGCGCCATTCCAATGTGAGTGGCAGGTGCTGTTTTCTGCAAATTTTGTCTTAACATCCATTTAACCTTGTTCATCTTCATGCTCGGCCCGCAGCATTTCGGCTGTTCCTCCTCCTGTCTCAGCATTTCATCAAAGATAAAGAAAAGGAGCTTCTGATATTGGAGTTTGAAGTTGGCACTGTTACTGGAATAACCTAAATGACCTTGGACAGACATCACAACGCCTATTTGACAAGTATGATGAAACAAGACAGAGGGATGAGACCACCTGTGGAGCCGAGAGGAAATAACAGGAACTATAAATGACAGGTCTGGTCAATCAAACGCTGGTAAATTAGACAGAGGCCCTTACAAGCACACAGTGTGGGACAGCTTCTTTCATTACGGAGCACTGACCCAATCGGCCAGGACAGGAGATCACACTAAACCCCATGTAGAGGGACATTAAAGCACTTGTAATTCATCTCACAGTCCCTCTGTGTCAAATGAACAGCACATCGCTTGTGTTCTGATTCCGGCAAAAGACAATGGAGTCGAAACAAAGGCCCCACAGAGTGTTTGGACTGTAAAGTCACATATAAAATGTCGAAATGTCATTGCATTAGATCGTAAAATATAAAATCAAGTGTCATAATGCTTTACCGTATCTCATTTTTGCAATGACTTTTGCAACAAACAAAAAAAAAGGTGATTTTTACCATATCTTACTATGGGAGGATTAGTAAGAGTAGTATGCTAGGTTCCGAATTGTGAGTGTGAGCGGGGAAGAGCCCAGAGAGTGCATGCGACAATGAGTAATAAAACCGGCATCTCTGCATCGCTTTTACAACTTTTCAAATCCTTCAGGTCTCGCCATCTTCGAAAATCCAAGCCAATGTTGATTCTTGTTTTATTACGAGCTCTGTCACTTTCTCTTTTTTGCCAGCAGACTCTCCTCTGTTCCGTGTTTGCATCTTCATGTCAACCTTTCTAACTCGTTGTGACAAAAAACCTGTGCCACACACTATACACACGTCACAGTAACCGGTGAAACTTTTCTCTATTTACGGATATGACGAGACACGCACATGCGAGTGAAATATGTATGCAATTTCTCACAATCAGGTCTAAAATATAAACATTTAACGAGTTCGTTTGCCCATAAAATCTTTAAGATATTAGGTTAAACTTATTTGGCTTGCTGTCCGCTGGAGAGGGGCTCGATGAAGCAGCTTCAACTCGAGCTCTGATATACCCCCCAGTGGCTAAATGTAGGACCTGTTAATTAAAGGGCAAGGTACCTAAGATGAAGGTGGAGTTTGGGGAGGTGGAGGGATACTGGAACAGCTGATACTAGGGAGAGGTAAGCGGCTGCTTATATACTCTGTTTGTTGATTGAAAGATTGGATGGGCTCGCTCCTCCCTAACTTACGTTTAGGAACTTCATTTAACGAGTTCGTTTGCCCGTAAAATCTTTAAGATATTAGGTTAAACTTATTTGGCTTGCTGTCCGCTGGAGAGGGGCTCGATGAAGCAGCTTCAACTCGAGCTCTGATATACCCCCCAAAAGTGTTGAATAAATATTTGGGACAGCAAGTTAGAATAACGTGATCAAATACAGGATGCCTATAAGCTTAAAGCATGTTACCCCCCAAAAAGAGTGGAAATTTAAAGCTGTATGGAGCATGGATGGACGCTGCTGCGGCAGTGATATGTTTAATGGGGCTCCTGGCTGGAACTGCATCTCCCTACTATGCCCACCATGTGGGGCTATGAGTGGAGCTCCGGCGGGAGCTGTGTTTGAAAGTGTGTGCCTGCGTTCGTTGTGGAGTGAAACGACATGGGCTTGTGGAAATTTGACTGGGGTACATCTCACCGCTGCACTGCTGCGGCAGTGACTTTCAGAAATTACTCCTGCGGGAGTATCTTGGGACTGGAGGTTTGAGTACGAGGTTGGAGAACGCCCTGCCACATCCATGACATGGAGCTCCATGGAGTTAGAGAACATGGGGCTTCCAGATGTCACAAACGGGGAAGAAGGTCCTCGTCCCTAAAGGCAAACGGGCCACCAGTATCTGAAGCGAAACTCCCTACGCAGCAAGAGGGAGCCTACGGTATACATAGGAAATGCAGAACTACCATCCTTCTGACGCAGGGGGCGGAGATCACATAAAGACGTAAGGGCCCGTCGCGTTCGAGGGACGTACGATCCTTGGTACCTCCAGTCCTGTTTTTCGGATAGGAGGGCCCACACTGCGATCCGAACGGGAGAGCCTCCATGGTTAAGAACATGAAGGATCACACAGCGATTCGGAAAGGGAGAGCCCCCACGGCGCCCGAACGGAAGCTCATACTGCGATTCGGACGGGGGAGCTCCCGCTGCATTTCGAAGGAGAGAGCCCCCCCATATGTATAAATAGGGTGTTCACTCGGCAATCAAAACGGGAGAGCCCACGCAGCAAGTCGAACGGGAGAGCCTATGATGCATCTGAACGGAAGAGCCCACACGGCGATTCAGATGGGAGACCCCACTCCAGGAGTGGTAGGTCACGCACATCTGAAAAGGGAGAGCTCTCACTGCATCCAGATGAATACTCGCCCTGCGGGGCTAGGTAAGCGGGGAGATGCAAAATAGTAGGGAGAAGCGGTCCAGACTTAGAGGGATGCTAGTGTTTGCTGTGCTTGTCTAATGTTATGCAGATCTGAACGAACGTATGTTTCGAAGGCGAGGGACGACCATCGACCTAGCATTTTGATTTGGTGATCGGAAGAAAGCCAAATTGAACATGGCGTCTGGGGCTCTTGTTTTGTTAGGAGAAAAAGACCTGAGCAGAGAGTGGTTAGCTAGACGCTAAGAATGTCGACGGTTAAAGTTAGCTGAGGAGCGGCGCACAGGGCAAATAGAACGGGCGTGAGCTCCGCCACAGAAATTACAGACATGGAGGAAGTGGCATCGTTGTCTGTTGCAACGTGATGAATTAAAGCTGTTGCACACTTGTCTGCCTGGAACTGAGGTAAAAATCTGGTTACGGTGATTCCTTGATTGAGGGACATATGAAGTGGATTTTTCTTGGAAAGGAGCTGGATGGGTTGGAAGATCTGAGTTGGTTTGGGGACATTCTGAACGTAGAATGAATGAATGATAGACCTTCCAAAGGGCGCAAGAAGGGCTTCGAACGCCTAGGAAGACTCTGTTATATAGTTCGAGGTCCAAGGCTCCCCAGTAAGGACACTGGTTCCGGTGTGTGATGCGGGCGGCGCATTTAGCTGGAAAAAGCTTATGGTATGTATAAAAATTACTACCTCCGAAAGAGAGACTGAGCTCTGCTATGGTAGAGAGGTAGTCATTTAATTCCTTGCGTCTGGCTGAAAATGAAGTGCAAATTACTTCTGTGTATCTGGCAAAAGCAACGCAGAATTCTGAAAGTGTGAGAACTTGTTTTGAAGGTTGTACAGAATTTGTAAGATCAACGATTTAAGTCAAACGAGCGGTGGGATTCATTGAGAGGGACGAAAGTCAGTAGAGAAGGAAGATCGATAGTTGCACCTGATAGAATTAGGGAACGGAGATGGGCTGGGACTGGTAGTGGTTCCATGGCGATTGCATTGTTAGGAGCTGGAAGATGGACTGCTGTTGAGAGTGAATGGGCTGGCAAGCGGATTGTACCTGAGGAGCAAGTGTTAGTGTTGAGAAAAGTAAATGAATGTTGATCGGAGGGTCCCATTACTGACTGGTGTCCAGTGTTGGGAAGGATACTTTCAAAACGTATTTCGTTACGGAATACATGCCCCAAAATGTAATTTGTAATGTATTCCGTTAAGTTACTCAATCTGAGTAACGTATTCTGAATACTTGGATTACTTCCACATTGAACTGCATATAAGTGTAGGAATGCGGAATGTTGATGCGGTGGTGACACGTTGTAGGGATGGCGCTGCCAATAAAGCACCTAAAAGCTGTCACAAAGAGTCGGCAAAAGTATTGATTATGAATAAGTCAAATATATCAAGGATATATTTTAATTGTTTATTAATAAACAAGTGTTTTCTGTCTGTCACTGTCGCCTGCAAAGATGAAGTTGACGATGCTGACTCGCGATCTTTGCGCCAGAGAGAAATGTGCATTTCATACAGATTACATAAACAGAAAGCAGACGACTAAACCTGAAAATAACTTACTTTAAGATGGTTCTATAGGTTGGAGGTGGAGTCTTTGGACGCTGAAAGGAGGTTGGTTGCTGGCAAGCAGAGGTTGCACTGCACAGTTAGGCTATATTTCGTTCTCCCTTCTCTTTCTTTAATGTGAAATACTGTTTGAATTTCCGAGATAGAAACGCATTCTTGCCCTGTCTCTGTTGTAGTTCCGGCTACATCTCTATTCTAGCTCCCGCTGCTCCTCTTCCGACTCATGTGACTGATCACGCAAACCGCGCATTTTTTCGTTTTCACATTGGGGCTTCTGGGAAATGCTGAGTTGCCTTCATTTATTTAGCGAGTGACTAAACTCGTGAAACAGAGAAGTATCGTAATGTAATCCATTGATTTCAACAATGTAACTGTATTCTAAATACCAACTATTTAAATTGTAACTGTAACGGAATACAGATGGGCGTACTCATAATTTGTATTCTGAATACGTAACGCCGGTACATATATTCCGTTACTCCCCAACACTGCTGGTGGAAACTGTGGAACATGTGCTGTTTGAGTGCATTAAATACTCAAATCGAAGAATGGATTTAAGGAATGGACTGGAACATGAAGGAATCAAACAAATGAACATTACAAATATCTTCTCAAATAAATCCGGAAAGATGGTGCTTAAAATCATATCATCTTACCTACAACAAACTGGACTAAACCTAAGGATTTAAGCAAAAGTAAATAAGATACAGTAGATGGCGATAATGCTCCATTTGGTTGCAAGTCACCAGTAAAAGACGAAGAAGAAGAAGAACACTGCTGGTGTCCAAAATCTGCTGGCATGGCCTGAAGTGAGAGGAAGGGGAGGTTTTGTGTGGAAAAGTGTAGAAATCCTTTGCTGAGGCAACCTCACGCTCTGATGTGAACTGGAAAGAATATGAGGAGACAATTGGAAGATAGAAGGGGAAAAAAGGGTGAGGCGAATTGGAATGGAAGGAAAGAGGGAAGATGGCTAGCGAAGGCAACCTCGCGCTAGGATCCGCTCTTTGAGTAGGTTGGTTTGAGGGTGAGAGAAATGTAACTTTGTAAGAGAAATGTAATTTTTTTTTTAAAGGGACAATGCACATCAATTGACATTTTTGTTTACACTCAAAATGTAAATGCGCCAGAGTTAGCAGAAAAGCTAATTTTCATCTGTAGTCCCTTGGCAGGTCAACACATCATCATATTACATTAATAAAAAGTAAAAAAGAATACATGAAAAATAAAAACAATTATAAAGTACAATTTACAATACATATATTTACAATACAAGAAGGGCATTACCTAAGATAAGATAACCCAACTATTGGTGATTGCA
Organism: Rhinichthys klamathensis goyatoka; assembly: GCF_029890125.1. NCBI lineage: Eukaryota > Metazoa > Chordata > Actinopteri > Cypriniformes > Leuciscidae > Rhinichthys > Rhinichthys klamathensis. The sequence continues at coordinate 354,429 of NW_026606776.1, forward strand.
GTTTTGATTATTTTTAATCCATCTTTTTAATGTGAATTTAAATGTTAGATAGCTGGTGTTTTCTCTGAGTTCAGTAGGTAGACTGTTCCAATAGTTTGCGGCCCGTACTGAAAAAACTGTTTGGCCAAACTTACTACGCCTAAACGGTACAACACAGTCTCCCCTGGTGGCTGCCCTAGTTGCCCTGCCACTGCTGTTCCTCTGCTGTACAAACCCACCCAATGGTGGAGGTGCAAGCCCATGTAATATTTTAAAAATGAGGCAGGCATCTAAATATTGTAAGAAACTGTCAAAATTGAATAAGTTGTATTTAGAAGTGATATGGCAGTGGTGATAGGTGATTGGTTTTTGATCTAATATTTTTAAAGTTTGTTTATAAAGGATTTCTATTGGTTTAAGAGTTGTCATGTTTGCTTGGGACCAACTTGTGAAACAGTATGATATGTGAGAAAAAATCATGGCATGCATATAAAGTTTGGCCGCCTCTGTGGTTAGATATGGCCTTATGTGTCTAAAATTAGCCAGATTATATCTGATGGTATTAGCCACCTTTTTAACATGCTTTTTAAAAGTTAAATTAGAATCTAAAATAATGCCGATATATTTAAATTCAGACACAACCATCATTTTTTCTCCTTCAATAAAAACATCAGCCTGCTGTGCACTTGTGGATTTCTTGGAGAAAAACATACAGACTGTTTTGTTAATGTTAAGATACAGGTCTGACACTTTTAGCCAGTCAGAAACATATACCAGAGCTTCAGATAATTTAGTTGCAGCCTGTTGTTTGTTCTTGGCATGTACATACAGAACTGTATCATCTGCATACATTTGTATATTAACAGATCTACAGACTGAAGGTAAATCATTAATGTACAGGCTAAACAAGATAGGGCCCAATACTGACCCCTGAGGTACTCCAATATTACATTCGAGATAAGAAGAATAAGAATTACCTATATGTACGCTCTGTTTCCTATTAGTTAAGTAGGATTCCATCCATTTCATGGCCTCATTTGAAAAATTATAAAAAGATAATTTTGACAAAAGTGTCTGGTGATTCACAGTGTCAAACGCTTTCTTAAGGTCCAGAAACACTGCACCTACAATACCGCCCTCATCTAACTTTGACTTAATGTTTTCAAGGAGAAAACAGTTTGCTGTCTCTGTGGAGTGGTTTGTGCGAAATCCAAATTGCATTGGGTGTAAAGGGGTGTGGCCCAGGTTTAGATGGGTTTTCAGCTGTTCTGCTACCCATTTTTCTGTCACCTTGGCTATCACTGAAAGAATACTAATGGGTCTATAATTTGACACCATTGTTTTATCACCAGACTTGTAGATCGGTGATATTACTGCTAGTTTCCATGAGCTTGGAAAAATACTTTGCCTAACTGACAGATTGATCAGATGTGCAATGGGGCAAGCAAGTGCGTCCTTGTGTGATTTAAAAAATGCGGCATCCAAACCATATGAATCCTTTGCTTTTGAATTCCTTAGTGAGTTTATAATTTTAATAACCTCTGATTCCGATATTTCCTTTATTTTGAAAATAGGTTTATCTTTATTAATGGGGATAGATGGTTTAGTTTCAGTTGGGGTACCTTGAGCCAGCTCCCTGACTGAATTTATAAAGAAATCGTTAAATGTACTTGCTATCATATTGTTGTCTTGGGTCATGATTCCATTCACTTTGAGTTCAGGTAAAGTTATCCTTTGTTCTTTATTCCTACCAGTTAATTTATTAAGATTTCTCCAAATTAATTTCCCATTTCCATGTGCTTCGTTAATGATTCTGATAAAAAACTCTGCTCTAGACTTTCTTAAATTCCTTAGTACCTTATTTCGGAGAGTTGTAAAGGTGAGCCGGTCACAACTATGCCCTGATTTTAGTGCCCTCTTTAAAGCAGAATCTCTCTCTTTCATTTGTTGCCAGAGGGTGTCATTTAACCATGGTAAGGTGGTCTTTTGTCCATGTTTATGTTTCACCTTTCTTATAAAGGCCCCTCTTATCTCAGCAATAATAGAAAAGAAAGTGCTAGAGCAAGATTATAAAGAAGTTTAGAGAGAACTGGAGAAGCAGAGGGAAGTCGGAGGAATGTGTTTGTGAGTTTGGTTCTTGCCTGGGGAGTGGGGCTGACTGCATGAAGTTTGTGAGAGCTGGAGAAGAAGCGGAACTCTTTTTCTTTTTTTCTTTTTTTTTTTTGCGGCCGCTGTTGCTGGCCGGGTGGAAATACCGGCGGACAAGGAAGTGTGACCCGTGGCGGCGCCGGCGGCCTTTAGATCGGCGCGTTGGGATTGTGTGGGTTCAGAACGCCGAACCGGGAGAGAAACGGAGGTAGAAGAGGTGCGAGTCTTGCTTTTATAAGATGTTGAAGTGTTTGATGGAATGCTGGAACTGTAAGAACTGATGAAAAGATCGTAGAGTTGAGCTTTTGCTGATCTGCAGGAGAAATGGATTCCGGAGCTGGAGAGGACTTGACGTAGGCTGTTGACTGAACATTTTGAAATGGGTGGAATCGGTGTATTAGCAGCGGAAGAATGGAGAGAACATGGACGAGGCTCAGTTAAAACTGGTGATCTTGAAGATGGAGGAGAGCGTTGCCTTTTGGAAAGTGGTTTAAGTGTGTCTATGGTTTCTTAATTTTTATTTCAGTTGAAGTTTTAGTCATTTTAGTACATCAAGTTAAACTAAATGAAAATGAGAAAGGCTGCTTTGGCAACTGAAATCAAATAAGACATTTTTTAGACATTGTTTATTTTATTTCAAGCAACAACAAAAAATCTGATATTTTTTTATGGTTTTAGTTTCAGTTAACTATAATAACCCTGATAATGACACATTGTGGAATGATTATAAATGTTCATGTTTCCGCATGTACAGTTCCTTGTCCTGTGGGAGAAGATCTTTAATAGGTCAGGCAAAAGTACTGGCCCTTTTTGTCTGTCAGGTTCTGTTATATCCTCAAGGGAGGCTCTAGCGTCCTTCTGACTTCCCAGCAAATTATCTTGAGAGGATTACGCTCTTCCGCAATGCGTCCCCATATTCCTCGGCCGCATAAAAGTACACTCGGTAAATCTCTGTATTGGATTAAAGATTTCCTACCCTGTGCCGCAATAATAGGGCGAGACCGAGAACACAATAAATGGCCTGGCCGGCTGATGTAGGACGCCACATTTAAAATGCATTTGTCGCACGATTTCTCATGAATTCTATTTTGAAGCCAGGCTTTGGGGAAATAGTCTGAGAGCAATTCACACAAAAAAAGCCCTGAGCTTAACATTATTCTTTTTTAAACATAATATTACATTGGAAAATGCAAGAGCATTAAAGCAGTAACGTCTGATTGTTGTTTGATCCAAACCAAGGACTAAATGTCACTGCTTTGCCTTTAGTATTTATCACATTGTTTTGAGGGAAATATTACTTTCTTTCTTTTTCCCTCAAACTGAGCCCACTTGCAACTGGATGTAACAAAGTGTTCCCTTTGTGTGTCAGACATGACAAACTAATTATTAGTCATTGTGAGTTTTAGTAGGAGCAGATGGAAGCAGTATGCTCCAGGAAGCACTGGAACGGCCCCCCTTGTGTGTTGCCTTCTTCGTTTTTTGGAGTGTCACAGGAAGTGCCTCTTAGGATGTTGTAGAAGAGAAACATCTATGGCAATGATTTCCTGTAAGCACCATGTAAATGTCATGGTCTGACATATATTTACATGATGTCACATAAATCATTGGAACGGGACAGGCATATTAAAGGCAGCATCTGCAGCATATTTAACTCCTGTAATTCAGCGAGCAATTGAATACTCAGTGGGAAACAAAGTTGGGTGGGAACTTTTGTTCATTAGGATTTCTTTTGAAATTATATTAGTTGTTAATTATTATTTTTTAAGGTTAACCTTTAAGGCATTTAAAGGTTTAAGAGATAAATCTTCAACAAATAATTAGCATATATTTTAAATATATTTTGGACAGAAAATATACCAGAGGTAGTCGAAAACGACAGGATTGCTTGCTCATGTGGTCAAATGTGTTCAAACAGCCACAAAAGACCGTCTACTCTCCGTCTACTGACCTTATAGGAAGCGCTCTAGCCAGACCGGGTTTAAATTTTGTCAGCTGAAAACTCAAGTTAGGTTTGAAGACAAAAAAATGTACCAAGCACAATGTTCTCTCACCATTCCTGATTTCTAACACACACTCACAGCGTTCAGCTGGTCTTGAGACCCTCCTCTCGAAGAAATCAGGAGTCGAAAGTGGACAAAAAAGACAGATTAAAACACCAGCTGTAAACCGGAATGTGTCTCCCTCGTCTACTTGTGATCCGATCGAGACGCATCTTGCAGTTGTAAACAGAGCCTGACACAAGTGACACCAAAGCCTTGGACATTTATTATTTAAAAGAAAAAATGACCAAGGTTAACTTCATTTCATGTTTCTTGTTTACACTTTCTTAAACATTAGACTGCAGTTCTGCTGGTTGGATACACGCGTGGCTATGTTTAGCACCTATTGTCGTCAGAAAAGCCCAGCGTTCTCCCCTCAAGAGGCCTCTGTGGTGTCTGTGAGCTTCTCAAAAGAGGCTTTGCACATTCGCCAGCGATTGAGCAGGAATTTGGGTACGTCTGGAAAAGGTCCAATCATCCAAGACGCCTCTCACAGCTCCCCTGCTGAGGTAAGGCACAGCCACTGGAAAGAGAGGTAGGGTGGCTCTTAAACGTTCTCTAAATCCCACCTCACACACGCATAAGCGCTTACTACCAATACAAATGAGAATTGAACACAAGATTTCAAGCTAATATTCTGCCATTGTCCACTTGCCAGCATTCTGTGACAGGAATAGCAGCGAGGCTTTGGTTTGAGAGAGACTGGCAACTTCTATTGTCCGCTTATCTCTCTTTCCACAATTGGTCTCCATTTTTGTTTGTGTTTGTGATTTTTTTTTTTCCTTCGCCCATTTCTCAAGGGAAACAAATAAACATCTGTAATGCATTCTTTGAGAGGAAATTGCCTGCTCCTCCTTCTAAACAGTGGTTTTCAATTTGTACTGCTATGGAGAGGAAAGCAATTCTGAGATTCTTTTGTATGAACTGTGGTATCACAGAAGTAGTGTCAACCTCAGACAGCAGGTCCACAAAGACCATTGACTGTCTGATGCATATTGCACATAAAACTGAAAGATCAGTAAGTTCCAATCACACTGTCAAACAGAATCATTTTACAGTGTTGATGAAAAGAGGAAGAACTGATCACTGAAATTGACCAAAGTTTTCCAGGTGGCATCGAGTCGTTGAAAGTTTTGTTTGAGGCAGGCTGAAGAAAGTTATTGGAAGATGCATCAAACGAAATGTTAAAACGATTTTAATTATCATTTCTGGTTTCGAACTGGGGATTTTCAAAACACAAAAGACATTAGATTCTCAGAACACTTGTTAGCTGTGTAATTATAGTTTTTAAATTGAAACAGACTGAATAAAAAAGGATCTACTTGAGAATAAAGGTATCCACAACACGAGTGACATACTCATGGATATCAAACTATCAACTTTGAATAATATTTTGCAATTTACTTACACGATGAATGAAGCACATCATTATTTCTGGTCAATATTCACAGCAAATCTTTATGACAAGACCTGAAATCTATTGACTTTTTCTTGGCTGCGGTTCACCACATTCGATATCGTCTTTGTTTAGTGTCGATTGATCCGATTGAAGTTCATCACAAGGTGAGGCCTACACAACCGATTAACAATGGCAGTCAGGAAAGAGTCCGTTTTATTGACCTTTGTGTTGTCAAGATACAGGACATCGTCTGCAGATCCATTAATGTTTGGACCATGAAAGGTGGTGTGGGGGATTTGATAAGCACATTTAATTCAGGTGACTTTTCTTCTACCGCAATCCGAAATGACCTTCTTCGCTTTGGCTGCTTGAAGAACAGAGGCTTCATTCTGAATATCAGAATAATGATCGTATCAGGATGTAACAATGTAATATGCATCAAAGACAAATTGTACAGCAGCAAACAGTGTTCCATATGAAAATTAAACTCATTTCAGGGTCCAATTCTCACTATCAAGTTCCTCATTAGCATGCATATCACTAGGATATTGGCTGTTTGTTAGTACTTATAAAGCACATATTAATGGCTTATTCTGCATGATCATATTCTACATCCCTTAACCCTACTACCTTACTATTAATAAGCAATTAGGAGTTTTTGAGGCAAAATTCGTAGTTAATAGTGAGAATTGGACCCTAATCTAAAGTGTAACCATATATAGGCCTATTTAATTGATGCGATTATAATTCATGATACATAATTGAATACATAAATATTCATTTTATGGACCATGATGAAAGAACACTTAATGCTCTAAAATTATTATTTTGTGGTGGACATTTTGTAGTGTTGTTTGGCAAAACTAAGATCTGTTTTGATTTGATCCTGAAACTCCTCTGTTGTTTGCCATTTCCTAAATTCACATTTTTGTCCAACCCCCGTGTATAAAGCAATCAGTGAAGGATATATATAGGGCATCATTCAATTTATTTTTATAGCATAATATATGCAACAATACAAGGCAAAGCAATAATATTTGTAAATATATACAGACAATGAATAATCCATGCAGTCTCAGGAAATCCACTGCATATACTTCCTGCGGTACTCATTGACTTTATGAGGGCTGTATTGCTATTACCATCTGTCTCTTTCTTTATGCATCTCTGACTCACAGCTGGATCCCGTACTCATTCATGAGGGAAAGACAAGAATATTTGATTGACGTCTGCAGCTGTCAAGCTTTGGGACCACTGACGGATTCCAGGTCCAGACTGAGGAGCTCAGGCACTATAGTAAGGGGATCTGGCCTGGGTAACTACACCCCTCAAGCTCCCTGGATTCAGCTTGAAGCCATACGCTGATGGGCCCAGTAAATTGCAGGGCTTTTTTTTTACTCTTACAACAGTTTAACAATGGTTACCTACAATTGCATCAGCATGTCCTGAGGCTAAAAACCTATATACATGAGCATCTTGTGCATGCAATTCTCCTCTGGCGTTTAGAGAAACCAGTGGCTGTAATTTGTATTGTGGATACCCAATGAAAAGTGATTGCCACGGGAGATTCATTAAAAAACGCTAATCAATGTGGATTCCTTTCATAGTGATGGTGCAGATACTGAAGGATTATAAATGATAAATGTTCTAATTATGAAGGTCCTGGTTTATAAAAGTGAGTAGGCAGTGGTCCTAAAAAGAATTTGGACACAAAGATTGTACAATGTCAATGCATTAGGGACATAAGAGAGGCCAAACTTTTCACATGCACCAAAAGAGTTTGGTCCTCATTCCAGCTTATTCTAGCAAATAACCGCCCAGTTAGACAGGAAGAGAACGTCTGACTGAAATATAAAGCTACCAACTGTGTTATTTTCATTTAGGGCCATTCATTATTGATTTTTATGTAACACATTCAGTTCTCAGCTTGATTCAGGCTTCATTTTGTTCATTTGAAGTTTCCTTAAAAACTGTCCTCTCCTCATGATGCTCTGTAAAACTGGGACGTTTTAATGTGACTGCAATTTATTTTTACAGCAGTCTGTCTTTTTTGAAAGAAGCTTTTACATTTTTTTCCGTATTCAAGTCAGGTTCTTTCACTGCAATAAATTTGTGTTTTCTTTTTCTTTATGTTAGTTTCCCTGTCCAAAAACGGCTATAAAATTCCTTGTGTCAGGTTATCACAGCTACCATTAAAAATACAGCTAAATCCATCAATACGCCCCCTAAGGTTAATGAAAGAAACTTCTTAAACTGTTATGGTCCACCCTGTCTGTTTCACCTCTCATTGCTTTTGACGCATCTCCAAACATCCTCCAGACGGTTTTTATGACGTTTTAAACTACGCCGCAGTTCATTTCTACAGAGGATACTACATCACACCGGAGCAGTGGACATTCCCGTTGATGAATATGATCGGTTTGTGGCTTGCCTCTCATAAAAACAGAGTTCTTCCCAGCTATATATTTTTATACGTGGCTCTTTTATTTGAGCTTATTTCACTCCTGGTTTACAGAGCATCATTAAACGACTAGCCGGGCAGCTTGATTGGTTTGTGCTGCATATTAAACGATTATGCTTTTACCAAACATGATCATGGGTTCTAATATCATTTAAAGTGCTTACTAATTAGAGATGAGTCTATTGAATGACAGTTATAGGCCCAGTTATGCATTGCATTACTCACTGACAGCAATACATTTCTCTTAAATACATACATGACATTCACTGTAGATGTATCCGTGAGAAACATGTGGACTTTCAGAAAATAAATCAAAACACACTTTTCAGACACTCACTAGTTTAACTTTTCCACTCCATGTCCAACAGAGCATATACCTGTATCACAGAAAAATGTAGTCATTTTTCCATAAGAAACTAATAAACTAAGAACTCTGTCATGTTGAGGGTAAAATCATAGCTAGATCTGTATGTATAGGTATAAATAATCTTTACACAATAAATATTGAAACTAATTTGGAGAGGCAAAATGTCATAAAAAACATCATAATGAAAAATGTATCTTAAAACTCCTAAAATGAGCTTAAATTAATGCAATTTTAGAAGGAAAAGATTTTTTGTGAGATTCATCCAGAAGTGCTTAATAGCTGACTATACAAAAGTTAAAGCAAAATAAGGAACCTGTATTTGTATTTTCTGTTAAAATGCATACATATTTGTAGAATCTCATACTTTTTTTCAGTTCTCTCATGAGTGTTTTCAAAGCAAGAAAAATGAGCCTTTGGGGATATAATGTGGTATAATGTCTAGAGCGGATTTGTAAAGTGAGTTTGAGTGAACGGCTAATGTGCTTGTGTTTTTTGCTGAACTAAACAAATGGACTAGAATTGTTTTCTCTCTGCGTGGGTTGAAAACATCAATATTTAAGAGCAGCATATCATTTTACACTTAAAACCGCACAATTATGCCTCCTCGCAGGATATTCAAGTATGCTAAAGTACCACTGAAATAATGAATATTCAAACAATGTTCCAAGTTCTTAGCAGAGCACCTTGAAATTAACATCACAGCTCACAGTGGCTACATAAATTAAAAATTCATGTGCTTTTATTCAAGCCCATTAACATCCAGTAACTTCACATCATGCCTCGAAAAGCTGTGAAGCCAACAAACAAATTGGGTACACACACAAACAGTATGTATCCGATGTAACGAATGAAGAGTCTCAGTAAGAATGACTAAAGGTGAAGTGGAACTGCAAAATTGATTGTTTCCAAAGCATCCAATTACTCCAGTCGCCCATCGGTCCTGCCTCCCATCTACCAATGTTCAACTAGTCAATTTTGTATTGCTCTTTACAAAATGCTTCTGGTTGAGCCAGAAGTTCAAAGTGAAATGTTTTGATTTCACTGTTGAGGAAAACCATCTTTAAATTACTTTACTTTTGTTAAGTTTGAAACAACTGAGGGTGTGTTCACACTTGTAGTTTAGTTTTCTTGGTTCTTTTGGTCCGGAAAAATGATAGCCTATACATTTAGTCCTGATTCGCTTAGCGTTCACACTGTAATTTTTAACACCAAACCTAGATACAAAACCACAACTTTTATGACATATTTTGTGTAGCAACTTACGGAACATCCAAAGCAATGCTGTTTGCTCGTTGTCCGTGCGTACACATGGTGGTATTTTTTACCAGAAAAATTACACATACCAACTTTTGACGTACAGTAATTGACATATTGAAACTCAGCTATTATAGACCAAGAGTTTCTAAAACAGGGATCAGGAAATACAGTATATAAAGAAATCAATGTTTTTATATATTGTTTTTTTTCTCTCTAGTATGTCTTAAGTACGAACCAGTTTTACATCTACATATTTCATAAGTTGTCGGAGGGACAATTGCAAGCATGAGTCCATATGTCAGACGAAAGTTAAGCCGGTAGCACTTCATTTTAGCCCTGTTCTCCATTTACATACTGTACTATGTACTCATTATAGTAATAACAATAACAGGGTAATAACTAGGTAATAACCCTGAACCTATCCCTAAACCTAATCCATGAAAGTACCTTATACTAACCATACTTTCTTAGGTAAGTACACTGTAAGTGCACATACTGTACAATAAAGTGCAACTGTTAAGCCTGTCCTTTCACTCTCCATTTGTTGAAAAGGACAAAAAAAAACTTCAGAATTTTAGGTCCTGTTTTGTACCCTATCTTTGTACATTTGTCCTTTTAGCCCACAGAGAGAATATATAGTATGATTATGGCACAGACTATATCACTGCATTGATTTTTGTCCTCTGCACAGCATCTAATCAGTTTTATAAAGTTCCAGTTGTTCCACACTTTTAATTAGGTGCCATCAAAGGTCAAGATGCAGGGCTTCTGCTCTTTCACATTTCAACGCAAAATTCCGTAATTTCCTCTTCTTGACTTGACTCCCAGTTGTCACCTTTGGGCTTTGTGATTTCACCTAAGGAGTTGAGTTCAATGTTGGCTCATTTTTCATATACTAAGTACAATAAAAGTCCCAAGATTACATTTAACAGCACAAGAGCTTCAAAGGGAATTTATTGTGTGGTTTGGTTTGGGGCTGTTTAATTTACAGCCATTTTTATCTACACTATCATGTCCACTACTACATGAATATTTCATTCTGGACCCTTGAAACAGATCTTATCATTAAAGTCTGCCGGCTTTTTTAACATGGGATGAAAATTAAATTTAATGACAATACATTTTTCCATAAAATGTTATACAAGATTCAGCTCATTTTTAAGTCAGTTTAATGTAATTTAAGTTGAAATGACTTAAACATCCAAGTAGATTGTACTTTTTTTTTTTACAGTGCACATATGAAATGCAATAATTACTTACGTTTAAATCTGGAGGTTTTTAAAGCTGAAACAATGAACTAGTGTCTACTCTTTGGCATTGACAGAAAATCAGACAGGGTTGTAAGCTGACAGTGTTGACATAATAAGCAACGATATTTTTCAGATCGCACGTGTATTAAATGCATGAGCCATTTTGGGTTTTATCATATTTCTGTTGCCACCATCCAATAATGCATGAATGGCCGTGGTTACAGTGATTTCACCATGGTTAATGGTATTTTAGGTATTCCGCTTAAAGCATAAATAAAACGCTGGTGAATCTCTACCTCAAGAACTCCAAAGTAAGTGTGTGATCTATCGACTGTATAAAGATTCCTTTTCTCTTCTATGTTTTTCCAAAAAGTAATGAAACGTCTGCAATTGAACAGGAGAGTTGAAGTGTTAGTGATAAATCAAGCCTAAACGAAACTGATCTTCCGAACATTTGTGGCACAGACCAATCATTTCCCTTCTCAGAAGTTAAAGAAGCAATTTGAAATGTCATTTTGTTCAGTAAACAGCTCCTTTAAGCTCACACAAGCCATGATGCTGTTAAAGATCAGTGGGTGGTGAGAATTCAAACAACTGAAATTAGTCATTTTGTTGTGAAAACTTCAGAGGAAAGTCAGAAGTTCAAGACAAACTTATCAGCACATCTCACAAGTTTATTGGGCCTAACCTAAACCCTTGAGGTGTGCCAGTTTGGCCAAATTAATTAACTGTTCTTTAAGCAAGTGAATATAACAAACAAAATGATTGGGTTTGTTTTCATTTAAATTGTTGTGGGTAGCTCGGTGTAGTTGGGACTAAATGCAAGCTATATGAACAAATCAAAACAAATACATCCATGCACTTTACTAAAGCGACTATACAGAATAAGGGTCTGTTAACACAGAATGTGTTTTTTACGGTGGTCCAGTAGTGCACAACACAACAAAATGAAGCCACAACACAATGGAAATAAGCACAACGAAATAAAGCCACAACACAACGGAAATAAGCCGCAACACAACGGAAATAAGCCGCAACACAACGGAAATAAGCCGCAACACAACGGAAATGCTCCCGACCACTAGAGGGCTCTCTGAGCGCGATAAATTTAGTTTTCCTTGCCGTTGTTCTATAGAGTCGACAGTCTTAAGACATCAATGCCACAAATAGTTTTAACAGTATGTAACCATTGTATATCGACCAAAGCATTCTCATCCTTTGGCGTCATATAGGTGACGCCATATGACATTTCGTCGAAATCTTACGCACATGGCATCCTTTAGCGTCAATATAACACGCACTGTTATGGGTAGGTTTAGGTCTGGGGTAGGGTACGGTTATGACGCCTTGGGATCTGCGTCTCATATTGACGCTAAACGATGCCATGTGAGTCGGATTAAGACGAGCGTCACCTGTATGACGCCTTGGGTTCTGCGTCTCATATTGATGCTAAAGGATGCCATGTGCGTAAGATTTCGACGAAATATACAAAGCGTCACATGTATGACGCCAAAGGATGAGAACGGCCTGATATCGACATAAAATATTACTTCAAAATCACCTACATGAATTATCTGCGTATTTATACTTTGACCCACTTCCAAAGCGCATTATACCTAAGGGAACGTCTGGCAATTCCACCAAGTGGTTAAAACGTGTCATTTATTATAATATAATTTGATAAAAAAAAAAAAAAAAAACATTTGGTGAATTGCAGAATTACATGAAGGTATTGGCACAATTTGACCTGTAAGTCAGTCTGGTCACTAGGAACCTACCACAAGCTTTGGAACTTTTTTTGAAAAACTTTAGGTGAATTACAGTAGGCCTAATGTTTTATATATATATATATATATATATATATATATATATATATATATATATATATATATATATATACATATACATATACATATACATTTATATATATACATAATTGTGTAGGCCTACTGTGCATACAGGGAGCTAGTGGCACAATTTCACCTGTAGTAAGTCAGTCTGGTTACGAACTACAACCTTTGAAACATGATAAAAGAAAAAAAATGTTGTGTTGTGTAATTTTATTGTTTTGTGCACTACTGGGCCACCGTAGTTTTTAGTAACGTTTCATTTTACAGTGTCCTTACACATGTTAAATGTAGTTACTGTAGTAATAACTACAAATTATGATTAATTACATGCAACTAACCCAAACCAAACTCTCATCCTAAACCATAGTAAGTGCATGCAGTTTATTATTCCTTAGTTTCTAAATGTAATTACACTGTAACCGACAAAATAAAGTGTAACCATGTTATTCTATTGGTTAATTGGCGTCTCTAGACCTTGCGCTTTTTCCGTCCCAATGACCTACATCACGCATTTTTAACAGTAAGAACGTCTTCTGTGTGAATTGCCCCTAATAATTGTCGTGACTTGCACTTTCTAATAACTTTTACAACAGTACAAAATTTACCATTAAAACTTTATCTAGGATGCAGAAAGTTGTTTCCCCCCCCCCCTAACCAGATCATCATGTAACATCACGTTCTATATAGCTGACATTAACACATCCCTCCTGCTGTGCGACTTGGAGTAATATGCAGCTTTCCGACTGTTTCTGGAGTTACAAATAGATAAATGTATAATACTAATGAGAAATTTAACATAAAATATCAAGCACTTTCATTAACCACAGTAATCTGACATAATAGTTTAGCCTTTATGGGAAAATTGAAATGGAAGCAGCATGTGTGAGATATGACATCACACTCAAAACTCAACAAACTTCTGTTTGTCCATGGGCGCCATCCAATAAATGATCTTAACATTGTAGATTCACCCCTGTGGGATTCCCTTGAAATCTGGTGTTTTTCTTCGCATGCATCTTAATAGGTCTCTTGGGCGTGTGACAGTCATGTTGCACGAACAGCAATGTCTTCTGTCGCTGTACTGCTGGAAAACAGTAGGAGAGAGGTGGGGGTGTAATTGAAGTTTCATTGCTGTTTTCCTTCTCAAGTTTTCACTGTTGCTCTTTTTGTGTGCCAGTTTGTTTGTTTGCCTTTTCGCAATCACTGCGATTTGCATTCTGCATCGCATGTTGCTCCAGCTCAAAGCAGATCAACGTGAAAATCTCCAAAATGAGGCAAGGCAGGTTAGACTTAACCTAAACCGTTCTTATCAAATCAGTATTGAGAGCAGGAATTGAGAGTAGCCTATCTTTTAACGGATTCAGTGTGCAACGGCACTGTCAGCACTAAACAGAACTACACTGTCCTAGTGAATGAAACTACTCCAGTTAAGCAGGAACAATTTTAATAAAATGTGAAGCTTGTTCATAATGCTGAGTAGGAGTAAAGAGTGCAATAAACTTTTACAATTAACATAGCATGAAAATAGGTTCTTTTGAAGTGAAGTTGGACCTTTTTTTATATAATCTGTTTAACTGATATTCAACTCATTGAAGTTAAAAAATATATACTTTTTGTTGGTAAAAACACCAAATTATTATCTTATTTAAATAACCAAAACATAATGTTTAGCCGTCTCTGATTGTTTAGCCATTCACATGTAGTTGCACATATAGTTGCAACATGTGACTGGTAGTTCACATGTTTTTGCAAAGTTACGTAATAGTTAGTAGAATCTATAAAGTGGACCATCAAAATAAAGTGTCATTTTAACAATGTCCACTCTAAAAAACACTGGGTTAATATAGGACAGAACACATGTTGGGTTAATTTTACCCAGCAAATTGGATTGTTTATTTATTCTAGCATAACAGGTTGATTTGACCCAGCATAGTTGATTCATTTTTAATATTAATGTTTACTTCTTTTTTTTTTACTTCATACATGAATTAATGTCTAAGGATTAACTTAAATCCTCTAAACTTTAATACTCGATACAACCACTGCACTGCATGGCTTGCATGATAATTCCTTTATTTTCAATTATATTTTACAATATAGTTATACATATTGTATAACATACATATTATATGCAATAGTATACATATTGCATATAATATATACATATTGCCAACATTTAAGCTCGTTTAACAAATAATAGCGGTAAAAATTAATCATTTATAAGTAATTCAAGTGTAATCGACCAGTCTCTGTTGTACTCTGTTGACCTCCAACCAGATGGAACTGGATAAATATTGTGAATGTTCTGATCCAATCTGATCTGTAATGTTGCCTGAATCATAATCATACACTGTTCTTTCGTTGGCCAGAGGAGAACTGGCCCCCGACTGAGTCTGGGTTCTCCCAAGGTTTTTTTTTCCTCGATTCTGTCACCTGATGGAGTTTTGGTTCCTTGCCACTGTTGCCTTGGCTTTTGGCTTGCTTAGTTGGGGACATTTAATATTCAACAATATTACTGATCTGCCTTACTTCAGGTGGACGATGACGCAATTTTATTCTAGAAACAAACTTCTTGTATTATTTTCATGTTGTCACTGTGAAGCTGCTTTGATACAATCTGTATTGTAAAAAGCGCTATATAAATAATGGTGACTTGACTTGTTGTCCCGTTTCTACCGTAACGGCGCTGGATCTCATGCCGGCACTTCAGTGGGGGAACTTTCAGCCCGTTCTCATCCTTTGGCGTCATACATGTGACGCTTTGGACATTTCGTTGAAATCTTACGCACATGGCATCCTTTAGCATCAATATGAGACGCAGAACCCAAGGCGTCATACAGGTGACGCTCGTCTAAATCCAACGCACATGGCATCGTTTAGCGTGAATATGAGACACAGATCCCAAGGCGTCATAACCGTACCCTACCCCAGACCTAAACCTACCCATAACAGTGCGTGTTTTATTGACGCTAAAGGATGCCATGTGCGTAAGATTTCGACGAAATGTCATATGGCGTCACCTATATGACACCAAAGGATGAGAATGCGTTGGAACTTCTAACTTCAGACCGCCGTCCTCCGTTTCACTCGTAGCCGTAATATACGGCAACTGGCTCCATAACCTGGCCATAAACAAACAGTGTACAGTTCTGAGAACATATTTTAACATCATACGTTTTATTTTCTGTATATAAAATCACAACATTTTATGCAAGGCATCAGGCGTTTCCGTCACGTGACACTAGTGTAGGTGACTCACATCGCACCCCTGTATGTTGCTTTGCATAATATTAAAGGATATACAGCACAACGATTTTATAGATAAAATAAAATGTACACAAACCTGTATTTTACCGAAGACATCCACCATTTTTTACGGAGCTGCACTGCTCTCTCCTGAAGAGATCGCATAAAGCCCACGATAAATAACTCAGTCCCTGGGTTTTTATGTCTGACCCAAGACCTGGATAGCCTAACACAAGAAAACTACCCAAACACTGGGTTGTTACGCCTGACCTAGGAGCTGGGTAACACAAAAACCACCCAAATACTGAAAGAAATAACCTAAAAAATTTACCCAAAAGGCTCAAATCCAGATTTGGGTAGATTTTCTGAAGTGTAAGTACCTCCTTCCACTTTCCATTTGCTAAAAAAAAAATGCATTGACAATGAATGCATTGACACCCAGGACTGTGCAAATTGCATTGAATACTTATATTTAGGCTTGTTTGTACCTGTAACTGCATAATTTCACTAGCAAATAAGGAACTGAAATGTGCTAATAAGCAACTTCTTCAGTTTGAACAATTCCATTGAGTCTTTCAATGTGCGGAGCGCGACAACCTTCCTTCTTGTAGTGCCTTACTGCACAGAACATGCACACAAACCTGAACATGCTGCATTTTTAACGTGTGGTACTTTAACCCATTTCATTAAAGGCCTCTACGCCATGCATATGTAATGCTAATAGATGCCCTGCCTTTAAAAACACAGCTACAAGGAAGTCCTCTCCTCTCAACTAATGAGGGCACCACTTAAAGAGGAGGATACAGAATGTTTGCAGGGGAACATTTTCAAAACGAGCTGCAGAAAGGCTGTTTGAGTTTTTAAAAGAGCCAAAGTGGGGCATTCGCAGCCAGGCCAGAGTGTGTGAGAGTATGTGTGGCCTAGTAAACCCTACATTATGGGGACAAAATGACCCAAACAAAGATGGCAATATCCACAATCCTTGTGGGGAGATTTTTGGTCTCCATTAGGAAAATAGCTTATAAATCATACTAAGTTTTTTGAAAAATGTAAAAATGCTGAAAGTTTTCAGTAATGGGTAGGTTTAGGGTTAGGGTTAGTGTAAGGGGATATAATATACAGTTTGTACAGTATAAAAATCATTGTTCAAGTCCCCATAAAACACGAAAACACTACGTTTTATATTACGTTGGTTTTTGAACATATCACCGCTGTTCTGAATTGAAATATTCGGTGAGTGGCGCTAAAAGGTTAATGCTCCATCGCGTTTTACACCTACACTAAACCCTATTGTCAACAAAAGCAAATGTGCATTGCATCGCACCGCAAGTACAGTTCTGCACGAGCTGATCTACCGAACAAGCTTTGTATGTCAGGAAAGCCAAACATTTGAAGCTGGTTATGTCATGCAAACTCCAAAGTGTATTCCGTTACAAATAATGCACAATGGTAAAAAAGTGTTTTGAGGTCATAATATAATATTTTGCAAAGAGCGACGTGAAAATAAGTCTTTATTAATCCATAATCTGCCCCTGTAATCGTAACTTTGTATGAAAAGGATTAAACGCTTGCTGTTTTACTGCCTCTAGTGTTCATTTCTCTTCGAAACTGCAGTGATATGTTGGTACGTATTTTGCGTTTTACAGAAATGTTGCCACAGGTAGGCTGTTTTTTTTTTTTTTCCAGTAAGCCTGTGTTGCTCTGGTTAGTCTGAGGCGGAGAGTTATCAGCAGCCCATTAACCACAGAAGAGAGAGAGTGGAGGAAAGCTGCTGGTTTGTCTGAGGTAGAGGACAGAAACAGCCCATTAGTAGGCTTTGGAAGATGGAGGCTGTTCTGATCACTTCTCCTCAAGGTTATTTTGCTCCTTGTGGACAGAGATGAGAGAGAGAGAGTGAGCGAGTGAGGGAGGGAGGGAGACATTTTGCTGTGCCGCACTGGACAGTCACTCAAGCTGCATCAGAGAGTCTGAGAGTGCAGAGGCTCAGGGAAACTCTGGGCTGTAGCTGCAGTGTTTCGGGCTGAAAACACACTTGGCGTTCAGCCTGTATATGTGATGTGTTATCAAAGGAATTCTTGAAAGGATAGATCAGCCAAAATGACAATTCTCTCATCATGTACTCACACTCATATCATTCCAAACTCCTATGAGTTTCTTCTGAAGAACACAAAAGGAAAAATCTACAAATAAATAAATCCCAAAACTACCACAAAATTAGTCCATGTGACTTGTGCGCTATATTCCAAGTCGTCTGAGGCCATATGACTTTGATTGATTGAAAATATTGACATATGTGCCATCTAAATGAGCAAATGTTGTTGTTTTTTTATGAATCAGTTGATCTAATTCACATTTGTCTGATTGATTCAATTTAAATTGCAGTCTCACTAAAATACTTATAGAACACACGTACGGACTTCTTTCTGCTACAAAATGGCTGAATACATTCTACATCATGCATCATTCTAATATGCTGATTTGCTGCTTAAGAAATATTTCTTATTATTATGATCGATGTTAAAAACAATTGAAAACAGTCTTTTGTAACATTATGTGTCTTTACTGTCACCTTTGATCAATTTAATGAGTCCTTGGTGAATAAATAATTCTTACTGACTCTAAATCACATTGGTTACAGAATATTAATCAAACAGCAATACTGTTCTTGGCTGGATAACTTTAATAAATCATGTAGAACAGGGGTGTCCAAAAAGTCAGTCCTGGAGGGCCACTGTCCTGCAGAGTTTAGCTCCAACTTGCCTCAACACACCTGCCTGGAACACCCCTTATCTAGAAGCAAACATTAATACAAAGCCTAGAGAAAGAAGCGTCAAACTAATTTGAAATTACAGACCTGTACGTCTCAGTCAAACTCTGACAGCACTGAATCAGTATTCATTTATCTCATCTAATAACCCGACCTCTGAATGTGGCACGGACTTAATAGACCGCATGCAAGCTGTAACATGCACCACAAATGAAAGTTTTCTATATTGTATATTATGAAAATATATGTTTGATGCATTCATAATATTAGGGCACAATGAGCAGTTTTAACAAGGAGAATTTCTGTATTTATTTT
Organism: Rhinichthys klamathensis goyatoka; assembly: GCF_029890125.1. Lineage (NCBI taxonomy): Eukaryota > Metazoa > Chordata > Actinopteri > Cypriniformes > Leuciscidae > Rhinichthys > Rhinichthys klamathensis. The sequence goes on from NW_026606776.1 coordinate 373,507, forward strand.
TCACTATTCATTTTTGCATTATTTTTATTTTTTTAAACATATTTTTTATTGAAAAACATGGAATATAAAAAGAACATTCCAAAAAACAAAACATTTTATATATATTTTAACTATCTTACCACACCCACCCACACCGTCAGCATCCAAAAAATCAGTTACACAGGTATAGAAGTTATTATACAAAGGCTAAGACAGACATTGCATGCGTGCCCATATATTTTCAAATACAGATTTGCATCATATATACACATATCAATCAGTAGAGTGAGAGGTATCTATTATTGCCTGTATCGATGTTTGGTTAATTTCCAGAAAATGTATAAAAAGATCTCATATTTTATGGTAATCTTTTAGTTTGCCCTTTATACTGTAGGTTATTCTTTCCAATGCAATACAATGTGACTAAAATGCTACTACATTTTTGCATTATTATGTAAAAGCAATGCCTTTTTTGCATTGTAAATATTATCAGCAGGGTTGCCAACTTTTGAGTTTTTACTCCTGGAGTAAGGGGAGGAGGTGATTCGATTCATAAGCTTGCGATTCAGTTCTGATTTTGATTCAATATCGATTTATTTGACTAAATATCAGGTACAGTATAGGACCTACATGTTAATTTCTCTCAAGGAAACAAAATCTCTCAACTAATGCTGTAAACATACAGAGAAACATGTCAGCTATTATTATAAAAGGTTCAAATTAACAACTCACTCTTATATTACAATTAATATAATGCGGTTTTTATAAAAATGTTATAATATTTTTAATGATATAAGAGCAAAAATATAATAAATATGTAATATAGTGCATATATTTAGCAAAATGCTCCTCTCTAGAATTATTTTTTTTCTAGCTTAACATGCTTTACATGTTCACAAGCTGTTGTATTCACGTCTTTTCGCTGTTGAAACACTCATTGAATGATTACATGAGACATGATATATTTCAGTAAGCTGTACTTTATCTTTCAACATACCATCTGATGTTAATTCATGTTTATTTGGTGCTATAACTAGTAATAAAGAGGAACATGGATTACAGCGATCTGTCATGCCACATTAAAGAGTGCCAAAATGGTATTTATTGTTTCAATTTTGCAATAAATTTGACAGAATTTGACAGAGCAGGTTACTTTACAAATGAAACAGTCTCAGCTTTCAGTGTCCTCTTTGCTCCACAATGTTTTTCACTGCGTGTGAAAATGGATGTGTGTGAGAGAGCGAGCGTGAGAACGGTGTCAGTTGCGCGAGTCTCACGGTGAATGCGTGAAAGTTTGATATATTCAAAATAGCACACTCTAAAGTTCCTTACTGTCTTAGCTAATTTTATTTAATTATTAAACTATTTAAAAATGTGTATTATGAGGAGACACCACAATAATGCATTCTGTACCAGCTGCACAGAAAGGGTTGCCAGCTTGGGTGGGAAAATATTGATGAGTAGAAAGCAGAAAGGAGATTTATTTCAAGGCACAAGCACAGGTTTTTTCAAGCTTATTTTCACATTTAATACTAAACCCAGGCATTATTCTCATAAACATGCCAGTCATGAGGCTGTTGATTAGCTAATCTATCTGTGATTCGTTTACTAGGTTTCTATGGTCTAACAACGGAGAGATTTATGAGGGAGGTTTACGAGCGAATGGACTACTGATATGTGCGCGGGTCAATATGTTTGTACTGTAAATTGTGCCACTTTGGGCTTTCTAGCCCATGCCGGATTGTGTCTCTGAATGAGATATGGCAGTCGGAGAGTTGTCACAGCACTGTCCTAAGGTGGAGGGCTTCTAAGTGGCCAGTCCTTCCAGCTGGGTCCAGCTTTTCTTCTCTTTCAACTGCTTCCCAATGGCAGATGGACCCAAGGCAGAAAAAAAAAAGCCGAGCCATGTGCACAAAGAAAGAAGGCCTTTGATATAACTCCAGTGTGCACTGCAGGCACTCGGGGTGCAAAGCCCTGTGTTTCTCACTTCCTATATCCTTATCCGGATCCTTCTGTGACATTTTCCTTTTCCATTCCTAGTTCCAGTTCAAAAATTGTACCCAACTGGTGGGGAGACGGTGTATAAGACAGACAGTCTATTGAAAGCCTCACAATGTGCAAAGAAGAAGGGACCCCGATGGACCATGTGCACATGAAAAAAGAATCCCATGCACACACATACCTTGGAACCGTGGGCCAAGATCTGTCTGCTCTGAGTGAGAGTGATAATTGAAAGGCCATCAGCCCTGCGCCGAGAAAGAAAGAGAGGGAAAAAGACGAGTACAGGGAATCTCAGGGAGATAGACTGCTATGAAAGAGAGGAGCCCTGATATTGGGTTCCCATCAGGCCCTGGGGCAGCCGGTTGTCACGACCACCAGACTCGGAGGCCATCGGGGCAGCTCCATCAGAGAGACAGCTCTGAAATCACACACGACAGAGGTGAATGAAGCTGTTTTTCCCCTCTTAATTTCATTTAATTTGCCATAACAGTTCCCCTCATCTCACATTATATTACAAGGGTGAGTGAGGGCGAGGGAGGGAGAATGAGACGAGAGGATGGCCCATAATGCACCAGCACCACCAAGTGGCTCCAGAAATATAATATTGGATCCTGATTCCTGCTTTAAAAGAGTGTTAATACATCTTTGAGGGCTTATTTATTGTTTTAATACTGAAAAACAGTCAATTATAAAACAACTATGGATTATGAATGAATGAATATTTAACACTTACTACTGATGCAAAAGTATATGCATATATGTACATTGTATAGATTTATCTCTGTCAATTATTAATATAATTGACTTATTCAAAAAAATTATGTTTATGTATTTTTTCTTTTCTTTTTTTTTTATTGAATAAGTTTAAATGGATGGTGAAAGGTCCAGGATAAATAGGTCCAGAAGCTACAATATATAAGAAGTTTAACTAAGATGTTGTTCACAATTCCTTTAGTTTAACAAGCATTTTTATTTAAAACTTTATTTAAATTAAAAATAGTGTGCTGGGTTTTTTTTTTCCCAAAACTTTTATTATTTATAGCTGATCTGACCTTTAAAAATACTCCAATGCTTTCAGGTGGATCATATAATACTTATTTTATTCATAATTAATATAGATTTTACCACAATTATTTTTTTTAAATCACCTGTCAATTTTTTTCTATAGTGAAATAAATGCAAAAACAAATAACAACATAGGACAATCGTTAAAATGAAAATTGTGTCATACTCATCCTCATGTCGTTCCAAACCTGTAAGACTTTCGTCAAAGTGGTAGTTGCGTAGCTGACAATGGAGGCACAGAAAGATTCAGATTTCATCAAAAAGATCTTTTTTTGTGTTCCGAAGATGAACGAAAGTCTTATGGGTTTGGAACGACATGAGGGTGAGTAATTAATGACAGAATTTTCCTTTTTGGGTGACCTATCCCTTTAAGTGTCTCTGGCAGAGAGCAGGAGTTTGGTGCTTCTCTCGTTGTCTGTTTTGTGATTCTGACCTGTTTCCACATTCACTCTCTGATCCTGATCAGAAATTTGCTTTGCTCGAATGCAACTGAACTTCATGTTGCCCTTTCCCCGCTGACGTGACCTTTTATCTCACACCTCCTATTGTTACTTGATTGCCAAAATGTGCAAAAAGAGAGATTCAGATTCCTTTTCATTTTACTTCCAGCTGTGAGACAAATCACTCGACTCGGTGGGTTATTTCGATGATAAGAGTTTGAGAATGTAGGGGTCTCTATGCGTGTGCTTAGAGGGATGGTTCATCTTAGTTTGTTCTCGGAACAAAACTGAAAACTCTGACACTTTCACTGCTGTGGTCTCTGATTAAGTGCAGATAGTGGACTGCTCCCATTGAGCTGGTGGATCTTTTATGTTCTCAGAGTGCTAATCTTCAATACCGGACACGGGAGATCTTTTATAACATGGTTTGCACACATTCAGCTATGGATTACATAACCCATTACATCCATCTGGAAGATATGAGAGGACAAAGTGTGTTCATAGCCGAGTTCTCTCCAAACATCCATATTGCTTCAATTTCGTCTTCCAGGCTATACACTGTAAAAATGGCTCTTAGATCAAGTAATCATGCTGAACTGATCCGGTTGATTATTGTTGTTACTGTGGTTTACTTATCGTTCTAAAGTTCCAGCTTTTAAACTTTCAGGAACACAAGTAATGCATCACTGTACAACTTTTTCAGAAGGCGAACCAAAGATTTTCAGAAGACGAAACCAACAATCAAATCGGGTGTTTTTCTTTTTCTTTTTCTAAACATAAAAGAAAAAAGTTGTCTAGTGCATGCTGGGAAGAGGGAACCAAAATAATAATGTGGTTGCATTGTTTGACTTTTTGCCACTTTTATTTACATTTTTGTTGTCGATTTCTGCAGTTTACTTAATCTAAACATATATAATTTAAAACTTGTATAATATAGTGGTAACACTTTACAAGAAGGTTCCATTTTTTCATTATTTAACATGAAGTAACAATGAAAGCATTTATTAATCATGTTAATGTTAATTCCAGCATTTACTAATACAAAAAAAGTTGCATGTTAATATTATTTCATTGACATGAGCTAACATGAACTAAAAGTTGTATTTGTATTAATTAACGTCAACCATTCTAATTACTTAACTTTGCAACTACATGTTGACAGTGGCGAAGCTACGGGTGGGCCTGGGCCACTTGGAGTTGTGGCCAACCCAATCAGAAGTTGGCAATTTTCCAAACAGATGTATACAATTATTTTATTAACAACAATAATAAGAATAAGAATAAACTTCTTATCACACTAAAGTTTGTTAAAAGAAAGATTAAATGCAAGTTTCGTAGTTTTCCCTCTCCCTATAGGTGCATACCATACGCTTGTCAAAATAAAAAGGTGAATATGATTCGTCAGTTGCTGTTGGTCCCGCCTATTACGTGATAATAGTACGATTCATGCGTTTGTAGATTTTAATTTGAAAATGGCGATGCAAATAACAATCAGTAGATTTTTTAAGAAGGCTAAATTGGATGTTTCAAGTGTACTACCTGAAGAAACCAGGTCTACCAATGAATCTGGGCCATCTACAAAAGCTAGAGCACCTGCAGCTGAATCTGCATCTCCTGCTAATGACATTGGCAAGTCGGCAATCATTTGAGATGGGGCATCTAATGCACCAACAGAGTCAACTTCCAATGTCGAACCCCACCACAGGACCTGTCTGACCTGGACGAGCCCCCCGTGCAACCTAAACTGCAACGATTTCCATTTACAGTAATAGCGGGGAAACCGCAATGTTTTTCTTCTCGGTGGTATGAGAGATTCGGCTGGTTGGAATACATACCGTGATGCAGGCACTTTCCTGAGCAAAGTGAAGCAAAATTTACGGAAGATGGATTCAAAGATTGGAAACCCCTGAGCCAAGTCTGTTTGAAGCATCAGGACAGCAAAGACACCTGCATTCACAAGCTAAACTGGCCGCTTACAGACAAAATCAACAGCCCGATGGCAGAGGTACAGCGCTCTATCAGCTAAACAGAGACAAAGTAAACGTTTATTTTGTGGAGAGAAATTGGGAACACGTTAAAGTTGTGCTTGCCATTGTACTTTTTTGTGCCAAGCAAGATATCCCATTGCGTGGAAATAGAGAAAGTGAGGAAGCATTAAACAGGGGAAATTTTTTGGAATTGTTCCGTTTGCTTTCAAAATATGATCAGGAAAATCAAAAGCGCCTTGACCAGCTGCCTAAACATGCGGCGATGAGCTCAGATGTTCAGAATGATTTACTTGAGTCTGCCGCTTCCTTGCTGCTACGCAAGATAAGAACAGAGTTGCATGCGACACCGAACACATATTATGCCATTATGGCAGACGAGTGTAAAGATCTCTCGAAAATAGAGCTTGTTGCAGTTTGCATTCGATACTTGCATGGAGGACTTGTAAAAGAAAGGGCCATTGGATTTTTGGATACATGTGACATGACAGCTAAATAAAATAACCTGCCAAATAACCTGGACCCTGAATTGTGTGTGGGATTTTGTTTTGACGGCCTCTGTGATGTCAGGTGCAAAAGACGGAGTGCAGGTCATCCTTAAACGTACTTTTCCTCATGGTGTTTATGTACATTGTTGTTCACATCGCCTCAATCTTGTTCTCAGCAGTGTTGCAAAAGCATCTAGACACGTGAATACGTTCTTTGAAAAACTGAATTGAACTGAAACTAGCCATGGTCTGACTAAACTAGAAGCTGACTCTCTTTTGCAACAGATGCAAACAAAGAAGTTCTTGGAAAAACCTTTGTAAAAAAAAAATTTGAGGAGCAATTTTGCAACAAGTTTACAATCGCCAGCTGAATCGGTCACAAACTGAGGGAACTTCATTTAATTGAGGGACTGAAATCAAATTTAAAAGTGTTCAGGGACAACACAAAGCACGATTTTGAAAAAGTGCTGAAATTAACACAAGACCTGATGGAAAAACAAGACATACACAAATGGGACATCACTGCCTCTCGAGAAAGGAAACTTCCTGCTAAACTGTCTGCCTCCGTAGCCACAAGCTCTCTTGGAAAAGGTGGCAACATTCAAAGTGATGAAGATCTGAGGCATCTTTGAGGTGTTGAATCGACAAATCATGGAGCTGAACAGCCGTTTCCATGACAACACCTATGGCTTCATGCGTGCTGCTGTTGGCTGTTTACCTGGTGCGAACACTTTTGAAGACATTGACTCACCAACAGTTGCATGCAAACATTATAGACATTTGTGATGCTGAGCTTGCAGTGTTCATGAAGCAACTAAAACGGAAGGCGGATGCTGGACAGGGCTTCACATCACTCATGGACGTATTAGATTACAGTCCTGAGGACATCTTTCCAAACGTTAACAAAATGATACGAGCACTGGTTACTCTGGCAATGACATCATGCAGTGTTGAAAGACTGTTCTCCACTACAAACCACATAAAAACATGTCTACGGTCCTCAATGCTTTCTGGACGCCTAAACAATTTATCTCTTCTCTCCTTTGAACGTGAACTGACAGACACTTGATTACGATGAGATCATCTCCGTTTTTAATCAAAAACTCTGTCGTCTCAGACTAATATTGTAGGAGCTGGAGTGGAGGACATGTATAGGAAGGTAAATGTAAACATTTTCTCAATATTTTTAGTAAAGACAATCTAACAATAATTCATATAGGCTAATATTTATAGGGCTACTTGACCAAAAATATGACTGTTATTGTGTTTGTTACAGTGTATATGTGCATATAGTGAGTATATATGTTGTTATTCGCTGTTTTGGAACGTTAAGCTGCGTTGTATTTTTTATTTTATTTTTGGTGATTTGGCGTGCAGTTTTCGTACGCTACACTGCCCACCCTGTTTTATGAAGGCCCACACAATTTAACATTTCTGTCCTCGCCCCTGCATGTTGACTGACTCTCATTGGAGTATTAGTAGACGGTCTGCTCAATTTCTGCTAACACTTTATTTTGATGCTCCCCAAAAGACATTCTACTGACTATAAGTAACTTTGCAACTACATGTCAACTTATTCTAACCTGAACCAACACCTAACCTAACAATACTAACAGTCTACTAATACTCTAATGAGAGTAGATTGACATGTAGTTTCAAAATTACATATAGAGAATGTCTAAAGTGGACCATCGAAGTCTAACCTTAGTTAATGCATTAACATTTTAAGTTCAGTAAAGACATTCGCAGTCCTTAATATAATTTTGTCGATGAATTCAGGTAAAATAAAAGTTTCCACTTTTATGCAGTTAAAATGTGTCATGGCTGGTTTTACTTTTTTTTTCCTTGTGGCTGCTTTTAGAGGTCTTGTTCTGGTCTCTGGATGGACTGTCCTAATTCGAGAAAATTGAAAAGTTCCCATGATTCCCCAGGTAAGTGAATCGAGAGCTCAGTAACCTGGAAGAGGCCCAAGCAGGTGAATTGTCAACTGATCCGGGTGGAGATGAAACTACTTTAGAAACTCAGGCTCCTTAAAGCACAAGGCCTGCTAAAAAGTGGGGCAAGAGCTTCTCTTCAGCACAAAGCCCTTTCCCCGACCCCCTTTTACACTGGCTGTCCATTTCCCCTCAGGGCTGTCAGTGCATACAGGCTTGATCCTGTGGCACAACTCAATTACATTACCTTAAGTAAACACCCCAGTCAAACGCCCCGCCCCCCTCTGTTAACTCACGGCCTCTCGGGCGCCCTGTCGGCGCTGATGTGCGCAGGGGTGAATTAACATTTGCTCGCACCATCTGCAAATGGCAGGCCGTGTCTGCAATGGGAAATGAAAATGCGGCAAGCGGCGGACTCAGTGAGATGAAATATTTCAGCAACTTCGATTAGCAATTCCATTCAGGTCGAGGTAACATTTGCTCCTGGGAGAACACGTGAGATTGAAAGCATTCTTTCTTTGCCTGAGATCCACATCTTGCAACCATGTGACCGGATTGCGCCGCCGCCAGGTCGATAGACAATCTGTACTGTTGCATTTCTATAATATGGTTATTGTGTGCTGGAATGAAATCTAAAAGAATTGTGGTAGCATTTTATTTTACAGTCCTGTACTTATTGTAGTTATTACAATAACTGGGTAATAACCCTTGGACCTACCCCTACACCTAACCTTAACCCATGAAATTACTTTATATTACCGTTTTTTAGGTAAGAAACAATACTTGTGCTGTAAAATAAAGTGCAACCAATAGAACTCAAAAATGAACATTTTGTTCCAAAGGCATTTTGTTTTTTGTTTCTCAGCAGAATGTCCAAACTTCTGGTTTCAATAGAACAAAATGTAAATATAATAAAAAAAAAAAAAAGCACCATAAATGCATTACATAAACTGTCAATAGACCACTTGGGAGCACACAGGATTGTGTGGTGATGATGATGAAGAAGATGATGACGAGAAAGCGATCCAACACAACGATGACATGTACGTGATCAGAACGTATGCATCAACGTAACCATTAACGAGACCCGACCATGAACACAAACTGAACTTAAATAGTGAGAGGATAATGAGACAAACACCTGAACACAATGTCACACACCTGAACTAAGTAATGAATCTAATTAACAACCACGGCGACAAACTAAATAAGGTGAAAACACAAACAGAGTCTATGTGGTGAAAACTAAGAATAAACATAACCTGATATCCCTGACAACATCCCTGCAGTTGCACGTGCATTGCGGAGGCAGAAAAAACGAGGTAACAAGTGAAGAAAAATCCACTGAATAAGGGAAAAAATATCTTGTGCCTTTGGATGTGGAATGCAAAAAGGATAGTCTTAATTGTTTCATCAAAGACGCACTTTGAAGCTAAACCTGGACGTTTACGGTTGCAAGCCTTTAAATGGAGAGACTGGACTGATGAAACCTGCGACGATTACTCTGCTATTAAAACATGAATTTGAAGTAGCCTTAATAATCAGCCCGTTCTCATCCTTTGGCGTCATACATGTGACGCTTTGGACATTTCGTTGAAATCTTACGCACATGGCATCCTTTAGCATCAATATGAGACGCAGAACCCAAGGCGTCATACAGGTGACGCTCGTCTAAATCCAACGCACATGGCATCGTTTAGCGTGAATATGAGACGCAGATCCCAAGGCGTCATAACCGTACCCTACCCCAGACCTAAACCTACCCATAACAGTGCGTGTTTTATTGACGCTAAAGGATGCCATGTGCGTAAGATTTCGACGAAATGTCATATGGCGTCACCTATATGACACCAAAGGATGAGAATGCGTTGAAATAATAGATCTACATAATATTCACAAATGCATTTCTTAGGGTGTGTAATGTATTAGCCCTACAGTTACAGCATGAAATAATATTTAAACCTATAACATTTTTCCCTCACAATTCTGAACTTCGTATTCGTATTCGAGTTCATATCTTTTAATTCGGACTTAATAACTGTAAATTGTGAGTTTATATCACAATTCTGAGGAAAACATGCAAAGTTCACATATTTGTTTCTCCGAAAAACAATGCTACCTCTATTCTACTTTGAAATGTGTGTTCTGTGTCGGAATGTCTGTTTTTGTTTTGGTCTGTGATTCTGACCACTGCCAATTTGCCCAATAGTGTTTCGACACCCCGGGTTGCCATTTGGCGGAAAACACAGCGTATAGCAACGGAAGCCAGCAAACAAACTGGGTCAGAGATCGCAGATTCTACCCAACCTAAAAAGCCTCAGCATCCATCTAAAAAGCTCAATGTCCAGAGGCATATTAAAACGCGGATAAGCTCGATCGCCTTCCATTGCGCTCCTTCCTGTTGCGTGTTCTCAACTTGAATTTGGACTGCAATACCCATTTCAATCAATGTCAATATTACACACTGCACCTTTAACTAAGAATAATAAATCCTGTAGAAGGATTAATCTATATGTTATGCCATTTGTTTTTTCATACGGGTACTTAGAAAGCGTTACAAATTAATTTCCTAAAAGTAGACTAGTGTCACTGTAGAATTTAATTTAAGCACCTAATTGCACAATAATAGATTGAATTCATTGTATGAGAGTCGGAAGTTATGAATAAATAACCTTAAAATGACCACAATGGGACGAACAAATTAAAAATATAAATTAGGCACGGTAAATGCAACCCTGGTCCCTCATGTCAAATAGAAGCCTGAAGCACCATACGTTTCTCCACTTTAGTACGGAGCCAAGAGGTCATTAATGGCAGAATAAAGTAGCCACTCTGGATTCTTCCGTTTGATTGCTTAAGTGCATGCGGTGATGGGAAATGCCCTCTTGCTCTTCAGCTTCATGATTTCTTCTCTGACCTGAACTTTCATGCTCATAGTCTGTTCTCATCTGTGGGAAAAAGACATTCTCAATGTTTAAAGGTTATCCTCACCAAAAAAAAAAAAAAAAAAGATTATCAAGTAAAGATGAGAGATGTGGCCAAAAAAAAAAAACCGATCTCAATATCTTTCAGCCTTTTGGAGATTCAACATTTCAATATTTATGTACTGTATTTGCATTGAAATGGCTCCTGATTTTTTTTTTTTTCGATTAGAGAAACCAAACCATTCCAACCAAAATGTTTAATATACAAACTTAAACAATACAAATCTATTCAAAAATAATCAAGGAATGTTGTCCACACTGCATGTAACAAAATAAGTTCCTTGTGTTCATTTAATTTCATATGCACCAATATAACAATACGTGGTAATAAACAGCACAATTCCAAATGATTTTAAACATCATTAATGTCCATAGGGCTTTCAATGAAGGTCGAGTTATGTGTCAAGTTTAGGGGTTTAATCAAATCCTTATAAATGAGCAATAACAAGACTTCGCACCAGTAACTATACTGTAAAAAAAAAATCTGTTAAATTTTCGGGTAAAAACTGGCATCTGTGGTTACCAGAAATTTCCCTTAAAAAAAACGGTAGCAACATTTTAGGTTTTACAGACTTTTAACCGTATGTAATTTTACAGCAATAAACCGTATTTCATTATCTGATATAATGTTAATTTACTGACCTTTTTGAAGTATTAATATCTGTTTTGTACCCAAAATACACTGACAGCCAACAATCACAGCAGTGATGAGAGTCACATGATCAATCAAAGCTCATCATAAGCAGCTCTTCTACAAGAAAGTTAACACTACTATGTAGAAGCTGCACAGTGTCATTCACACAAACATTAAACACCATCATGGTAACATGGTGAAATTTTAAAAATGCAATAAACAACATAAAACCCTAATGTACATAATTGTTTCTTCATAATTTTCTTAGTTTTTTTTCTAATCAGTTATTTTTTTTAAAAATACATCAAATGTGAATTGTCACGCAGAGAATTGTGGGAATGTCAATTTATGGTTTTTCACTGTAAATTATACAAATGACTTGTTCTTTTTCACTTCCAAAAACTGTCAATTTAACGGTATTTGACACTTTTTTCACTTTTTACAGTCTTTTACCGTTAAAATCACGATCATTTTTTACAGTACAATGCTTGTTAATGAACAGCTGTACAGAAGCTAAACAAAATAATACGGCTGCTGCATGTCATCTCTAGTTTCACAAATGCAGTACAGTCACCACTATACAGTATCTACATTTCAGCAAGCCAGAGTCCTGGTCTCTCGAGGGAGTCTGTCGGTTTCCCTGAAGAATACTCTGTTGGTAAAAGCCAGGTTTGCTGCATTTTGTTCCTGTCATCCATTAGATGAATGTTCTCTTAAGATATAAACAACCCAGTATTTATGGGGAGGGGTGATTTGAAGTGGTAATATGTAACTTTTATTGATTTGAGATATCTATAAAAATAGTATCAAGCACGGCCCAGAAAGCACATTCACTGAGAGAGAGTTTTGTTTATTGACATTAATGTAAACGGCATCAATATCAGAACCTTTTTAAATGCTTACTGAACAAAGACACTGAACTTGATGTTGGAATTGTTTTTTTGTTTTTTGTTTTCAGTTTCATTACAGTTTCTCTATGATACCAGCCTCTGGTAGCTATCGATACTAAAACCAAACTTTAGGCAAAAAAAAGAAAAAGAAAAACAGCCTGGGGTGACTGAAGAAGAAAGATATGGTTTATGATTATTTATTTATTTTTGTTAAATTATGAAATTATTGGGTTTCTTCGACTACTAGCACTTTTGGTAACCATTTATTTTAAGGTGACATAGGTACACGTTATTACATGTACTTACTATAGTAATAACAGTAAATTATGCATAATTACAAGTAACAAACCCTAACCGTAACTTTATAGTAAGTACATGTAGTTTATTAATGTTACTCAGTACTTATTTGAGTAAGTATGTAACTTTGTCACCTTAAAATGTAATCACACTTTTATATGCAAGGGGTTTATTTTTATAAATAATGTCATATTAGCATGACTTATGTATAGATTTTACTGTTTGTCCCAGACCCAGTTTTTCAAACTTATATGAAATCTTGATTGCACTTTATTTTACATTACGTGCACTTACGTTTACTTACCATAACTTACCTTAGAAAGTACAAGGTAATAAAAGGTAACAACATGGGTTAAGGTTAGGTTTAGGGGGTTCAGGGTTATTACCTAGTTATTACACAGTTATTGTAATCACTATAATAAGTATGTAGGTATGTGGAACAGGACTATAAAAATGAAGTGCTACCGAAATCTTAAAAACATACAACTTTAAAAATCGGTAAAATATTAATGAAATAAAGTATTCCTGTAGCTCAAACAGTAGAGCATGCTGGCGCTAGCAATGCCAAGGTCATGGTTTTGATTGCCAGGAAATGCATGAATTGTGACTGTAAATTAAATACATAACTGGAATGCAATGCAAGCTTTGCTTTGCTTTGGATAAAAGCATCTGCAAAATGTATTCATGTAAAATATTCATAAACCATTTTAATATTTATTTTAAAATAAAAAAAAGCTGACCCAACTAAGTAATTTTGTGTCAGTGAAGAGATTAAATATGAGATGTGATCTGTGAAGAAAACAAAGAAAACCAATTGGATGACAAACAAAAGCAGAATAAATGTTCATATGTACATATAAAGACAATGGACCAGTTGATTTCTCTAACAGTGTGCTCACATATTCAATATATCTCAAACTGAACTCGATACAAATCTGCATGATATAATTATATATATACAGCTTTAAAATCATACAACTTTCACCATAATATACTTTTTCTTACATTGTCAGATGATGTTAAAAACATCTTTGTTACATGTCTTTTCATTAATGCGTGCATGATATTTCAGAATGAGCTTTGATGATCATTAAAATCCTGCCACACAAGTGCAAATGATTTTTCTTAACATGCCATATGGATTTGATTATAGATAAATTACAGAATGAAACTCAGTCTCTAAATGTGTTAAAAAGTGTTAAAATGTGTTGCCTTAAGGCCTTTTATGCTTTACATCACACAGCTTGAAATGCTGATCTGTGCTGAATAGCAGAACATTGTTCTTTGGGTCAGATGATGAAATTTGCTGAATGATAAATATTTTTGATAAATGGTAATGTTTTAGTGCCAGTATACAGTGAAACAATCCTTTTGGGTAACACTTTATCTCGATAGTCCATTTTAGACATTCTACTGACTAAGTTTGCAACTACATGTCAACCATCTCTTATTGGAGTTATAGTTTGTTAGATTGGGTTTAGGATTAGGGTCCGGGTTAGGGGTAGCAGAATAAGTTATAAAGCAGCCTAGAATGTAGTTGCAAAGTTACTTACAGTTAGTAGAATGTCTGGAGCATCACAATATAGTGTTAGCAGAAATTAAATAGACAGTCTACTGATATTTTAATGAACGGTAGTTGCGGCATAGTCCACTTTAGACATTCCACTAACTATAAGCTAAAGGAATTATGACAGAAGAAAGAAGAAGAAACTGATCGGCTTCATAGAAATAGCTAACACACGTTAAAGGGTACCCTAAAACGTCGGATGTTGACGTATGGTCAAAAGCGTCAGTCATATGACGTCTTGGGATGAGACTGGGCTGAAATAGCAGGAGTCCACACATGGCCTTGAATGTTTGACATTGAAATTCAGCGTACATCAAGCTTTAATTAAAGTCCTCACGTAGAGGTTCACAAACTCTGATGTTGCAAAGCATTAATTCCCATTTCAACTCTCTCTTCTTCCTGCTGGATTCATTTCGAGCCTTTACCACTGCATAATTTAGTGTGAGATGCATTCTTTATTAACCCGCTATATGGTACACCTTCAGGCCAAGGATAAAAGTCTCCCCGTGGAGAAGATCTAGGTAGTGTTGTTTAAATAAGCTCTGGATCAGGATTGCTTGACAGATGATGTGCAGTTGGGGCGGTGGTGAGATTTAAAGGAATAGTTCACTCAAAAATTTACATTTTGTTATTATTACTCACCTTTGTGTCATTCCAAATCAATTTTTTTTTATATATATATATGTGGTCGCTCCAGACTGTGACTATATGCTCACATTTCTACCGTTTTTCTCTTGCTGGTGTGACTAAGTTCCTTCTGCTATTTATGTTGCTTAACATCAAGACGCCACTTATTAGAAACACAACTTGCTTATCAATGCAGTGAGCTCAGAGCAGGTGCATTTTAATTCCATACTATAAAACGGTTTATGCACTTTCTACAGATGTTACTGCTGTTAATATGACTAAATGTACATCAGCACCATTTGTCATGGGATAAAATATGTAATATTTTTTAAGTAGCTGCACTTATTTGTGAAATACAATAGTAATTATTTTGTAAAAGAGAAAAAGAAGTGGGTTCTAGTGTACTTATAATCGTACAAGTATATTTTTTAAAAATTGCACTTGCAAATAATACAACATTAATGAAACAAAAAGGCAATTTAAGTGTATTTAAAGAGTACATTTGCATGACTGTTTCCTAACAAACTAACAAACAGTACACTTTGTAATAATGTCAAATTAAATGTTTTACTTTAAAGGGTTACACTTTATTTTAAGGTGATGTAGTTGCATTGTACTTACTCAAGTACTGAGTAATATTAATTAACTATGCATAATTACAAGTAACTCTATAGTAAGTACATGTAATTTACTGTTATTACTATAGTAAGTACATGTGTAACTGTCACCTCAACAAAGTGTAACTCTTTAAAATACATTTTAAATAATTATGTAATAATCATTAATAATCTGCTGTCATGCTTTAAAGTACACTTATTTCCATGCATTGACTGACTGAAAAACTAAATCACAAATAGGCCTAGGCCTACTTGATTATAATTTTAACTGTATCGTGATATTTGATATTAAATTTAAAGTTTATATATTTTAAATGCAATAAACAACTTCATCATTCCAATTGCACAATTCCAAATATATTTAAATTAGTGCTGTCAAACGATAAAAATATTTAATCGCGATTAATCGCATTAATGTCATAGTTAACTCGCGATTAATCGCACATTTTTATCTATTCTAAATGTCTCTTGATTTCTTTTTGTCCTATTATTTTTTCTTAATGCTCTTATCAACATGGAAAAGTGGATCGGCTTGCTTTGTGCAAATGTTTTTTATTGAAAACAACATTGACATACTGTGTGTGTTCAATTTCACACTAACATTCTCACTTGGAGCAAATAATCTCTCACACAATGTAACACTGTCCATCAATAAAAGGGTGAAAGAAATACTGACGAGGTCCTGATATTGACGAGGGGGCGGAGAATTCGCATCAGCTGTGTGTGTGTGTGTGCTTGGCCATCAAGTGGTATTTCAGACTGGACGTGCTGCGATGATGATAGCTCAGTTCACAACGACAAAACACAGATCACTTTGGTCTTGTCAATGGAATTTGGCAACTTTTTAAGAGTAAACTTTCCATTCAGAATCTTATTGGCATACATTTCGGCGTCTCGCGCTCGCCATCCACTCGAAACGTAACGTTAACCAACTATTTGGCCGGCTCACAAGCCTAAACAAGTGTGTGCGGCGTGCCTGTTGTTTCGTTTCCGGTCTAGCTAGATCCGCTTGTGCTTTGGTCGACGAAGCAACAAAACGTCCTTGCGCGTCGCAAGCCATTGAAATGAATGGGTTTCATAGCGCAGCGCCGCGCATGCTGCATCCTGTTGCAAAAGCATGTGAAAAAAACTAAAAAGTTTGCTAGGCCAAAAAGACTGTTAATCGCGCGATAAAAAAATTGACGCCGTTAAAATGGGTTTGCGTTAACGCCGTTAATAACGCGTTTAACTGACAGCCCTAATTTAAATACATAACATATGAGTTTTATTTTACCATAAATGCTTGTCAGTATATTCAGCAGAGCACATTAGCCATATTCCAAAGACAATAGGATTATGAAATTACACATAAAGCACTTAAGTGGGTCAAAAAAGAACTCAACTAACTGCATTTAATCTAATTAACATGCAATTAAGTGTCCCCAAAACATTACATTCAGCTCACACTTGATTATGCTCTATTATTATTTCCATCATAAGTGCTCTTTTTAAAAGTATGCTACTTTTTTCACAAAGGAATATTATTGTTTTTCGTTTCTGCCCTTACGTTTTCAGGTCCCAGATGGTGCTACTGACCATTATCATTAAATATCAAATACCAATTTTATACAGATTTAACATTTTTTGGAGCTTGACAGATATATTCGCCATGACATGACGTGTGGGAAAGAGGGTAAGTAAATCAACTATTGCATATTCTAATCCAAAGTCTTTGTTTTTTTTTCTCGTATTATACCAGATTGGAGAAAACCCAACGCAGAGTTAATGTTCCTCTGTTCACGTTCTCTAAACAACGGAGGGCATGTTGTGTGGAGCCCACCAGGGCTTGTTTGGTGTTGTGCGCAGTTGGAGCACGAGCCATCTGACTCACTCGTTAGGATGTGGAACTACACTGATGGGGCTTCTCTCTGCTCCTTTTGTTTCTCTGCCTTCTGTCTGTCATTCACTCCCTTGTTATTGAATTTAAAACAAGTAGAGAAAGAGAGGAGAAGAAGAAGAAGAAGAAAAAAAAACGAAAAACAGGGGAGGAAATACTTTGGAGTATCCCACAGAGAATACAGCCTCATTTCTGATGGTGTCCTAGAAACATAAATCTCATTATAATTTGGAACATCAATACAATCTACTGTGGAGTAACACAAAATCATGATTAAAGATAAAAAAGATTTAAAAATAAACGCATTGGAAAATTCAAACAGCTTCAATCTATACATATGCATAGAAGAACAAGATTCAGCTAACACTAACTGCGACTGCTTGAGAAGGAGGGGTTGGGGGTCTAGTCTTGATCTTTGAAAACTTTGCAAAAATAACTTGCAATGTTGTTTTGCTGTCACAGATTTGGGCCCGAGAAAGGATTCCTGTTTTTCTGCTGCTTAATTAAAATATCTGCATTGGCTTTCTGTTCTCCATGCTGAAGCATGCTCAATGAAAACACAGCTAACAAGATATCCAGCCCTCATTACTATAGTTTCTTGAATTAGCTAGTATGAAATAAAAATTTCGCAGCAAAACATGTTTTGTAATATAATCCATTGCCTTTCACCATTTTGTTCCTTATTGTACGGCTTGATGTTCAAAACGGTCTCGGTAGGAGACACAAAGCTCATTTATGAGGTTGGAGAGCTGAAAGGAGATTTCCTTCTACAGTTGCCTCTAAAATAGCATAACATTTCTGGCTTAAAGGAATAGTTCAGCACAAAAGAAAATTCTGTGATCATTTACCGTCACGTCATGTCAAACCCCTTGGCTTTTCTTTTCTCATGACACACGAAGTTAACAGGGGCATGGGTCTGTTTCTCTTCAGATGACTTGGAATATAGTGCACAAGTCATATGGTCTATTTTGAATGATACTTTTATTGTGCTTGTTTGTAATTTTGGAGCTTGACAGGGTCCCACTTTATATTGAGATTGAACTATTTGACACAATGCTCTCATACATTTTTTTATACTGTACTTATTTAAAAAGATACCTACATGTAATTACAGCTGTAATTCATTTCTGGGGTCACATTAAAGGGGTCCTTTTTAAATGTTGAACTTTTTGTGTGTAATGTTGCTGTTTGAGCATGAAAAAAGGTCTTCTCTATATCAGTGTGCACTGTTTCTGAACTCCCTGAAACGGGGGGGGGGTACGGGGGGCACTAGTCCAGTCGACCAATCAGAACACATTGTGCTTTTCGGAAAGAGCAATAGAGACAGGGACTAAACAGAGCCAAGTTTATTGTAGATATCATTGGTGGCAATGGTTCTACGATCTGCTTTGGCTTACAATGTTTTGGGGAAACACAGCCCAGAGTGTTACTGACAGCCTGGGAAGAGAAGTGCTGCAACAATGTCAAATATGTGAAGAAAAAAAAAAACCTAAAGCCTTAAACCTAAGCATACCACCAAACCTGTCGCTAACCTTACCCACCTCAGTAGAAGCAAAAGTGTTTTGCAATACAAAAAACACATATGCACCAAATATTGGTGCACCTCTTGATGGAAATAAATGTTGCGATTTTATTTCCATCAAGAGGTACATACATTTTTGGTCAAGATCTTGCATTGACAATGCAAGAGTCCAGCACTCTGTAAAGTCTCCTCCAGCACTTCCCAAAGACTCTCAATGAGTTTAAACTCTGGACATATATGTGTGAAAATGATAAATCATGCTCCTCCCAACCATTCTTTCACAGTTTGAGCCTGATGAATCTTGACATTGTCATCCTGGAATATGGCCATGATGTGTGTTCATACATGATTGTTTAAGAAATGAAAAGATACACACTCCATCAATTAGGGTTAGAAGACCTGTTGCCTGACATGCTAGAAACATAACATAGACTCTTAAGCTTTTGCCTAACATTAATCCAAACAGCAACTTTTTTTTAGCCGGGCAGTATACGTACATTAAAGATGCCTAATATAAAGTGTGACCTTTCACAGCCCCAATTTCTATTTTTTTTTTTTTTTATGGAAATCTTTTGTGTTCATTTAGATTAAAAACAACAAGGATGAGGGTTAGTACATGACAGTATTTATTCTGAAATTATAAAGGAACAAAGTTTTATTTTTGAACGAGCCCTAACCTGTGCTAACACCATCCCATTTATCTTATTGTTTCCTCATTCTATTAGCAAGCGCAAAGCTTTAATTTATCTTGTGAACCACATAAACACACAAATGTGACTCTCGCCGTCTCTCAGCTACAAACACCATACAGGTCTCCCCATGCTGATAGGAACACTACTATTCCCGTTATCTCTGTAGCCTGAATTCCCCTCTATTGTTTGTTGTTTTGTTGCGTCTCTGTTGTGTGTTTTATCATAAGGAAACAGAGCACAGCTGGGTCTTGGCGAGTGTATGAGAGTGGCAGAATCCACTGCTCGCCGCGGTCCTCTTACATTGTATTTATCTGGCTAAAACCACTAGAGTATAAATTACTCTTTGCTAACCCGAGCTACTCGATAATATATGCTCCCTTCTGAAAACTCCTCACAATCTACTATTGAGGATCTGGAGGGTTAGGCTCTATATCTACAGGTCTGCTGTATGGAAATCAGTGGTGGAGCGTGCCTTTTCGGTATGTGCAATAATGTGAGAAACCAAAAGAAGCAGCATTAAACAGCTACGGAACCGTTCATCAGCGTTTTCAAACTTGTATGTATATTTTATTTGGGGTCCAAAAATGATATCAAAGGAAGTGGCAACTGCAAATAAATGGCGCTGGACCATGTATGAAAGGTGAACTAACTTCAGTCACATGAGAGTCAGAATCAGAGAACGAATCGTTCTTTTGGGTTGGTTCTTATCAACGAACGAATCGGTTACCTAACGTAACCTCGGTTCTCACCAGATGAGGGAACGAGTATTGCGTAAGCTAGCTTACGCTACGGGAAAGATTCATCTTTTCTGAGAATTTGAAGCCAAAAAATTATCCTATAATTTTGTATCCATTGTCAACGCAGTTCAGCTGCAGCAGACCATGAGCGGGCTAGCTAGCAGGGATGCTCACGAGTCTCTGAACTAGAGTCCAAGTCAAGTCTCAAGTCTCTGAACTAGAGTCCAAGTCAAGTCTCAAGTCTCTTGTGGTTATAATAAGTGTTGCATCTGTCACGGTGAGACACGGAGATGAACCCAAACGCAGACAGTATAAAATAAGACACGGTTTAATGACAAAAACAGGAAAACAAAACCCATGAGGGGGCAAAACAGATGGAACACAGAATACCAGACTGACTAGACTAAACTGGGAAACAAATGAACAAGAAAACAAACAAGACTTCAAGAGATGCTAACTGTCACAGGTCGGGGGGGCCAAACCAGACTGCACCCACCCCTCAAACCCAGGACCACTCTGAGGAGCGTACCAGAGACCAGACAGACAAGTAGAATTAAAAATGAACAATCTTTATTGAATAGTAAAAAGGAAATTAAAAGTCTTGACGTGAGTCTG
The DNA here is from genome assembly GCF_029890125.1 of Rhinichthys klamathensis goyatoka. Classification (NCBI taxonomy): domain Eukaryota; kingdom Metazoa; phylum Chordata; class Actinopteri; order Cypriniformes; family Leuciscidae; genus Rhinichthys; species Rhinichthys klamathensis. The sequence continues at coordinate 394,457 of NW_026606776.1, forward strand.
TGTCTCTGTCCAGGAAGGGGGAAACCGCTTTGGACCCTGGGAGGCGAGGGATTCGTCTGCCGTTCCAGCAGCAGGTAAGTGTCGGGGTAAGTAGAACTTCTTAGCCACGATGCAGACGGACAGATACCCGGGCAGGGCAGGACCGGGACTGAGGACTAGGAGACCCTTCCACCGGACAGGTGAGTAGCAGGTACGTATACCTCTCAAGAAGGCGGGCAGGCGGAGGGGCCTCACTGGAAGACAGGTGGGTAGATAGGTCGGTATGTTCCCAGACCGTCGGTCGTTCCGAATATGCTCAGCACAGAAGAATCATCCAGTTGAACAGACAGAGCAAATTATACAGGTGCAGGCACACTCCGCTGCAGAATCGAGCTTACGGCTGGACTGTGTGGCTCCAAGCGGATAGCGCTGGGACAAGGGTGAATCCTTCCTTCAGACGGGCAGCGCCCAAGAAGACAGCGGCAGACGAATCATCTAGTTAAACGGACAGAGCAATTTATACAGGTGCAGGCACACTCTGCAGAATCGGGCTTACGGCTGGACTGTGTGGCTCCAAGCGGACAGCGCTGGGACAAGGGTGGATCCTTCCTTCAGACGGGCAGCGCCCAAGAAGACAGCAGCAGACGAATCATCTAGTTAAACGGACAGAGCAATTTATACAGGTGCAGGCACGCTCCTCTGCAGAATGGAGAATCGGGCTTACGGCTGGACTGTGTGGCTCCAAGCGGACAGCGCTGGGACAAGGGTGGATCCTTCCTTCAGACGGGCAGCGCCCAAGAAGACAGCAGCAGACGAATCATCTAGTTAAACGGACAGAGCAATTTATACAGGTGCAGGCACGCTCCTCTGCAGAATGGAGAATCGGGCTTACGGCTGGACTGTGTGGCTCCAAGCGGACAGCGCTGGGACAAGGGTGGATCCTTCCTTCAGACGGGCAGCGCCCAAGAAGACAGCAGCAGACGAATCATCTAGTTAAACGGACAGAGCAATTTATACAGGTGCAGGCACGCTCCTCTGCAGAATGGAGAATCGGGCTTACGGCTGGACTGTGTGGCTCCAAGCGGACAGCGCTGGGACAAGGGTGGATCCTTCCTTCAGACGGGCAGCGCCCAAGAAGACAGCAGCCGACAATTCGTCTAGTTAAACAGGCAGAGCAATTTATACAAGGCAAACACACTCCTCTTCGGTATCAGAACGAGAACTTATAGCCCGAGCGGGACATGCACGTCTAGCACTGAGGCTTTGTTCAGCAAACACTGGGCGGAATTATGCACTGGGGAATACTGGCAGTTAAATATACATATCCACCCACACACTGCAACCTCACGTCAAGTCCAATACTGTGTGACACTTCAATTCAGGCACTGCATATCCACTCTCACTCTCAGTGCAATAAGGCCAGCACTCACCCAATAGTCAATCCTTCCACTGTTATGTTGAATCAGCACTCAGACGATAAAGAGATGCAGATGACTTCTCACAGCATGGAGAACAGCGTCTTCAATACTCTCTCACTCTCAGACGGAGATACCAGGATTTCAATGATGACTCAGTCCACACTCTTAAGTGGCAGTTACACTCGTGATCAACGCACTTCACAATTCTTTGTTCAACTCAGAAGATGAAGATATCAGAATTTCAATGATGACTCAGTCCACACTCTTAAGTGGCAGTTACACTCGTGATCAATACACTTCACAATTCTTTGTTCAACTCAGTGCAGGACATGCATTCACACAGATTCGATGTTTTACTACTTAACTTCCTCTCAGGAATGATGGCGTTCTCCAGTCTTGACTGTATCTCCCCACTTCTCCAACTTTCCATCCAGTTCACGTTTCCAGCGTGTATTCACACAAATCACCGTTGCACCCTTCAGCCAGCCAAATCCTCACAGCCCTCTCCAAAGATCCCAGCGAATTCAGCCACAGTCAAGAAACTAATTCTCCCGGGGGAGTACCACGCCCAATTCCCTCTTCCCTTTCCTTTTAAATGTTTCCTCCAGCCCCGAAGCCCTATCGCTGATCCTCAGTTCAATCGTCAGCACCTGTTACCACTTGCCTCATCAGCTGCCGCTGTCATGGCAACTGACAACAAGTGAACCAGCCCGGTGTGCCGGCGAAATCGTCCCGGGGGGGGGAAACACACTCCTAGCGGAAATTGGTTCCGCTAGACTTGTCACCTTGTGACACTAACAATGACTAGATGTACACAGGGTACTCACGATCAACGTATAACAATGAACCGACACAAGACAGCAAACACAAGGGGATTAAATAGGAAGACTAATCAAACATAACAGGTGACACGGGTGAAACACTAATGACAGAATCAGGATAACAAGGGGGCGGGGTAACGAGACGAGACAACACAAGCACATGACCAAAACACAAGGCCATGTGCTTGCACACAGAACATGGGTCTGTCATGATCCTGCCAAAATACTAGAACTCACAGACCTGATGGCAGAATCATGACAGCATCACGTACAGCGACCCATCCAGGCTGCTTAGAACACTTCATAGCTATATATAAGGAATTCAAAGCATGTATGTTATTATGACTCCTTTATCTATTAGCATACAGTATCAGCTTTGATTTAGGTATATAATCAGTGTAAACAGGCTATTTCAACATGACAAAAACACCAAGAATGCTTTACTTTTAAGTTAATATCTGCATCTGTAAAAATTGAGGTTCTGAAGAAAAAGGACTCTCATGTCTCTTGCTGAATTATAATTAAAGACCTTGGCTCCTATTGTGCTGGCTCTGTGGAGCTGGAGCCATAAGACCAAATATAGAAAATGTTATAGCCTACCTCACAGCACTAAAATTGACATGGTGCAAAACATCACAGTGTAGCTAAATGCTAAACACTATTGGAACCAAACGATGTGAAATACATGGTTCCTCATACGTTCATATATTTGTGGCGGCCCGCCACAATATCAACACTGGCTGACCGCCACACATTGATTTTCGATTTTTTATTTTATTTTTACTAAGCCTATTTAAAATCGTATTTGATTGCAATGCAGAGCGCCATAGCACATTCGCGCCGCACTACCTCTCGCACGTCTCTCTCTCTCACTCTCGTTCACCCATACCTCTCGCGCTCTCTCGTGGAACACCATGAGGAACACCATGAGGTGCACGCGCGCAGATACCGCATATTTTGCATTGAGCGCTTCTTTTATTTGGCCCGTCTTGTTTGAAGTTTTTAAACCCAAAGCTTACGATGAATGGCACAGCAGCGGCCGGTGCAGTCGACATGTTTGTTTGTTGTCCTCTCATGTGTGGCCAGGCGCACGTAGTACGTGTTATGTAGGCAGGTTTTAGGTAACGGGTCGGAGGGAGGGGAATAACAGAGAGCTCATCAGACGTTTCCTAAAAATAAACATTGTTCACGAGTCGCGCAGCTCGAGTCCGAGTCGAGTCTGAAGTCTTTCGAGGACGAGTCTCAAGTCGAGTCTGAAGTAACTGTGTGTGCGACTTAAGTCGCACTCGAGTCCGAGTCTCAAACTCGAGTCCCCATCTCTGCTAGCTAGCAGCTCATTGGTTTGCGCACAGAGAACTGCTTAAGCCTATGAGGAGACGCGAATGAATTCTCGGCCAATGAGAGTCTGACCTGCTCTCATTGCGTCAGAGCCCGCAGAAACGGGCGTGGTCAGAGAGTATAAATTAGCGTCCCCAGGCTGTAAACTCTGGTTTTCATAGAATGAAGCGAGAACGCTAGGAGCACAAGCACGGCCAGGAACGCAATACTCGTTCCCTCATCTAGAGAGAACCGAGGTTACGTTAGGTAACCGATTCGTTCTCTTACGAGAGGTTCTCTCGTATTGAGTAAGCTAGCTTACGCTATGGGAACACCTGGTCAACGCCATGCGTGCTAAGCATCCACTATGAGTCCCAGGGGAGACCCCGGGGAACCCTTACGAGTGGGAATAATTATATGTACCTGTGACAAAGGCCAGCAGAGCGGGCCGGAGATTGTGTAATACATAAGCACATGGTAGAGAGGGACAGAGCGAAACCGGTCTGTGTGAATGAGTCCCTATAGTGCAGCTCAACCAGAAGAGCTGTAGCATACTAGACTGCTAGTAGTTTAGCCTGCAAGGCGGGAACTTCCAGATTGTAAAATCTGACAAAGGTGGAGGGGGAAGCCCATCCCGCTGCCACACAAATGTCATGAATGGAAATTCCGCTGGACCATGCCCACGATGAGGCCATGCCTCTAGTGGAATGAGCCCTGATGCCCAGAGGGCATGGCAGGTCTTTTGATGCGTATGCGGCTGCAATGGCATCAACTATCCATCTGGATAGAGTCTGTTTCGAGGCGGCCAACCCCTTGGTGCGCCCACCGAACGAAACAAAAAGCTGCTCGGATCGTCTGACCGGAGCAGTGCGAGTAATGTATAATCTCAGGGCCCTGACCGGACACAGGAGATTAGAGTCAGATTGGATGCAGGCAGAGCCGATAGGGAAATAACTTGTGCCCTGAACGGGGTACCAAACGCTTTTGGGACATAACCATGTCTAGGTTTGAGAACGACTAAGGAGTCATTGGGCCCAAACTCGAGACAGGAAGCGCTAATGGACAGCGCGTGAAGGTCTCCCACACGTTTTACTGACGCGAGCGCGAGCAGAAAAACTGTTTTGAGCGAAAGGTATTTGAGGTTCACGGTGTTTAGCGGTTCGAATGGAGGGGCTTTCATAGCTTCGAGAACTATGGAAAGGTCCCAAATCGGCACCGAAGCGGGGCGTGGGGGGTTCATCCTTCTAGCTCCTCTGAGGAAGCGGATGACCAAGCCATCTTTGCCCAGTGACTGGCCGCGCCGGGGTTCAACGAACGCTGCGACGGCTGCCACATACACCTTGAGAGTGGACGGGGACCTGCCCATGTCCAACATCTCTTGGAGAAAAACTAGCAAGGAAGGAGCTTCGCATAACCGTGGGTCCAAGTTTCTGTCGGTGCACCATTTAGAGAACACAGACAATTTAGACCCATAGAGCCTTCTAGTAGAAGCCGCTCTAGCCTGTATGATCGTGTTTAACACTCCCTCTGGCAAAGCAACGGGTAGTTGTTGATCACCCACGCATGTAGCGCCCAGCGCTCTGGTTGGGGATGCCAGATAGTGCCGCGAGCTTGAGAGAGGAGATCTGCTCTGATTGGAATGGGCCACGGGGCTGTCTGTGACAGCTGAGTGAGCTCCGGAAACCAAGTCTGACCCTCCCAACGCGGGGCTATGAGGAGCACCGAGTGGCGTGTTTCCCTGATTCTCTGAAGCACCTGTGGTAGCAGAGAAACCGGAGGGAATGCATAAAGCGGGCGGCTGGGCCAGGTTCTGGGCTTGCGCGTCCTCGTTCTTTGAGAAAAATATTGGGCAGTGGGTGTTCTCTTCTGAGGCGAAGAGGTCCCCCTCTGCTCTGCCGAATATTCGCCACAGCTTTTGGACTGTAAGAGTGTGCAGGGACCATTCCCCGGGGGGAATGGGGTTCCTGGACAGACTGTCTGGACCGTCGTTCAGATGACCCGGCACGTGCGTCGCTCTGAGCGAGAGCAGGTGACACTGAGACCAAACTAAGATGCGTTCTGTCAGCTGGAGGAGATTCCTGGATCTGACTCCGCCCTGACGGTTTAGATAGGAGACCACGGCTATATTGTCCGAACGGATCAGCACGTGGTGACCGTGAATGCGCGGAAGAAAGCGCGTGAGCGCGTTCTCGACCGCCAGCATCTCCAAACAGTTTATGTGGAGGAGGCTCTCCTGAGCTGACCAGGGGCCGAAGGCCGGTGAGCCCTCGCATACCGCACCCCAACCCGTGTTGGATGCGTCTGTCGAGATGACTTTTCGGCGAGAAAAGGTCCCCATGGAAACGCCCCGCTGAAACCATTCTGCCACAGTCCATAGCTGCAGAGCTTTGATACAGGTCTGCGTTACTTTTATCAGCTGGCGGCCCGTGGTCCACGCACGGTGAGACACACGGCTCTTCAACCAGAGCTGAAGCGGGCGCATGCGCAGTAACCCCAGCTGGAGCACCGCGGAGGCTGAGGCCATGTAACCCAACGCCTTCTGAAAAGTTTTCAGAGGTGTGAGTCTGTTCATCTGAAAAGATGCGGCGAGACGCTGAACACGGCGCGCGCGCTGTGTTGACAGACGAGCCGTCATCGTGACCGAGTCTAGCTCTATACCCAAGAAGGAGATAGTCTGACTGGGTTGTACTGCGCTCTTTGTCCAGTTGACAGAGAGGACCAAAGCTTTCAGATGGTCGAGGAGAACTGTACGATGAGACAGTAGCTCTCTCTGTGATTGTGCCAAAATCAGCCAGTCGTCTAAAAAGTTCAGTATACGCAGCCCCTGACTCCGCAGGGGGGCGAGCGCCGCATCCAAGCACTTCGTGATCGTACGGGGTGCTAGGGATAGGCTGACCGGAAGGACGGTGTATTGATAAACCTGGCCTTCGAAGGCGAAACACAAAAAGTCGAGCGCTGGCGGAAGTAGCTGCCGTCCATACGGTTGATGGTCTGCTCGGGGGGAGGGGACCAATCGAGCCCGAGGCGTTCGACGGCCTGTGAGAGGAGGCGCACTAATTCCTCCTCGATTCCAGCGTGGGTCCCAGAGGATTCTCGGGCCGAGGATGTCCTTAATGTCCGCGGCGTCATCGGAGGCGACAGAGCGGCCACTCGGCGGCAACTGTATGTCCGGAAGCGGCGGAGAAGGAGAGCGGGAGGCGACAGGCTCCGGCGGGATGAACGCTTCTAGCTGGGGTTCAGGCGGCCTTTGAGAGCGGCGTTTCTTTTCCCGCGGCGAAGTCAGAGGCGGCGCGGAAGCAACTTTCGTGGCCTGAAGTCGAGCCCGTAGGGTCGACAACGGCATGTCCTCGCAGAGATCGCAGCCGCCATCGGCGAGGGCGAGCTCGGCGTGCTCCAATCCGAGGCAGAGAGCGCAGATGACGTGGCGGTCTCCAGTCTCGAGGGGAGCGCGGCAAGAACCGCAGGAGGATTTACGAGACATCTTTAAAAAGACGCTCGGCTCTTTTAGATACAAATAAGTATGGGAAGCTTTTTGTAAAAAAGGACACAAATCCGTCGGATGGCGCTAGCTCGCAGGACGGCTGAAGGTGGCGAAGACGGCCGGCTTCCTCAGTCTCCCAAATGCTCGCTAGAGTTGCCTTTTCAACGACGGCGGCTTCTCTCAGGATCAGCAGATGCGTGTAGCCTCGCTAAAGAGATGAAAATCAGAGTTTACAGCCTGGGGACGCTAATTTATAATCTCTGACCACGCCCGTTTCGGCGGGCTCTGACGCAATGAGAGCAGGTCAGACTCTCATTGGCCGAGAGTTCATTCGCGTCTCCTCATAGGCTTAAGCAGTTCTCTGTGAGCGAACCAATGAGCTGCTAGCTAGCCCGCTCATGGTCTGCTGCAGCTGAACTGCGTTGACAATGGATACAAAATTATAGGATAATTTTTTGGCTTCAAATTCTCAGAAAAGATGAATCTTTCCCGTAGCGTAAGCTAGCTTATGCAATACGAGAGAACCTCTCGTAAGAGAACCCAGTTGATCTGGTTCACAGATGATTCACAAAACAGAAGAATTCACAAAAAACGAATACAGCTTCAGAAGACATATAATATGGGACTACTTTTAAATGTATCGATGTGGTTGCCCTGAACTTTTCTTCTTTACCTGTGTGAGGGTTCTTTAAAATATCAAATTGAAAGAAAGACATGGCATGAAGTCTATTCCTAAAGCACAGGGACAATGACAAGGCCTGGTCTTCAAACTGACACAAGACTGATAACCCAGAGAAAGGTTTCCATAGGAATTCAAAGTAAGCTGAATGCCATTGAAAAGCCTCTTTGGATGCATAACACCATCATTGCGTGGTGGCGGTTCAACGTTGCTGCCTTATCACCCTACCTTCCATTATCTGAGTAATGGAAGTTAACAGGCTAAAGACTATTTGTAATTATTCAAATGCGGAGACAACCACAAATAAGTGAATTCAGAGTTGCTTCTGTTTAGTAAAAGCTTGATTTGCATACATGATCACATAAATACCAGGCTATAACATTATTTAAATGTCAATTCAGAACATTCTCTTTTGAAAAAAGAAGAGAAAATCATTAATTTAGAAGCCGGCTGGGCTTTTCTGCAGAACTGCAGTGTTTTTGTTGCTTTTTTTCCCTTCCATTTCACATCCTAAATGCTTCTTCTCCATTATCCACAATTATCCAATCAGTTTCCCGCCACCTACTCTCCCAAATCTGGGGCCGTTTGTGGGGACAGATGTGCTCACCAGCCTCCCAAACCTTTTAGTGCATCAGATGACTTAAATGACTTCAAACTTTATTTATTTATTCAATCGTAATAATACATTTTCCTTTTGCAGTAACGCGGCTCCATCAGTCTCTAATGCCCCCAGGGTGACCAGATGTTTCTCCAGCCATATGGCATCCCAATATCTCTCTTTTTCTGTCTCGCACATTCTTCGTCTGTTTCTCTGTCTCTTTTTGCCTTTAGCCATTACTCTACTCTGTGTCCATGTTTTGTTTCTGCACTCCCTTATCTGGCATTTGTCATGATTGAAAAACTCATAGGCTTTACCTGATTGATCCGATTACAATTTTTTTTTTTTTTATCACATCTATACATAACCGGTGATCTCATTCCTGTTCGTAGCAATGCTGTTACTAGGATGCAATCTGCTTCATTTGGACATCTTGGGTGGACAAATATAAAGTTTTGTCATCAAACTCTAGATGGCACAGGCTAATAGGTTCTTAACTCAATCTGCTAGCAATCACATCATCCTCTATAGGCCACAGCTGATTGGTTCCTGCTGTATTAGTTGCCAATGAGCTCGCTGCTCAACCTTAAAATACTTGGTCAGCATTTTCTGTATCAGTTGCAGCACACTTTGAGAAACCCTCCACCTTCCCCAGCTCCACTTGTATAGATTTGCTACGGGTAATTCATGTATGCTATTTTGTACAGCAGTGTGTCAACAGGGGTGTCCAGACTTGGTCCTGGAGGGCAACTGTCCAACACTGGCAGTTTAGTTCAAAACAGGGCACGGTTTGCATGAAAACTTGCTAATGTGTAAACTGGACAACCTTTAGCAAAAAAGCATAATGGCTAAAGCTAATGCTCGGGGTGTGGTGGCGGGAAACACAGGGAAGGAGACAAGAGGATATCAATGGAGGAGAGGATTCACTACACTGAATAAACAGGTTTTGTGAGGAAATCGCTTATTTAATGAATTGAAAGCCCGTTCGCTAATCTTCAACATGTTTTACACTAAACAATACTTTCCTTAGGAACTATATGTAGATTTTACCTTGACATTTTTTTTATTTTTTAAGAGAAGGCAGAGTAGGGAATGTCGCGAAAGGTAGGACTCATTTACGGCATTACCACCAGCAAATGGGTATCATTATTTAATAATAGGCGTTTTGTAATATTGAATGATATTGTATATTGTCTAAAGAAAATAAACAATATCTGTGTTTTCTTTATGGCTTCCAGGTTTCAACAAATGAATTAGACATGATTGCTGTGTATGCCTAATAATGATGACGCTTTTTAATGAATGAAGGTAAACAAAATATAAAGATTTTAATAAATAAATGTACTCTTTCTATGGCTTCCAGATTTCAACAATTAAATTACAATTACATTGTTGTAGTATGTTTCTATTATGCATTGAAAGACCTTGATTAGCTGGTTCAGGTGTGTTTAATTTTGAGCTGAACTGACATTGTAATGCAGGATTGGACACCCCTGCATTATTACAATGTCAAATGCAGTAAATGCGGTGTTAAATGTGATGTATTAAGCTCATTTAATGCCTTTCAATAAAATCAACCAATACATGTGAATTCAATAATCTATAAACCTCAATGATTTCTTCAAAAGTTGTTCATAGTCCACATAAAAGTGTTTACATTTGAGATGCTGTTATTGTATCAGTGTCCTTTCCAGATGTATGAAAATGTATCTATATCAAAACTATATTTACACAGTTTTAGTCTCTTCTGCTAAGGAATCAGGGTAGAATCTTGTGCTTTTAGCAGACCCGAAGGGAGCTGCATGTTTTTCACATGTTTTTGATAAATAAGAGATGAAGAGTGCTTAGAGCAAGTACAGCACCTGCAGGAGTTATTTTCGGATTTACTAATGCACCGCTGGTATCATTTCACATAGCACATTTGGCATAGTCCACTCAATAAAATTTGTAGGCAAAGTTTACACAGTTTTGACATAACATGACTAACATATAGATCTCTGGGTCTCTTCTCATGAAATTAGAATCTGAAGTCCTAAAATCCATTTAGGATGCCCAGCCATCCCCATAACAGTCTGGATTACCTGAAACAGAAATCCTGTTCACCATGCATAATCCATCTAACCATAATACATCTCTCATTTCTCATTCCCATGCATTCATCAGGCCTCGGCTAAGGGCAAATTGATCAAAATGCTCTTTTACAGCATTAGAACTACAGTTGTGGCTCTTTGTTTGCTTACTAAATACCATCATTCAATTCATGTCTCGATTGTGCGTCAAAAGTGTGCCAGGGATTTTTAATATCATCCTTGTTTTCGAGTGCGGAGAATCACAGAGAGAGAAAATGAGCCATGTTTCGCGTTCATAGCTTTAGTTAATGGCTGTCCAGAACATCAGAGTGTCCTACTCAATAAGTCATTTCAAAGAAGTGGCTACAGTGTTTGGTTGCTGGCTTTCAATTTCCCCTGACTTCCACACACAGTTAACTTAGCATTACCTCTGCATCGCCAAACACGTTCGATTCCAATCATTCCAAGTGGTCAAAATAACAAATTCAAACCAGCACTTTCACTGGGATAGATTACTGCAAAGTTTGAGGGAGATATTTGAAAGAAGTTCAGTTCAGTTTACTTTCACAAAAAAGGTTTTACTTTTAGTTTAGATTCAGACAAAAAAAAGTATCAGTGTATGACTTAATGGTGCACCATTATGGATTTCTACACCAAGAACTGGCAGATTTTTAAAGAATGAGAAGTCATTTTTTATGAACAAAGCAAACAGCAGCATGAAATGATAAAGGGTAAAAAGAGTTGTGATAACCCTGCATGTCTACTTTACACAATTTAGAAAAACTCACCTCTAATCCTTACCACATAAAACATCTTTCTTTCTCATTTCTCTTTCTCTCCATAGAAAGTGGTCTGTTTTGCTAGCAGGGCTTTAACTCACTCCCTCTGTCAGAGTGTCACACGCTGGCTTGACTTGATAATCCACAACAAAGATGCATGGCACAAAAGGATGATACACTCACTAGGAACCATACAGAGAAACACCAGTGCAAAACGTTAACACAAGAGAAAGACAAGAAGATAACTGAGGCTATAAATACACAGGATGATGAGGAACAGGTGGGACACTAATCAATGAATAACTATGGCAAGCAAGGAAACAGGAACACACAGGAACTGAACAATAATAGACAAAAGACAAAAGAGCCCAGAGGCAAATAGAAAAATGGAGGACTTTGGCTATGGCTCATAGCCGGAGTATATTGGGTCAATAGTTTACCGAGACGGTGAAATAACGACCATAACTTAACAAAATGAAGCTGTTTTCGAATATAATTCACATTCGCAGGGGTGTCCAATCTTGCTCCTGGATGGCATCTGTCCTGTAGAGTTTGTCTCTAACCCCAATTCAACACTAGTCTAAAGTCTAAAGTCTACTAGAAACTTCCAGTCGGGTGTGTTTTGGACACCCCTGCACAATTGGAAATTAAAAAATAAAATAAAAAACTCGCCAACCATTAGTTTTTGGCAGATGTCTCATTTAATAATTTTTGCTGAATTCCTGTCCTCTTATGGTTGAGGTTTGTCACACTCACCAATTAGGAAATGAAAGTTTGAATCAGACTCGAGCAAGACTTGTAAGATCTTCAGTGTAAGAAGGTCATTCCCTCGTCAAGGGCATCCCAAGGCCTGCATTCAGACTAGTTAAAATGACTCGAGTCAGCAAGGCCATTAACTCAGCCAGTAGTTCAGTCACTGGAGCTGTTAACACCCACCCGCTGAGAGACAGGAAGCAAATGCAACAAAATCGATATTGCAAAGGCGGCATGATTAGAAAAAATACTGAAATGTGCTTTTGGTAGACGGAGTATTTTAGTTTCTGAATGTCAAGCACTGGGGATTACAAGTTGATCAGAATTTCAGGTTGAAATATATAACTAGCATAAAATATTCAGTGCAGCCCTGTAGGGATTTTGTGGGGAAATGCAGTCACATGTTTATAGCTAGGTGCAGGGCCGGCGCTCCGCACACGCACATCACGCGCTGCGCGTAGGGCACCAAGTGCTTGGGGGGGCACCAAAAAATCTGGGTCGTGAAAAATCATCACAATAGGCTACTAGTATAAATAACAAATAAAATATGTCTAAAGCATGTTAATATACAAAAGCAATACAAAAGTAATATAGGCCTTGACCAAATTAGTCGAGAAAAAGGTGAATCTCCTTTTTCGTCTCCCTCTGGTGCCCCCCCTTCCCCACCTCCCAGTGGTCTGTTCGATTATGCCTCAATCAATGTCAAATTTGGCAGACACCGATCTCAGACATGGCCTCGGAAAGGCACCAAGAGTCGGTGGCGAAAAAAGAATAGACAGCGGGATGATACTCGCGCGTCGGTTTGCAGGTAAGACAATGGTTTAAATAAAAATGTTAGTTTTGTAGCGCGGGCGCCCTTGCGTCGTGTATGCACGTCCAGGGGGGCGTCGCTAGTGGTGCAAATGAAATGATCCGGGGCTTTTTTAGCCCTGCATGTTGAATCTTTTATTTTAACAGGGGTCCGGGGCTTTCTCCCCCGGAAAATTTTGAAACTTGGGCTGTTTAAGATGCAGTTAGTTTGTTTGAGAAGAAAAGGAAGACCGCTTAGATACGTTTTTTCGTTGTTGTTTTATGCGGATAATGCGTTCATTTTCAAGAGGTTCATAGGCCAAGGCCCAAGGGCGACATCTGTTGGTGAAACTGCAATTAAAAAAAAAAAAAAAAAAAAAAAAAAAAAAAAATCTCAGTGTTTGTATATTTTCATATTCACAGAGTTGTCAAATTATTAGGGCTGGGAAAAGATTAATCGCATCCAAAATAAAAGTTTGTGTCTACATGATATATGTGTGTGTACTGTGTATAATTATTTTGTATATATAAATACACACACATATGCACGTATATATTTAAGAAATATTTGCATGTATATACTGTATATATAATTTATATTATATATAAATTTAAATATTTTATATATAATTAAATATTTCTTAAATACATACATGCAAATGTGTATTTATATATATACAAAATAATTATACACAGTACACACACATATATCATGTAGACACAAACTTTTATTTTGGATGCGATTAATCGCGATTAATCTTTTCCCAGCCCTACAAATTATGTACAGAATTATTATATTGTGCTTCATCAGACTCAGAAATTCTGAATGGTTGTTATTCCTTGGGTGGGTGGGTGAGGGGCACCACCAAGCATTTGTGCTTAGGGCACCCAAATGGCTAGCGCCGGCCCTGGCTAGGTGTTAAACATCTTGCTTTATTCCAACATGTATTTTCTACGCACTTCCAACCCCTTCGCTTTCTCCCTCTCATCATCTGCTGTCCATCTCTAAAGGCCCTCAGGGCCATGAGAAACGAAGCACCTGTTAATGCTATCTTGCCCACTGTGGAGGCCACAACAACATATTTAGCAATTTCCTGCCTCTGATCAAATTCCCACTTCAAACATATATGAATTGCCTGCGCACATGCACTCACCTTGCCCCTGAAACCCTTGACAGGAAATGTGGAGAGAAGGAAGAAGCCGTAGACGGGGATAAACCAGGCTCAGCAGCATTGAGGAGCTCTGTGCTCTCGGCCTGCCCGATGCAGAGCCGCATGCTTAGGATCAGCTTTGGTAGAGTCAAGGCAAAGTGGACCACTTCATCCACCAAACCGCTGGCGGCCAGGACTGGGTCTAAAAATCAGCCCCATGGGAACTACTGTACACCGTCCCATCACAACCCATATAATCCACTACAATATGTATAATTAGGTGGTCAAACAGAGTAGCGTGCGTTAATTCTTCCAGCTAACTATATAATGCTGCACTGTCATTTTTTTAATGAAATAATGCTGCACTGGAGTATTTAAAGTTGCAACGTAAATAGCAATTATCTAAAGGATTGTCGAAAAAGACTTTGATCGATCAGTTGTAGAGGCAGATGCATGCTTGCCGGCAATTGGACGAAAGGGGCAAGGTGTAAGCAGACATGTGCATTGCATGGATTATTCAGTCACAATAAGATAAATAACATGCATAGGGTGGACTGCAATTCATGGCAAATTTAGATTAATAAACTATCTAAGCAACATTATTTCGAATGCAAACACAACTAAGCTCAGTGCTATTTGTCTAGTGCAATTAACAATTTGCTATTATACCGCCAACAGCAAAAAGTGAGCTGTAATTTTACATTATATTGATCATAGCACCTGCATGTTACCAAATTAAAACGATGGTGACTTTCGAAGTTTGCGCAATTGATTTATCAATGCTGTAAATGTATCAATTTCAATACCAATTACCAATACAGTCAAACTAACACGTAAACATGCTGGGCGAAGCCGGACTACAAAATATCTTGGTCCATTAGAGAAACTTCAGAAAGCCAGACAATTTCATTCAAGTCAAGTTACATTTATTGATATAATGCTATATACAATACATCTTATTTCTTCAGCTTCACATTAGTATACAGGAAAATAACAGTTAATGTTGAAAAATTAATCAGTTATGAAGCTAATTTTCAGCTGTAAAGCAGCTCTACAAGTATGTCAGGTCAATAGAGTTAAAAATTGTTTAAATTCCGTTCAATACCAGTTCAGTTTGGCAATAAGCAACTCTACAGGTGGCAATAGGGGCAGTCGTGGACTTGAGAGTCAGACTTGTAACACGAAGGTCATGGGTTTGATTCTCAAAACCAGCAGGAAACCACTGAGGTGCCCTTGAGCAAGGCACCTAACCCCTAATCGTGTGTGTGTGTGTGTGTGTGTGTGTGTGTGCACAAACTTGGATGGGTTAAATGCAGAGGACAAACTCCGAGTATGGGTTACCATACTTGGCCTTCACGTCACGTCCCTTTTAGTGTCATATCACGCTAGTTCAGTGTTGGTTCATTTCAGTTCAACAAGTATTGATGTAGCAAACTTAATGTCATTATCAGCTCAGTTACATAAAAATGTTGTTCTCATCTGTGTCAATGCCGTTAAATCGACAGTATTACTGAATATAAATTGTCTTTTAAAGCCAAACTACATCATTTAACAGACAAATTATTGCTTTAGTCCAACAAAATCAAAATATTCTAAAGCATATAAATGACTATAAGGTACTAATATGCACATTTTAGGTGTAGATAAGGTAGAAAGTTGTCCTTTTAAGGGTACTGCCCCAGTGATAAGCTGTCGTGTGCCCTGAATGTATATCTATTTCCGTCAGTGTAGATTGTCTCCTTATTTTGCGGGAGATCTGCATTCAGAAAATATCTTTCACATCAATCAAACAAACAAAACTCTGACGTCAAACACACTCTGATTCGAGCCAAAGCTCTAGTGTGTAAACTACCAAAGTGAATATTACAACGCTAGCTCGCACACTCTACAGAGGTTTGTTTGTGTATTTCCAGGCCTCATCACTCCACCAAAACACATGAATCTTTCATCAGTAAATTCTCTCTATTCTGAATGCAAGAGAATGAAGCAGATCACACACAGCATCTCTACAGTAGCACACTAATTTGGGAGGAACATTTACTGGGCTAGTACAGAGGAATGGAGAGATTCAAGGATATGATTTGCACACACAGATCCGTGTCGTTCGGAGAGCGCATGCACCCACCTGTGCACCAGGGGGATCGACATCAACTTGAGTCAGGAGGGACTGTATGAGCCTCTTATACAATTCAACTCTAGTTTTTCATCTACACTTTTACAAATCCACCATGCTCTACTCTAAAAGCTCTCAAAAAACAGAAATGTCCAGCTATTGTATCGTTGTGTCATTGAATGCCAACGCATGGTGTACCTCTAAAGAGTGCCGTGGACAAGCATTCAAAAAAGACAAAGGATGAAAAGGCTTTAGAGGGAAGGCTGTTCAAGGTATTCCGTCTATCAATCTAGATTGATTCATGAGCTCAGACGTGTACAAGGATGCAATTGAATAGAATAAGAAGCAAGGCCATGATGAAGGAGGTTTATTTGTATGTCTTAAATGTGGACTGTGCAATTTCTGTGCCACAGATTCAAACAGAATTGCAAAACTACTGACTGTTACACTGGCCCTGTCAGAGAGTCCCGCACGAGACTCATGACATTAGTTGAGCCAACCTCCCATCCTATGTTTTTATTTATTGAATATTCTGTTTAACCTGGAAATATGTCACTACACAAATGAGATAGTTTGCTAATGGTTTTTCAAATGGACTTTTTAGGGTTAATCGTGATTATTTTTAGCTAGCTAGTTAGCTTTTAATGTTAGTAGACTTTAGTTTTTAAACATTTGTAAAATGACATTTGTATATTACAAGAAATATTCAAGGAGAAAACTAATACTTTTATGGCACAAGTTTCCATTAAATTGATCCGAAATTACAATTCATACTGTTACAAGAGATTTCTATTTATAATAACTGCTGTTCTTTTGACCTTTTTATTAACGAAAGAAACCTGGGGGAAAAAAGTATAATGGTTTTCTCATTTCTAGGGACAGAATGACACTTTAAATGTCCAACCATGACAATAAGAACAGAAGATTCAATTAAACCCTGCGAAGGCAAGGACACACGCAGACATCAACATGCATCCACGAGCATTCAATCTGATGTCTATGCACTTGTCAGATGGCATATCCAAGGTTTAAGTCACTGGGGCTAATGCAAGCTATTAATTACAAGCTCGGGGTGGGGGTGACATTTAAAGAGTGGGGAGGAGGCTGGCCCATTCACTCAGCCGTTACAGTAAGCTTATTAAAGATTTTACAGCGTCGTCGTGAGCTGTGAGTCATTCCCTCCAAAAACCCTTGATAAATGATAGCCTTTATTTCACAACATCAGAGAACAAAGATAACAGATGAAAATTTGAATACTATGTTGATTCATAATATTGCATTTCCCACTTATGAAGCAGCTGTTTTAAAGTGCATAAGAAAAAGCATTTTAAAGGCATCCTATTATGCTTTTTTTTACATTTTCAACATATTTTAGTGTGTAATGTTGCTGTTTAAGCATGAAAAAGGTCTATAAAGGGAGTTATTCCAGCCCGTTCTCATCCTTTGGCGTCATACATGTGACGCTTTGTACATTTCGTCGAAATCTTACGCACATGGCATCCTTTAGCGTCAATATGAGACGCAGAACCCAAGGCGTCATAACCGTACCCTACCCAGACCTAAACCTACCCATAACAGTGCGTGTTATATTGACGCTAAAGGATGCCATGTGCGTAAGATTTCGACGAAATGTCATATGGCGTCACCTATATGACGCCAAAGGATGAGAATGCGTTGGTTATTCTCTATATCAGTGTGCACTGTTTCTTAACTCCCTGAAAAACGCCTCCATTGCAATCTTGAGTTTTCTCCTGGGAATGTGCACGTAACACGTAAATGATTTCCAGCTCCATCTCTCTGGGCATCTAATGGGGTGGAGGGATGGAGTTGTTAGGTGAGGGTTAGGGTTAGTGTGTGGTTGGATATTCTAACTCCACCCATTAGGCCCAAATTACATTCGCTCCTCCTCGCTAGATGTAAGCTCCACCCACTTGTTCTACAGTGAGCAGCCTCTCAAAATAGCAGGTGAGGCCTGGTTGATTCATGTTAGTAGTGTGGTAAAACTCGCAACTATGGTTAAGGGAGTGACATTTCCCAAACACGCTCAAAGCGGTTCACCAATCACAACCGACCAGCCGACCAATCAGAGCACATTGTGCTTTTCAGAAGGAGGGGGGCTTCATAGAGACAGTAGGTGTGTTGGACATCGGCTGTGGCTGGATGTAACCGATCGGCGAGAGTTGCGCGTGCAGGCGGGAGGAGCTGAACCGGCATGCACTGCTTCAAGTCAGCTGCCAATCGGTCTGCGTTTAGCCTAGTAACTAAACAGAGGTGCAATTCCCATACAACAACGTAACTCCCTGCTTAACTACCGTAGCACGATGCATCGTTGAAGAAATCAACTAGCTAGTCACATCTGTTTCCCGAAACCGCACTGTTCGCAAATTTGGCGTTCATCCACGTTGGTTAATGATGTCACGCAGGTGGTGGAGTGATAACTTATTTTAATGAATCCGTTTGAAATCGAATTAATGCTGGATTTTTTGCTATAAATTATGAACATGGCTTCTGAGGACTGATTTAAAATACGGACTAACTTGCCTCAGTTATTTTCCCTTATTTCCAGATTCAATCATAGGCTCGTTCTTACGTACTGTACTAGAGCACGTACGCACATGCGCACTCTTCAAAAACGTTGCTTAAAAGCCCTTGACAAACTAAAAGACGTAAATGACATTTGTGTCTAATCGAAATGAAAGATATAGATTGTACTGAATGTCAGCTTGCTTATTTTGCTCAAGATAAGGATTTATTGGGTCCACATGTCATGCAAACAAGAAACTATGCTTCTAACCACAGGTCGAGAGCTGTCGTTCCAAACACACAACTTTGCGATGCTGCTTGTGAATGTTCGTTGGAACTATGGGTTCAAGAAACACTGACTCATTGAAATATGCTGATAAAGACGGAACTTGCGACCAAAGTTGGCTAACGATGCTTTGGGGAAACGCAGCCCAGAGCGTTACTGACAGACTGGGAAAAGAGGTGCTGCAACAATGTCAAATATGAGAAAAAAATCATGTGTCTTTTGAACATTCAAGCATGAAAACCTATTCTATTAGACCCCAAAAACAAAATCAAGACTTTGAAAAGGGGCATAATAGGCCACCTTTAACTAGTTTCATCTGGGTTTGCCTGCATTTATAACTTTGCAACAATAAACCTGGCAACGAATCCTCAGCATATCTTCTTCACTGCAGGGAATTCTGTCAGAGTCAGTAGCGTTTTGACAGTTTCATTATGTGTTGTGAGCAACATTTCTTGATTAATGTTTGAAGCAGTTGCAAGCTTTGTCCTCCTCAAAAAGACACCCTCTGTCACTTCTTAATCTACCTCTTTTTTTTCTCCTTTCTCCTTTCAGTCATTGTAGCCTCTCTGTCAAACAGAAAGCATTTCTGTGCTCTCACCATTTACCTCACGTTCTCTCTGTATACGGTTTCTCTTTCCTTATCTGTCCCATCTTTGTCTCTCTGGCTGTCTTTATCTCTGATTTACTAATCTGTTCATCAGACCATTCCTTGCTAAGTAACCAGATGTCTTCTGGAGTGAGGACATGTTGACTGTGTTTTTGTATTATTTAGTCTTGTTTAAATGGGCATGGTGACATATTGAAGGGGGATATATTTTCATCATACTTCTTGGGTATAATCATTATATTAACACCGTGTTCTTAACATCAGGCATTTAATCTGAATATAACATTTCTTCAATTATATAATATAATGACTTTAAATCCATTAATGATACCAGTGGACTTTAAATCCAACTGGTTGGATCAGCAGTTGACTAAACAAAAATTTTACAATAGAGATTTTTCTACCTCATCCAACATTTAAAAAGTTAGGGGAAAAAGTTATATTAAATAATATATTTGACTTGAATAAAGCCAGTTAATTTAGATGCTTCCACATTGAGCATATTTTTCAGGTTACCTGACAAAACATTTTCATAGTGTAGGCAAAACAATCCAAACCTCCGCACAGAATTTAATGACTCATAAATAATTGCAGTGAGCCAGTAATTAATGCAGCTCAAATGGAAGAGTTGCCCTAACTGTAATACTGTAATAATGCTGTATGTGATATGAAATAATGTCCAGATTTTAACCATCTCCACCTCTGTGACAGATACTACATGAATTTTAACTCAGTCCTCAAGCAACAAACTTCTGTATCGGATGCTGGTTAGAGAGAGAGAGGAAATGAGAGACACATGAAAGCAAAATAGAAAACCAACAACTTCCTGCGCTTCCCTTTGTGAGCTCTGTATTGGCGAGGTGTATTCCAGCATTTGAGTGGTACTCTGTTTTGGCATTCTCCAGAGCTCTTCAGTGCCCACCAGACACTCTATATCTCCATTTCTGAGAGGCTCCGAAAAATGTAATTAGCTTATAACCATTTAGCAACATTAATATTCATTAAAATGGCATTTTGAACTAAATACTAATTACAGCCAGATGGACAGACTTATTCTACATTTTTTGTTGTTGGTGGTGGTTTGCTTTCTTGTTAATTGAAAACACTTTTGACAAATGAAACACTGAGGTGAAAAAGGGCATAAAGGCTTTTTGAAGTTTTAAAAAGGGTGCCAAAATGCATGTGTTGTGTTTAACATTGTTGGGTCCCCCCAGCGAATTTCATATTTCAGAACAGACTGTAAACTGATTTATTGTACATTCTGATGAGCTGGATATGTCTTGTCTGTTGTATATAATAAGAAAAATAAACAAATAAATGCAGCAGGGAGCCACAAATCTCCCCCTCATTGGTTAAAGTTCATAATCTTACAGAATATTGCAGTGTATACTATAAATGATTTATCAGAACTAATTATTATTTATAAAAAATGAATATGCTCTAGCAATCTTTAATGAAAAACATTAACTTGCCCCTACCCCTCGCAACGACATCTCTAAATTCGAATATTTTACAATATTATTGTATTTTTGATCAAAAATAAATGCAGCCTTGGTGAGAATAAGGGACTTCTTTAAAAACACATTAAAAATCTTACAGACCCCAAACTTTTGAACGGGTAACAGTAAAATCGGTATAAAAGTTGTGGGTTTTTTTGTTGAATGCTTTGTGGGTTTTGGCATAAAACCTTATGGCACAATATCGTCAAATCCTGGTCTGGCAGGAGTTTTAATCCAGTAAAACCATTACAAGCAGTGTTTGAAAACTATTCAGATTTGAATGTGCATCAGGGAAATCAAAGCCTTAAATCAAAGCACCATTTGTCCACGTTTCTAGTATGAAAAACAGAAGCTTAGTCCTAATATCTCATTTTGATCTCATTCTGAAGGACACAGAGGTGAAAAATAGATGACAATTTTTGGGGGGGTGATCTGTTCCTTAAATGGCATTATTGTATTCAGCCTTTATAATGCAGACATGGATTACTTTTAATAAAAAGATTGAGAATTTTCTCGGCAACATAATCAACATTGTAAGTTCTCGTTCTCCTCCTCAGGCAAAGGAATGCAGTCCTGATTTTTTGCATTTTTGCTCTAATCTCCTCCTTTGGTTAAGAGGGTGTCATCAAACTGCAATTCCCCTTTCCTACTCACTCACCAACCTGTCATTTCAAGGGCCGTGTGACTGAATTATCCTCTACACACTCCTGCTCAGTATTATAGCAGTTACTACAGATTCACCTCCCCTTTTATCACAGTGAATATCTGCCTTCACCCAGCGACTGCTGACTGTGGCCCCGCACCTTTGGAGGACAAATACCCATATCAGACAAAAGAGACGGATCCAGACACGGCTTCTTTATCTAGAGCGTGATCATGGTGTGTATGAACATTTTGTTATCAGACAAACCTAAAGCTCTGACCTTGAGTTTGCATTGAGAGTGAGGGCAGCATGAACACTCAGAGGTGATGCAGTCAGGCTACAGGGATTGACGTGTTGAATATAGTAACGTTTATCTTTTTCTTCTGACTGCTCTACAGGTTGTCTTTGAACACATAAACACTTCATAGAAGTATAAATGCTTCATGTCAAGGATGAAACCATATAGTCATATAAGCCACAATGCGAGTTGAACAACCTCAGAGTTACAAAGTTGCACTTTAGACATTCTTTTAGTTCAACTTAATTCGACAATAATATATAATTTGATCAATTTGACTATAAGTTTGTTATATGTCAATTTATTCTCCTAACCATAATATAACAGTCTAATAATACTCTGAGAGAGTTAGTTGACATGTAATTGCAAATTAATGAGAGTTCACACAACAACTATGTACTAAAAATGTTACTATGTTTTTGTAGTTTACACAGAGACGATAACGGTATTGTTTTCAAAAACTTGCACTTTGAATCCCATTTTGAAAAGTTTGTATTGTCATATAAATGAACGACCAAAACGTATAAAAAGTTTTCAGTTTTTTTTGTTGAAAACAGTGTCGTGTAAATACCCCTTAGTTCTCATGTAGTTGCAAAGTTACTTATAGTTAGTAGAATGTCTAAAGTGGACTATCGAATTAAAGTGTAAACTGTTTCACTTCAGTCAAATAAATGAATATACTTTTTATACTTATTAAAACCCTCTGGGGTTCTTCGGGTCAAAAATGTCCCGAAGCGTTTAAATAAAAAAATGTTAAAAATCGTAGCTTCATCGGAATGGTCCAAAACTTGGTGACTTTTTTGGTACTTGGTATATGAACACCCAAAACATTTGGGGAAAGGATTTGAAAAGTCTAAGTGGTCTTAAAACAAAATAGTCACACTCAGGACCTTCGGGTCAAAAATGACCCCCATAGGAAATTAATGGGAAATTGGCAAAAATTTGAAAATACAGAGTTTTTCTGTGCATACAATCTACAAAACAGCCAGGATGCAGAAAAAAAGCACACAACAGTGAAGGGGTGAATCTCTTAAAGCAACACCATGTGATTTTTCCTCAGCGGTCGCCCTACAGGTTGGAAGCAGAATTGTCCATTACTGCTGTCGTAAATAATTTAGCCTTCCGCAGCCGACTGTCGCACGCGCACGCTCGCTGTTTATCCAGCACCGGCTTTGGAATCAACAATGGCAGACATCCTAACCTGCAAGAAGTAATTTCAGGAGGTATATCTTGGTGACTGGATTGTTGACGGGGGGTGGGGGTTGACTAGCTTTCGTGAGGCACACTCGCAAGGTCTCTCGCTCTCTCTCTCTCTGCCGTCCGCGCGCTATGTATGTTATGCGCGCAGTATGTTCTGTCTCGCATGCGCGCTCTAGATTCTGGCAGATCTGAACTAATTTGCGGGCATCAGGGAGACGCAGGAGACTCCCGGGAGACTTGGGATGTCTGCAATGGCCACAGACAATTTGAGGAAGTGGTGGGGGAAGTGACGTATGCCGTAAAGCAGTCGAATTTTGTAGTTCTTTTTGTGCACGGGTTCCTACCCGAAACCCGAAGTTACATAGTGCCAGTAAAAGCGATACAGACCACGTCAGGCTATGGCAGACGTGTCATTTAACTTATTTTAAGTCGATGTACCATCACAAGGGTCTTGGAAATATATTATGAAGGTTGAAAAACTACATAGTGTTACTTTAAAACAATGGGTGACAAAATGCTTTCCACTTGTTCTCTTTATAATGCAATGTTCAGGTTTGACTGTATTATAAAGTAAAACTGCCACTTCAAATTACCATTTAAACCAACCAACCAAAAAAAAAAAATTTAAATTAAATTAAAAAAATGACAAAAATAGTCTTTGAGAATCTGTTATTATATATTCAAATCAACAACCTAAAAAATTAAACAATATGTGAAAAAATCACTAGAGTGTTTCTACCATAGGATTCTACAGAGAGCTGTAAATCCACTAGTGCTAAAAATATGCTATTGCGTGATAAAAATGCTCAGTGTGTCCACCAGATGGCTCCGATCTCATTTCAAAAATTGCTTTCATGAGGCCTAGACTTGACTCTAAAATGAAATACAGCTTTAATAAAAAAAATAAAAAAATTATATATATATATATATCTTTTTTATATTTTATTCGATGGGAAAAAATGGGTCTTAATTATTGCATAAATATTAATTATAAATCATAAAATTATCTCAAAACACCAAAAAAGAAAAGAAAAAACATTATTGAACAAAAATATATTTCATTGATTTTACTCAAATAAAATGTATCTTAATGCCGCCCTCCGGGTCATTTTTGACCCGAAGGTCCTGAGTCTGAGTCTAAAATGAAGAACCCCAGATTAAGGGATACGGGATACAGGACCACAACAAGCTTAAAAGCAAAACATATACGTTTATTAATTAAAAATATATATACTTTAATTTGGTAATACTTTACAAAGATTAATTTATTAACATTAGTCAATGCATTGGGTATCATGAACTAACAACATAATTTTACGGCATTTATTAATATTGGTTAATGTTAACATTTACTAATAGAAAGATAGAAAGATGCAAAGATGCATTAAATTAATCAAAAGTATATAGAGTAATGCTATTTATATTAAGATTAAGATTCCATATTCATCAATGCATCCTGAAAAAAAAATATTTCACAAAAAATAAAATATATCTTTAAAAATATAATAAAATAGAAACGTTTTTAAATAGTATACGTTTTTTTTTCACATACAAAACTGGTACACAGACCCTTGTTTGCAGCGTCACCAGCTTCATTGTGTTTAGTTCATTGATGAAATATGGTTAATATGCTGTTAAATCACTATATTTTATTGAAACCTTTATAAAGCGAAGCAATAAATTGTTTTAATGAATTATTGCTCGTTCAATGTAAGTAAATGCAACAGTATATAAACAGGAACATTTAAATTAAGTCTACTTGCCTTTTAAGTTATCTGTACTTAAATATTTAAGTTAATTCAATGGAAAGACCACATTAGGTGAACTAGTTTTGTTAGGCACCAGTACTCAATTAAATTGGTGGAATAAGTTTCCTCAAATCATTTGTGCATTGTCAACTTTACAGTGTATATAACTTGGAAATAAATGCACATACTCAGCTTAAAATATTGGTATACAATTATACCACTATACAATTTGAATAATTTTCCTAATTAAACCGGCACATTAATAGACATTTGTGCTCACAGATATCGTGTTTAATAAGATTGGAGCTTGCCGTTTTGAGGAAGCGCTTGTCATTGTAGTGCAATATGCATCAGACAATCTGGAAAACAGTTGTGTGAACTATTTTTTGTGGCGGCTCTTTATTGAAACTCTGTGCTCTTCACCCGCAACAGTTACAGACGAAGATTTGAGAGGTGGGAAGATTTTTCATTCTCTTTACAAATATTCAGCATCTACTTTATGCACGGCTGGAACCATGAGGTCTATTGAGACATCTGCTTGGTGTTGGAGACAGAGAGTGGGTTGGAAAGAGATATCCCAGAGTGGGCAACACGAAAGACAAACAATCCATCAATAAAGAGCATCCATCAATAGTGCCCTCTAGAGGAGGGGGTCAAAACCAGAGCTGGTGTGGGAAAATAAGACATTGGCTGCATTTTACTCCACTTTATGTCCCTCGCAGTAAGATTTCTTAATTTATTCTTTAATACTTTATAATACGTTTATTCACCAAGGATAATTAAATTAAATGACAGTAAAGACTTTTGCATTGTTAAAAGAAGCAATGTCTACAAAAAAAATGTATTTCAAATAAATGCTATCCTTTTGAACATTCTATTCATCAAGTAATACTGGGGAAAAAAAGGTTTCCACAAAAAGCATTAAGAGCACAACTGTTCAACATTGATGATTATGAGAAATGTTTCTTGAGCAGCAAATCGGCAAATGATTTGATGGATCATGTGACTGAAGATTCAGATTCAGATTTTTAATCAATAAATGCATTCTTGGTGAGAATAAGAGACTTATTTCAAAAAACTTTTTTTTTTTTTTTACTTAAAAAACAAATATTTTTAACAGTACGTCCTGATTTTGTAAAGTTAGACACTTTCATGGGTCAACATATTTTGTTGATCTGGGAACAACATTCCTGTCTGAAAATGTAGTCCTATCCCTACCCCTAAACCTAACACTACCCATAAGTTATCATTAAAATCAGAGGGAAATGATAGGTGAATAACACTGATGTAAGCACCTAACCCTGGTTTTAAGCCTAACTTGATTTAAACTCTAAACGTATATCCCTCAAATCTGATTGGTTGATTGGAATGTTGTTTCAGGATCAGCAAAGATGAAGATCCAGGAACACTTGGTGAAATCAGATCCGCGATAATCTGCAAGTATTTTTTAATCTCTAAGCCTAATTATGAGAAAGAGACCACTAATTATAATGTTTGCAATCCAATATTTTTTTTTAAATATTAGTTGTGTAATTTATATGCTTTAAAATTACAACAAAATGTTCCGAACCTCTTACCTCGCCACATCAATGTTAATTTAATAGTCTCCTCCATAATGATCCAGTCAGCAGCAGACAGTGAAAAGAGTGATACCTCTGCTCTTTAAAGCTTTTCATAGCAGTGATCCTGTATTTATGGGCTACCTACGAATAATGTTAACACATGCTTTAGATGATCATCGTGATGATGCGAGGGCAATTATTCGTTACCCAGCAAGCAATAGCCGTCATTTCAACGTCTCGGTTAAATAATAGACCCGATATAGTCCGGCTATGTGTAACCCACTTTTAGCCCAAATAACATTTAATCTGGATAAATTTATTTTTTTCCAAAATAACTTGTGAGATGTATGATATTCCATCATGTAAGCATGGGCGTCAGTTTGGTTTGAAATGTGGTGGGGACAGAGACGCATTCGGAAGGGCATTTTCAAAAGTGCTGGGTACAATGACGCATTCATTCTTTTTTCTCTTTCGCGCAGGTCATGGTTTGAAAGACGATGTCCTGTAGCTTACTGATTGAAATAAATAAAAATGTATGATGTCCGACCAAAAATGTGATGGTACTTTGGGTTTAATTGGTCGTAAAATGAGATCTAATATAATGTTGTTAGTATCGTGAATTTTTACGTGAATAAATCCATAGATCCGCCTGCGTTGCATATGTATTGTGATAGTCCAGTGGCAGAATTTTTGCCAAGCGTGTCGGAGGTTGAGGGTTCTAGTCCGCACTCGGTATAGTTTTTTTCCCTCATCAAAACCGATAATGTTTATCAGTGGTTGTATATCAAGAATCTTGATATACTTTATCACTGATAAACATTATCGGTTTTGATGAAGGAAAAAAAAACTATACGAGTGCGGATTAGAACCCATAGAAGCAGGGACACGTTTGTGTGCATTTTGAATTGTGATTTCTCTGGAACGAATAGAATCTCTGCAACGGATTGAAGCGCGCGTCCGAGTGAAGACAACACATTTCAGCGCTAGATCGCGTCTTATTTAACAAATGAATGAAACGAATGCTGCTAGTTAACTGGAGATGTTTTATTTGTATTGGTACATCCGTGACGCGAGATGTTTCAAAAGTGGTGGGGACAATATCGACCCTGGCAAAAAGTGGTGGGGACATGTCCCACCCGTCCCCCCCGTAAATGACGCCTATGCATGTAAGCAAAGTCAACTGTGATTACAAAGTGTTTGGTTTGCTTTATTTTACATGTTATATATGTAGGCTGTGCGTAGCCACGATTTAGCTCGTATTCAGACCCGGCTATTGTAGCCCACTTTTAGTCAAAACTGAGTAATTGTAGTTTTTTGCCAGGCAGTGCATTAAATGGTTGATATTCCAACATGTTCGCATTTGTAATGATATCTGCAAGGTTCAATGTGTCATTTCACGACATGGTCGATCTGTAGTCACGATTTAGCTCCGAATTGGACGGGCTATATGCGGTCTACTTTAGCCCACCTGGCGAAATCAAAGCAATCTACGTACGGCTTGGCTATAGCCATGATTCATACCAGCGAAATAGTATAAGAATATTAGTCTTAAAACCATACCTGTCAAGTATCCCGTTTTGGCCGGGAAAGTCCCGTATTTTACCCTTCTTTCCCGCCGTCCTCCCGTATTAGGATTTTCCCGTTAATCTCCCGTATTTTAACCTGCGTTATTGAAAAATAATAATACCCCGGGCGAAAAAAAAAAAAAAACGTTCCCAATCTGAGCTCTGTCACTAGCCTCGCGATAACTACAGGTACTATAGGTGGCAGTTGTCGCGAGGTTAGTGTGTGAGGTCAGATGATGAGTGACAACGCGGGGAAAACAAAAAACAAACAAAAACAGAGTCGGATGATGGACGCTATAGAGCAAGGCACTCCTGCCAAAAAACCAAAACCCTTATGTACTAAATACCGCGATCAATAGGATAGCGAATTTACTTTTCTGAAGAGGAGCAGGGTGGGGGACAGTCACGCGTTTTGTAAGTTTTGTAACTGCGACTTTAGCATCTCACACGGGGAAGGAATGATGTATGTCAGCACGAGAAAGGGTGTTTAGCATGTACGAAAGATTGTTACAGAGAATAGGATGACGTTAGACAACAGAACTGTTTGCTCTACTCTCATGTAAAATTAACCACTCTGGCCCAGCCCACAAATACACTCCTTCCAAAACAGTTAATACAAAGTCTGCAACAAATTTGTTCAATAACTCACTAAAAGAGTAAAGAAAAATTATGTGAAATGAAAAGAAAAACTGCAGAAAAACTGTAAAAGAAAAGCAATATGAAATGAAAATAATGTGTGGAATGAAAATATAATGTAAAGACAAGCAATGTTAAATGAACAGAAAATATGCAAATAAGCCTTTAAATAATGGTCAATATATATGTGTGTGTGTGTGTGTGTGTGTTTTCATTTAGGCTATAACACCTGTCTTAAAATGTAAGGGATACTGGAGCTTGGTTGGGGTGGTGGGACTGCTCGCGGTGGGCGCTGGAAAATTTCCCTTATTTTCAAATCCAAAACTTGACAGGTATGCTTAAAACTGTTTTTGCTCACACAGCTTAATGTTTGCTGCCTGTCACACATAAACATAACATTCATACACAATCTACGATATGACTGTCTATCATTTCAAATTAAATCAAATGCAATTGCATTTCTCAACCGCTAGATGGCACAATCGAAACACTACTGAGACATGACTACTGGGACTACTGGCCTATAGTAT
The DNA here is from genome assembly GCF_029890125.1 of Rhinichthys klamathensis goyatoka. Lineage (NCBI taxonomy): Eukaryota > Metazoa > Chordata > Actinopteri > Cypriniformes > Leuciscidae > Rhinichthys > Rhinichthys klamathensis. The sequence goes on from NW_026606776.1 coordinate 423,501, forward strand.
CACTTTAACCAGATCTCGCGATAAACATTTCTGCCATTTTCAATTTTATTTTACACGAGGCAGCTGTCGGAGAGCAACGGGTGAGCAACACTCTGAAAACCTTCAAATGTATACTTCGATCTTGTAAGTATGCGTGTTATTTTTGTTATGTTCATTGTTTAAATAAGTTAGTTGTTATAATGTGTAGAAACCGTGACATTTTAACTTTACCATTGCAGAGTAGGCTACTATTTTTCTGCAACAAGTTAACGTTACCTGCACGTGTTATTGCAACTGTGTGCCCTTAATCTAAAATGAATCTAAATTCAAGGTGGTAAGCATGAAACTATGAAACTTATCATTACTATTTTATTTGTATTATTATTAAAGATACCAATATATTTTTGTTTTTAGATTAGAGTAAGAAATAATAGGTTTTGATTTAATGCAAATTTTCAAAGTATACTTTACATAAAACTTAACAGCAACATGAAAAGAAATTATAAAAAAATATTTTTTCTTTTCCAATTAATAAAAGGTAGTGGCAAACAGTAAAGTCTTTAAACTTGATTTAAAATAATTAAAATATGCAGCATACATTCAGTTTTCAGTGGATTTGTTTCAGATATATGGTGCATAAAAACTGAATGCTGCTTCTCCATGTTTTGTTTTGACTTTGGGGATATAAAAGTAGCTGGCTACTGTCCCAGGTGACCTGAGAGGTCAGCTCTGGATGGTTCATAATGCATCAGAAGATTAGAAATTTACTTTGGCCTTAATTTAATTATTGATATTAATTTATTAATAATATTGATATAAATTGTCTATATTGATATAAAATATATAGTCTCAATCTATATTCCATTAACTCTATATTGGCCAGCTCTAGTGTGCATCCTAGCAAAAGTGAATGACTGTAATTAAAATGATTGTCAACAATGCTTTTCTTGAGCAATAATTTTTTTCTTTTTCTCATTTGGCAGACGCAGTGATGACCAACTTTCCTTCGGCGACTGAATGGGAAATAAAAAATGCAATTTCTGGTCATTTTAAACAAGCACTAGGGAGAGCAGGGGGTGGTGGTTATGGATATAAAGCTAACAATTCTTAAAAATGTTAGTATCTTAAGTTGTTTTACATATTTTCCTATTTTTTTATTTGTTCATTTTTATGTTTAAATCTTGTCTAAGTTGTTAATATAATTGTTCTAAATAAATCCTTTATATTCAATTAGTTTGGATGGATTTTCATTTATGAGAACCTGTTGTATTTGAGTGAAAAGAATCCTTATGCCTCATTTTGTTGTCTATTATATGTATATGTAGTGTAATTGATGACTAGTCTATTCTTGGGCTATGGTTAGACGTCTATTAGATTTTCACTGACAGCCCAAAATTAGCCTTGTTTTAGCCTAGACCCATATTGCCTGTCTATTAGACGTATATATGTAGTCGTTTAATAGCTGTCTAATTGATGACTAGTCTATTCTTGGGCTATGGTTAGACGTCTATTAGACGTATATATGTAGTCATTCAATAGCTGTCTATTCTTGGGCTATGTTTAGACGTCTATTAGATTTTCACTGACAGCCCCAAATTAGCCTCGTTTTAGCCTAGACGTCTGGGCTGTGTTTTGACGGCTATTAGACGTCTATTAGACGCAAAATTGCTTGCTGGGTAGGTAATGAACCAAACAAAGAGAGAATGGATGACCACGGCGAGTTTGGAGCTGCGTGGGAGGACCAGACGGGAATAAAGAGACTCACGAGAGAAGAAGAAGAGAAGAGACATGCAGAGATGTGTACAGTTCAGAGGCAGGTCAGCGTGGTGAGGAGGTGGGGCAGAGTTTTGATGAGCAGTGAGAAGCGACTGGTATTTTGGGCCGAGGTGGCGTCTCTCTGTGGGGGGGAGGGTTTCGATGTGGCAGGTGGGGAGTAAACACAACACGGAAATGACACGCACTCACAAAACACACAGAGGGGGGTCAGCGCTGCGAAAACCGTCCCCAAAAGGGAAGACTGTGCATGGAAAGAAAGATTGAGTTAAGGATGAGGATGCAAATTTTCCTGGAGAAATAGACAAAAATACTTTTTATTGTCGTACTGTACAACCTTGAGAGGGGTTCAGAATTCATCCGATACACTTACACAGTTTTCCATTAAATCCGAACCAAAACAAAAAATGTTATAAAGGGATTGATCAGGTTTATCCAAAGTTTGTCTTTCTGACAGCTTGAGTAAAGCTATGGCCTATAAAAAATGTCATAATAACTGTTGCCCTTTGCACAGTTACACTGTTTTTCATAATAAATATGGCCAATTTATTCTTTAACAATGATTTATTAACTAAATGTATTTTTATTAAAGAGAGTGTAAAGTTCAAACCCATCTTGAATCTCATCAGGAGTCATCATTTACTCATGTCGTTCCAAAACTGTATGAGTTTCTTTCTTCTGTGGAACACGTGCGTGCGTGCGTGTGTGTGTGTGTGTGTGTGTTTTAGTGTTATTTTACAGCTTGGCCTAACCAGAAAAATTACAACCTAGGCAGAACAAATATATGTATATTTTTTTTATTTAAAAATGTCCATGAAGTTAAAAGATTTTATTTTTTTCACACTTTTCCGCTTCACTCTAAAATTTAAGCTACTTTATTTAGAAAGAGGGAATCGTGGTTCTTAAAAGGTAAGAGTTTGGGCTCATTTTAAATCCTATCATAAAGCCCCCTTGGAGGTTCGCTGAGGTCCCCTAAGATAAGGTGAAAATTGTCGTAAAAAAAAAAACATAAGTAAATATCAGGGAATTAAGTAATATAATTAGGGCTGTCAATCGATTAAAAATTGTAATCTAATTAATTACATACTCTGTAATTAATTAATCTAAATTAATCGCATACACAATCTTACAATGTTTACATGGTACAATTTCTGGTAAGCTACGTTTTTATTATTATTGCTTGACACAAATTTCACGATTTCAATATAATATAATTCTTGTGATTTGATGCAATATTGACTCATTTGGATAAATAGGTACACAAGATAGGCATTCATTTTTCTCAAGAAAAAAAAAATCTCACCCAATGCTGTAAAAATACAGAGAGCCATATCAGCTGGTAGTATTTAAGGTTAAAAATAGCTCAAATTAAATATAATGCGTGTTTATTACAAATAACAACTTTGATATAAGTAAAAATATAATACATATGTAATATAGTAGTAGGCTACATACATTTAGAAAAATACTCTCTAGGCCTATAGCTCTTTTTTTATAGCCAACTATAACGTGCTATATGGTCATGAAATGGCTTTCCTGAGGTAACTTAGGCTAAATGTTATGTGACATAATTGTTCTCCAGCTGTTTTATTGACCTCTTTTCGCGGTTGAAAAACACTGATTGATCGAGGAATATACATTTCGGTAAGTTTTAGGCTGCCCTACTTTATCTTTCAACATTGGTCATTCGTGTTTATTTACTATTAGCTAGAGATGATCGGTTCACGTGCCGCTATGGGATCTGTCATGACTCATGTCACATTTACAAGCGCCAAAACGGTATTTATTGTTTGATTTTCGTAATAAAATTGACAGAATCTGAGAGCTGAGATTTTTTAAATATCATAAGTAACATGCTCTGTCTTGTCTGTTTCCGTGTCCTCTCTTTGGTGCGCGATTTTTCTGTGCGTGAGAAAATGGTTGTGTGACGTGAGAGCGCGTGAAAAGTTACAACACACACACACACACACACAGACAAGGGCGCTTTCTCTCAGACACACTCACCGACTCACGCACACACTCCTGGATGCTTTGCATTGATGTGGTACTTTAGAGTTGACGAACTCCGTTTGTTATAAGTAAATGTTCCAAACAATGATCCAAGCAGCGCGTTCTTGTCTCCCTCCTTCTTTTTACACGAATGGTGGCTACGGCTAGAACGGCTCCGCAAAGGTCAAAACGGATCAATGGATTAATCTGCGTTATTTTTTTTAACGCGTTATTTCTGTCACGGGTGACAAAATCGCTCGGCAAGCGGAACCCCCTTGAGAGTCCTAAGTTTCCCAGGTGAAGGTATTGTGTGTAACACGCCCCACTCCGGTGATGTAAACAAGGGGGTAATCCATCGACCGGAAGTTGAAGCCGGCCGGGTGCCGCCATCTTGTAGCAGAACTTCACTTGCGTTAGCATTTCCATTGACTACCATTCATTTTGGCGTCACTTTGACAGCGAATAACTTTACATCTGAGGCGTTTAAAGACTCCATTTGTCCATTATTTATTTCTAAAGAAACACGACAATGTATAAAGGGCTCCATTACCTTCTATGTTACATTATGGCCCCGTAGAAACAGTTTTAGTAAAAATAGGCTAACGATTGCGTCATAACCACTCGACTCTCTGTCGCGCTGTACAGAAATTACCGTACAGACAGGAGGAGAAGCTCGCAGGCGATCGGGGGGCCGTCCCGTCAAGGGAGAAGCCCATAGATAATGAGTCCATAAAAGCAACGGAATACTTACTCCTGCTCACTCACAATAAAGAACTCTTTGCTCAAGTTCCCCGTCTCTGCAAGATTAACGTTGGCAATTTTCACGCACAGCTACAAGAAGATTAACGTCTGTCAGACAGGTTGCTCACGTCATCAAGCTTAGTTTGAGTCGGTTTGAGTCTGCGCGTCAGGAACGGAAGTGCTCAAAAATCGCTAAAAATGGGCTTCAACTGTCTCAACTGAGTTCCAATGAGATGGCTCTGTCCATTTCTTATACTGTCTATGGATGTAAACATGCCCGCACTGATTGGCGCTAATGCATTGCAGGTGTGAGAGAGAGAGAAGCGGCGCTCACACAGGCTTCCTGTTACGCAAGCCAGGATAAAAAGGGACCATTCAGAGAGTGTTGTGGTTGATGTTCAGTGGGGTCGTTGATGTTTAGTGGGGTCGTTGTTGTTCAGTGGGTTCGCGTTGCTCAGTGAGTTGGAAGTGTTGAAGAGCCTAAAGGGTTGACTTGGAGCAGTGTTGGATACAAGCTTTCTCAGGAAAACCGTTGGGGTGTGGAGATCGCCCATTTGAGTTTGCTGGATCAGAGTGATCGTTTGTGGGAAGTCTGCTGGACTGAGCTATCGTCTGGATTGGTGCTGTGGAAGGAGAGAGAAGAGATAAGTGAACTGATTTCATCTTATGAGTGTTTAAATTGCTGGAAGAGGATGCAGTAAATGTGGATCTGATTGTTGGAAGAGCTATGTGTTTCAGAGTGTGTTGAGGAGGAATTGAGAGAGAAATCCCTCGTGGAGCGAGCGCAACAAACGGAGTGGGGCCTCTGACCAGCCTTAACGTGAGAGTGAATTGCAGTGCTTTTGCCTTATTGATACACATTGATTTGTGGCTGTGGAATTGAAGTGAACACAAGTGTGCGGTGCCTTTGCTGAGAAGTGGCCCTAGCCCCATTTACACGTTTGTGGAAAGTTACTATATCTGCTCCCCATTGGAAGTCCAGTGTGATACAGCTGCACTGAAGAGGGTACTCTGTACTGTGAAGGTCCTTAACCCTCATGTGGTGTTCAAAACCCTATAACACCTGTGGTGTTCCCGGTCAAAAATGGCCGGGCCATAAAAAAAAACTTATAAATCACTCATTATACCATATTTTCACCCAATCTTGGATTCAATCTTTTTGTCAACATGTTCTCTTTCAATTAGGACTGGTTTTATATTTTGATTTGCATCTGAATAATCATAGGCCTCATTTATTTGAGAGTAGGCATTTCATTTTTTGAGTAATTTTTTTTTAATTTTTGAATAATTTTGGAAATATTAAATAAAATCTGAAGAAAATTGGTATTGTTGATCACACTAGTCAACTTAACATTTTCACCAGGAATTTTGTTTTGAAACTTTTGTTTTGTAAAAAATATGGCACATAGTCACACTTGTGGTGTTCCCGGTCAAAAATGACCGGCCTATAAAAAATAGCTTATAAGTCACTCATTATACCATATTTTCACCCAATCTTGGATTCAATCTTTTTGTCAACTTGTTCTCTTTCAATTAGGACTGGTTTTATATTTCTGTTTGCATCTGATTAATCGTGGGCCTCATTTGTCTGAGAGTAGGCATCTCATTTTTTGAGTAAAAAACAAATAATTTATGAGTAAATTTGGAAATATGAAAAAAAAAAAATGAAAAAAATGGCTACTGTTGATCACACTTGTCTACTCTAATGTTTCACCAGGAATTTTGTTTTCAAACTTTTGTTTTGTAAAAAATATGGCACATAGTCACACTTGTGGTGTTCCCGGTCAAAAATGACCGGCCTATATAAAATAGCTTATAAGTCACTCATTATACCATATTTTCACCCAATCTTGGATTCAATCTTTTTGGCAACTTGTTCTCTTTCAATTAGGACTGGTTTTATATTTCTGTTTGCATCTGAATAATCGTGGGCCTCATTCATCTGAGAGTAGGCATGGTCAAAAATGGTCACAATGGCCGACCATTGAAAGTGAATGGGAGAGACTGAAAATAACAGAACAATTTAGTTTTCAGGAGCATGTTCATTATTTTCATGTACACATATGAGCATGTGTGCTTGCAAACATCGAGCCCTTGGACCTGTGCATGTATCGATACATTTATACACACGCTACCCAGACACACACATGTTAAAACACACAAACTTTTTTAAATATTACACACATTCTTTTCCACAGAGAGAAATTTGATCCTACCCTAACCTGCATCTAATATACATTTATCCATCTGACATTACCACACACACACACACACACACACACACACACACACACACACACACAGGCCGTGATCAGATTTTTGACTCAGAAACTAGTGAGGAGGAGGAAATTCAGGATGCATCTTGCAGTGAAGATGTTTCTAAAGAGGAAGGCACCACTGAATCGGCTACGGAACTTGAAACAACTGATGAGGAGCAGTCTTCCAGTGATGAGGGCCCAGCTGAGGTTACCGTTTCATTCTGGTCAAAAGATGGAACTTTGTCCTGGCCTTCATCCCCACCTATGAGGCAAGGCAGGTTTTCTTCTGAAGGCCTTCCTCTTCAGAAACATCTTCACTGCAAGATGCATCCTGCATGTCCTCCTCCTCACTAGTTTCTGAGTCAAAAATCTGATGAATAACATCATGTGCAGAGCTGTTTTGCCATTGTGCTGCCACAAATGAATGACAAGCAAAATGCTGTGAGGCATTTTATATATGCCTGTGCTATCACATGATGTATATTTGTAAATATTGTCTAGTTCTGTGTGAGAACCTCACAGTTCCAAAACAAAATGTCATAATATTTTGTCTGGAAGCTGTGATGAAACAAGACCATGAAAGAAAGATTCTTTTGAAGCCGGGTCACTGCAGTCACGGCCAGTTGTGTGTGTGTGTGTGTGTGTGTGTGTGTGTGTGTGGTAATGTCAGATGGATAAATGTATATTAGATGCAGGTTAGGGTTGGATCAAATTTCTCTCTGTGGAAAAGAATGTGTGTAATACTCAAAAAAGTTTGTGTGTTTTAACGTGTGTGTGTCTGGGTAGCGTGTGTATAAATGTATCGATACATGCACAGGTCCAAGGGCTCAATGTTTGCAAGCACACATGCTCATATGTGTACATGAAAATAATGAAAATGCTCCTGAAAACTAAATTGTTCTGTTATTTTCAGTCTCTCCCATTCACTTTCAATGGTCGGCCATTGTGACAATTTTTGACCATGCCTACTCTCAGATAAATGAGGCCCACGATTATTCAGATGCAAACAGAAATATAAAACCAGTCCTAATTGAAAGAGAACAAGTTGACAAAAAGATTGAATCCAAGATTGGGTGAAAATATGGTATTATGAGTGATTTATAAGCTATTTTTTATAGGCCGGTCATTTTTGACCGGGAACACCACAAGTGTGACTATGTGCCATATTTTTTACAAAACAAAAGTTTTAAAACAAAATTCCTGGTGAAACATTAGAGTAGACTAGTGTGATTAACAGTAGCCATTTTTTTCATATTTTTTTTTCATATTTCCAAATTTACTCATAAATTATTTGTTTTTTACTCAAAAAATTAGATGCCCACTCTCAGATAAATGAGGCCCACGATTAATCAGATGCAAATAGAAATATAAAACCAGTCCTAATTGAAAGAGAACAAGTTGACAAAAAGATTGAATCCAAGATTGGGTGAAAATATGGTATAATGAATGATTTATAAGCTATTTTTTATAGGCCGGTCATTTTTGACCGGGAACACCACAAGTGTGACTATGTGCCATATTTTTTACAAAACAAAAGTTTCAAAACAAAATTCCTGGTGAAACATTAGAGTAGACTAGTGTGATCAACCGTAGCCATTTTTTCCATATTTTTTTTTCATATTTCCAAATTTACTCATAAATTATTTGTTTTTTACTCAAAAAATGAGATGCCTACTCTCAGACAAATGAGGCCCACGATTAATCAGATTCAAACAGAAATATAAAACCAGTCCTAATTGAAAGAGAACAAGTTGACAAAAAGATTGAATCCAAGATTGGGTGAAAATATGGTATAATGAGTGACTTATAAGCTATTTTTTATAGGCCGGTCATTTTTGACCGGGAACACCACAAGTGTAACAAGGTAACAATACTCCCACAAAAAAATAAGAAAATTTTCAAAAAAACACTGAGATTTAGTTATACCGTTTGGGAACAAAGTCACTAAGTTTCAGTCCAAAGCGACAACATTAACTAGTATTTTCGGGAAAAAGAAAATCTTCTCCGGGTCAAATTGACCCGAACACCACATGAGGGTTTTGTTATTTACTGTTTTGAGCCCAGAAGCCTACTGCATCACTGGAGGAACGATCTTTTAACCCACTGTCTCCTTACTGTGAATCGAAGAGAGTACTGTGCAGATCCTCACCTGTTCCACTTACTGTTGAGTTCAGAGGCATGCAGCATCACTGGTAACGTACCCTTTTTAACCCATTGTCTCCTTACTGTGCACTGAAGAGAGTACATTGTACGGTGAAGATTTTTACCCGTTCTACTTACTGTTTGAGCCCAGAAGCCTACAGCATCACTGGTAACGTACCATTTTAATTCATTGTCTTCCTGCTGTGTACCGAAGAGAGTACGTTGTACTGCGAAGATCCTTACCTGCTCTACTTACTGTTGAGTCCAGAAGTACACTGCATCATTTGGGAAGCAACCTTTTAATTCACTGTCTCCTTACTGCGAGCTGAAGAGAGTACTGTGTACTGTGAGGAGCCTTACCTGTTCTACTTACTGTCCGAGTCCAGAGGTATACAGCATCACTGGTAAAGTACCCTGTTTAATCCATTGTCTTCCTGCTGCACATTGAAGAGAGTATTTTTCCTCACCTGTTCTACTTACCGTTTGAGTCCAGAAGGACGCAGCATCATGGGCGAAGCAAACCTTTAACTCACTGTCTTCCTCCTGTGGACCGAAGAGTACCGTGCGCTGTGAAGAGTCCTTACCTGCTATACTTATTGCCCGAGTTCGGAAGTCGGCAGCACTGCTGGGAAAAAGTAAGCTTTCAAACCATTGTTCCATTACGGTGTGCCGATGAGAGTTCTCGGTACTGTGAATATCCTTACCTGTTCTACTTACTGTTTGAGTCCAGAAGCATGCAGCATCACTGGTGAAGCCTTCTAGTGATTCGCTGGCTCGCCCCCCTGTGAACGGAGTCCCCAAATTGCCGCCCAGGGGACACCGTGACAGTTGCAACACGCCCGCCCGTGACAGAAGGATATCTAGAGGACAGTGAAGGCTATCCAATTGATGCCCCTTGTTTTATCGTTCAATAAAGATTGTTCCTCCTTTGAAACTTACCTGTGTCTCCGTAGTCCTCTGTTGTGTGCCTGTGGTGTCGGCTCCCCACGGTGGTGACTCAGTAAGAGAGGGGGGGCGGTTGGTCATCCGAGCATTCCTCCCCTCGACCTGTGTGACATTTCTTCTCAGATTAATTAATCGAAATTAACGCGTTATTTTGACAGCCCTAAATATAATATGATCACTAAGATTATTGGGTAACACTTTACTTGAAGGGGTGTACATAAGACTGACACTTCATAACCATGACATGACATATGTCATGAACATGAAGTAGGGTTTATGCATGTTTATGACAACTGTTATTAAGTGTCTTTCGCTCAATAATGACATTTTGAATGCAAATATGACATTGTTTAAGATGTCTTTGTTATGACACCTTGACATAAACCATAACATCATAACCTGTCAGTGTCTTTGTCATGACAACTTGACATTAAATTAAGTTAAACTGTCATGTGGTTGGTTTTGACATTGGCTGTCATGAGGCCATTATAACTGTCATGAATATTTTTCGTGACCTCAACTACAGTGGTACAAATTGAATTTGTCATTAAAAAGTTATAATCAGTGATGTAGTGGTGCCTGGAGAAGTGGGTATACTCTTAATTTATGCCCCCAATATTTTTTTAAGCATCCCAGCAAAGGATGAACACTCTGTGTTATAAACATAGACTGTAAAAAATAAACAGTGACATGTAAGACTAGTCTTATCAGGGCCATAAGTAGGGTTTTCTAAATACCCAGGTCCCATCAATTATATTGATACCCCCCCCCCCCCCCGAGAAAATTTTGATTTTCCTGATCTCGACATGAGCTTTTTAAGGTGTTTTGATGGCCAAAAAAATGGACAAGCTTTAAAAGCATGAAGTATTTGATCAGATTCTTTAGAGAATCAGTTCCAGTTTCAGCTACTATTTCTTTCCTAAATTAATCAATGTTTTTGGACTAATCTGTTCATTTAATTAATGGTTCAATTGCTCACTCATAAAGACAGTCACTTGTCGCCGCCTTCTGGCTTAATGATGCAAGTTGCGGAGTGATACAAACAAGCGGAGTGATACAAACAGTGAAAAGTCGAAAACATTCGAGGAAACGTTATACAAATATATTTATAAAATAATAATGGCAATATATTTAATAGGGTGCTTGTGTTGTTAAATTGAGCTTATAATGTCCACTGTCTTTGATCAAACTGATTATTTCTGTCGGTCATTTAAAACTTCTATCGAAAACCAGCCGTATATTTTAGCTACTTGCATTATCTCGCACTGATCGTAAACTGAAGAGAAGCGTCGCGTTGGGATTCGCGCTCGGCTCGCGCTTCTGTGAACTAAAAATCCTGCTTGCTTTGATTGGTCTCAAACATTTTGACATTGACGAGCGGGTGTTTGAGTGTTGCAGCAGATCAGATGAGAAAGGTCAGTAGGGTTGCCAACCGTTCCGTATAATACGGAATCGTTCCGTATTTGACACATAAAAGGCTTGTTCCGTATTGAACTGATACGGAACGCACTTTGTTCCGTATTTTTGAGAATCAATTCAGTGCAAATCCATGACAGAAGCATAGCTTCTAATATATATGTCAGACAGATTATGATGAATGAACGAAGACCCGCTGCTATAATGGCAAATGCGGGGACTTGGCGCCACCTTGACGGGCTCTGACGTGCAGGGATGTAGTGGAGGCTAAACGCACGTAAACGCCGTTTACGCACTTCCCAATATTCGGAAATAGCGTTTACCCACCTCCAAACTGCGTTTATCCACCTCTAAATTGCGTTTATCCACCTCTAAATAGCTATAAATTAAGCTTATGTCGTTTTAGTTTCATATTGTTAATGATTAGTTTCATAGGTTGTTAAACCTAAGACGAACTCTTTCATATTGCGCTGCATTACTGTCAGCGTTGTTGACTATTACTGACGGTAAGGTTGCGCTGTTGACGCTCGCGCAGCCTCTCGAGGAGAAATCTACACAAATGAGCGCACACACACACTCAATTAACAACATACTGACTATAAAAAATCTAATTGTGGAGTTTTTATATTTTTAACATATGTTAAGCAACCTCAATTATTTTTCCTGAACACCATCACGATTGAAAATGTGACATTGATTTCCTACAACAGTTCAATAAACAGTTAAAATTAAGTCACTTACATTTTAGATGCAATATTGGCTGTTTTTGTTCTGTTTCAGCAGCGAAAATAGTTCCAAACAAAAATCACAGCAGAACCACGGCGCATCTTACAGGAACACTCAACACAGGTTGCGATTTTTCGAGGCTATGCGATTTTTCATTACTGAATGATTCATCATTTTGAACGAATCGATTGAGATTTAATGACCCATTCATAAACATCTCAATCTTGAATGAATCAGCCGTTTGAATAAATCGTTTGAATGAATGAATCAATGACTCACTCATTAAGACGGTCGCCTGCCGCCACCTACTGGCGGTTTCGTGTTATGTTTAAAAGTAGATAATTCTTTCCAACGTTTCTTATTTGTAAATTTAAATCAATTTCATAACATTATTTTATGCAATTGTAATTTTTCAGTGTAAATGATTTAATTTGATCAGCCCTATAGTGTCTTATTATTCGAAATAATTGAATTTATTGATCAAATTTAGGAATTTAAAATGAAAGATGAAGCATACATTTAATAATATTGGGGGAGGGGATGCCCTTTAAAGGTGCAAATATTACAATATGCCGATTTAAATATCAAAGGTAATTGAACACTGATGAGAATATTGTTTCAGAATAAATTAACAAAAAAAAAAAATCCGGACGAGAAACTTTTTTACTCTGACAAGTGAATGACAGATTTACTTGTCCGAAGGACAAGCGTGAAAAGGCTTAATGTCGAGCCCTGACTATAGCAATGTCATCAGGATACACATACACGGGTAGGCAGTGGCCCACCTTACCGGGTGACCACGTCGTGGTCCACCACCAGAATTTATAGTGTACCCACCTCTTTTTTTACCACTACACCTCTGCTAACGTGTAATTGGTCGCACGTCAGAGGCGCCCGCGCCATTGGATGTGCAGTTGCCGCAGCGCAGCCTGAGCGAGCCAGACGATCAATGTGCAAGCTGTGCAGCTGCAAATGCATTTTACAGGCTTCAGTAAATCGAGTAAAATGTGTTTCCGAAGACATTTGTAGGCTATGATAAGAAAAACTACGACAATTTTTTTTTTTTTTTTTTGCACCGGAAAGAACATTCTAGAATTGAATAAGTTCGCACAAGGCTACAGAAAACTGTTGTGTTTATTTTTCTTCAAATGCAGTCTAAGCCGATGAGTTTCGAATGTTATATGTTGGGGGCATGTCACTAATGGGGGCATGTCATAACAAAGACATCTCAAACAATGTCATATTTGCATTAAAAATGTCATAATTGAGCGAATGACACTTAATGACAGTTGTCACAAACATGCATAAAACTTCCTTCATATTCATAACATGTGTCATGTCATGATTATGAAGGTGTCATGTTAGTCTTATGCACACCCCTTCAAGTAAAGTGTTACCGATTATTGCTCTGTATCGTATGCATTTTATTCACAAATGGACATGCACACACCTACCGAACTGTATTTACCCCCTACAGATATGTTTCTCCTGACTACTACACTCCAGCTATAGCTCTCCATCTCTGTGCCCCAGGCTGGCAGCCGCGGTCGGGGGTGGGTAATTACCTGAGTCCCAGGCTTCTCCTCTCTCATAGGCCTGAAGGCCCATAAATCCTTCCCCTGTCTGATGGGCCCATTCTAACAGTCGCTAGAGAAGTATCTTCAGATACTTTATTGCCCTCACCAGCTTTGACCTTTGGTGGAGCATGTGGCCCAAGGGGGAATCTAGATGCACCTCAGAGAGATGAGAAAATAAATGTATAAAAGCAAGGGAGGGGGGCATCAACAGAGGACGGACAGAGAAAGGTGTGGGAGTAGTTTAATTTTTCAGAATGTGCCTCATGTGAAGCCTGTGGGGGAAAGACAGAGAGGGAATAAAGAAGAGAGAGAGAGAGAGAGAGAGAGAGAGAGAGAGAGAGAGAGAGAGAGAGAGAGAGAGAGAGAGAGAGAGAGAGAGAGAGAGAGAGAGAGAGAGAGAGAGAGAGCATTGTGTGCTCCATTGAGGTGGAAATGTGTGAATGGACATCTCAGTTTGGCGATTTGATGATGGCCATAGTTAGCACATGGTAACCATGGAGACTTGGGAATGCAATGATTACATGGTGATGTCAGAGACATGATGGGATCACATCTCAGCTCGAGATAGGAGTGAGAAGGGTGCTGTCATAAATCTCAGAATCTAGAGATCAAGATCTTTCCTGAACACTCAAATCAAATCACACTAATGGTCCAAAAAAAGGTTGCATGAAACCTGTTCGAAAAAGTTTATCTTTGTAATATTTCATAAAAATGTCATTTGCACCACTGGAACAGCTTGGATATCATGTTTCACTCGAGAAATGCATCACATTACGGAATTAGAAAAAAGTCATACATAATATTTTTCAAGAAATTGTATTTGAAATAAGCTGAATCTTGTCTTAAAAACAGAAGTCATATCAGGCTTGATGTAAATGGAATAAAAATATTTTGGTTCTCTCTTTGGTTCTCTGATCGTTATTGACATAAAACATGGTGCGATGAGAGGCATATTTAAATTTTTTGATTGAGCTGTAATTTAAATTCAAAATTATATTATTCCTCCTTACAATAAATTAGATACAATTGTAATGGTTGAACTTGACAGATTTTTTTTTTTCTATGTTCCTCACACAACAATATTATGTTGTTATATTTATAGTGTTTTTTGGACAATGGCAGCCTCGTGCTCCTTCACTTTCACTGCATGGCATCTTTTACATTCCACACAAGAGAGAATCTCATATGGGTTTTAAGCTATGAGAAGGTGGGTAAACGGCATCATTTTCATTTTTTTGGTTAATCATTTAATTATGGCTTTTTAAACAATGTCAGCATTATCGAAAATAAAAAAGGCAATTGGGTTGCCTTGAAGTCAAAAAGGTTAAGATCCACTGCAGAATGCAGATCCTGAACTGTGCACTTCAAACCATTGATCCATGCATCACACTTGCTCTGTCTGTGTCTTTAGCACATCTTCATAGAGAGCCATGTAAAGGGCTTTATGAACAGATGAATTCTTACTTTATTTGCTGTTGTGGTTTGAGCTTTACACCTCTCACGGCCTAGAGGCTTTTTGAGAATCTTTTTTGAGTATGTGATGAGATTTACAGAAAGCAAGAAACGCCTGGGGGAAGCTGAGGGGAAAAGACACACACACACACACACACACACACATCTGGTATGGGGGCTCCTTCACCAATGGAGGAAATATCAGGTTGTCATTATCAAATTCTAATTCCCAAGCTGTCAGTTTCCATTACAGCAGTCAAGCTCGGAGTGCTAAAGGTTATTGATTTACGTCCTAATCTACAAACAAATATTTTACCTGCCCTTTTTTCTTGGCCAGAAGCAATGTTAAGAGAAGGGCAAAGTCTAGTGTTGATGGATTTCGCTCTGGTTGGCACCGAATGTGTGCGTGTGTGTCATAGACTGCCCCTGCTTTGCCTTTATGAATTATGGACACTTCCAATGAATAGGATACAGGACCTGAATCTTCAAAGAAAAAAAAATCTTTACTATTTTTTTTAACACATGACCAGTTTAATGCTTTACCTTCAGGAAATGTTGTCTTGAAAAACGTTCAAAACGTGCAATTTTTTAAGCCTGTGCCTAAATGTGGGAAATGTCTAAATGTAGTTTGAAACCCTGTGATTTTGTAATTTTACTTTGTAGTTATTGAGTTTCAATTTAAATCAAATAAATACATTTGATTGAATTGTTACAGGTATGAATGGTTAAGCTTGATGGTGTAATAGTCTTGTTCTGTTTTGGTTTGGTTTTCATTCTTTTCCCTGTTCCACTTTGCCTAGGTTCTCATTTCATTGTTAGTTGCCATGGTTTCTGATTTGAGTTATGCACCTGTTTCTTGTTCCGTTGATTATTTCCCTTTTTGTATTTAAGTCCCTTCTGTTCATTGTTTGGTGTTGTCTATGATTATGTGGTTGCGTTTATGATTATTACTTGTGCGATCTCTTGCGTGGTCCTAGTTGAATTCTCCTTTGTCGTAAATTTGTGTGACAACCACAGCGTGATAAATCGATAAAGTTAACATTAATATTTGTGTAAAAAAATTGTAAAAACTTTTTTTAACAAATGATACAGTGTTTTGTAACGGTTTACTAAAATTAACTAAAATTATTTAGTGATTCAAAATATTTTTATTACAATTAACTGGATATGTGTACAGATTGTTAAAATGTGGGTAAAAATATTGTATTATGTTAGTTGTTAGATACAGTTATTACTTTAAAAGACTGAGTTTGGCTGTACACATACACTACACGTTTGCGTCGAAAATGAAGTACACTTTTGGCTTGAAGTTTCCATAAAAAAAATCTATAATGGAATATTTTATTATGGAATATTGCAGTATTTAAAGGCACACCGCGGAACTTTTGGCCACTAGTGGCGCTCGACCTGTAACTTTCACGTCTAGCGTCCCTAGAGGCCACAAGCTCCGCAGCACTGTCGCAAAAGTCAACCGGTCAGCCCATAGACAGTGGGTCAGCCTCCCGTGTCTGTGTGCTTGCAGTGTTTGAGGTGGGCAGCCTTGCCGCGCTCGATTCCCTTATAGCAGTCTGCTGAGAGAGAGCGAGCGGGGCGAGCCCCGTGGGGCTATAGTGCTAAGTTAACATGTCTGTGAGTGAATGTGGGCGCGGGACGGCGGGCACATTTACTGCACTAAAAACACCGTCGGCCTGAGCTGACTGTAACTTATGTGTGTTGGGTTCGTTTTACAGAAACCGTGGGACATGTTGTGTGTAGTGTTTGTGGGCACTGAGTCGTGGGCACGTTCACTAACGTTACATTTAATGTACATTTGACATGAGTCGACTTTATTTGTGCGAGCCCTGCACTGTGGCGGGCTGTGTTTGTGTGTAGAAATGAACAATGGGCTGTGGGCATTTTATTACACTCATAACACCATCGGCTGTGGCCGGAATACCAGAAAATACTACACTGCTTATATGATTTATCTGGGTCACCTTGGAAACGGCATTTGCGTGCAGGCAAGCGTCAGCATCGGTCGGGCACCCCTCCTCCTCCTGTAGCTCACGCCAGCGAGCGAACGCTGGA
Organism: Rhinichthys klamathensis goyatoka; assembly: GCF_029890125.1. NCBI lineage: Eukaryota > Metazoa > Chordata > Actinopteri > Cypriniformes > Leuciscidae > Rhinichthys > Rhinichthys klamathensis. The sequence goes on from NW_026606776.1 coordinate 440,566, forward strand.
CCAATGGTGATCCTCGTCCTGGCTTTTCATTTGTCACTATGCCTTTTTCTTTTAGTGTCCTCTGACAAAACCATTGCCTTCTTCCTTGTAGCTGTTGGTTCGGCCATGACGAAAACATAAAATATACAGACGGCAACGGCAATCAAACGCGAGTTGAGCACTCACGTCAGAATCTGAGGAAGTTGTGGGTGGTGGGGGAAGTGACGTATGCAGTAAAGCGGTCGAATTTTGTAGTTCTTTTTGTGCTCGGGTTCCTACCCGAAACCCGAAGTTACATAGTGCTAGGAAAAGCGATACAGACACCTTCAGGCTACGGCAGACGTGTCATTCAACCTATTGTAAGTCGATGTACCATCTCAATGGGTTTTGGTAATATATTATAAAGGTTGAAAAGTTCCACAGTGTGCCTTTAATATAATTGTATTATTTATCTCTTTTTTTTTTATTCATGTACCTCGTAATCTTTAATCAAAATAATTTCTCCCTCTTGCAGCGAAATCTCTAATGACTTGTTTTCTGGCGCGAGGGCGGGACAACCTGTCAATCACATGAGATCCACCAATAACAAACCTCAATCAACAACCCCAATCAAATTACCATGGACAAAATCAAGACCCAGACAACATTTTTTCTTGATTGAGAATGAGTACTCGATCACAACATGGAAGAAAAGACTACCATTGCATGCCAAGTTTAATGGGAGACGGTGCAGATACTTTTCATGCCACATGAGTCAATAGTTTATCTAACATGTCTAATATCTTTCACAACATGGGATTTGTGCCTCTACTGCTTTAAAAACTGTGATGAAGCCAAAGTGTTTATGACAACCTCTCATCTAACAAAACACAAAAAGGAAACACAAAAAAAAGATACCTGATACAAAGGCAAATGTTTCTTTGTAACTGACAAGCTGTCCACAGATATAATCACAGCATTTCAATCTATATGTCTGTCATGAAGTGAAGTGCTATTGGAGAAGAGGTCATCACAGACTGACGCATTCTCGGCACTACACCACATCAGCGTATCAGCGCATAGTAACATGGCTGGAGTGTGAACAAGAGGTTACCTGCTGAGAAAAGAAGAGCCATGGTGGTTTGTTGCCACCGGTCAATTACAGCTCGGCTATGGAGCCATCTGTTAATATTTCCTCCTCTTCCTCTGTTTGTTTCCTCTCACACTCTCTCTCTCTCTCTCTTCGCGCTAACAGCCTTCACGCTGTCAAACCCTGAGCGTATCTGAGAGATGCTAGAGAATGATAGCTGTCCGACACACGCCGCCTTTATCTTAAAGTAGTACAATAGGAGGGATCCAGAGTAGATAACACCCAACTAGTGATAATACCAGGAGACTTCATGGTCCGGTGGTGTGAGTTCAGGGAGGGGGAGTTTTAAAGAGCAACAGTGCCACCTTGTGTTTATGAGCGGTACACTGCTGACGGAAGTTAGCAAGGCATGCCTATAGGCAACTTTATCTCAAATGTTTCCCCTAAAATTCATTATAAGAAATAAAACTGCCTAGTTGTTTACATACAGTAAGACGTTTTAATTTTTTATGGGAACTTTCCATAGACATAATGATTTTTATACTGTACAAACTGCATATTCTACAGTTTTAATAAAGATCACTTAGTATGATTTATAAGCTGTTTTCCTCATTAGTGTGGCGACATTTTGTCCCTATAATGTACGGTTTACCAGGACCACACACACACATGGTTATACACATAATTTTGAGGTCTTATTTTGCTATTTTTGCTGGACTGTGCCAGGATAAACAACCACATGCTCTGAATGCACTTCTCATATTTTAGGACTTTATCATGCTCAAAACAGGTGAACACGTAAAGAAAACATGCACATGATGTATCCGACAGCTGTCTTGAAGAGGTTTGTACGGACTCCTGATCTAATTTCTGTTTTGCACCCAAGCAATTGTGACTTCCAGCTGTGCGTTCCCATCTCAATAAATCAGCACTGACAGGTTGCTAAAGCAACACCCAAGGCCCTCTGCAGCCTACGGTGTATAACGTACACTTCGGTGAATTCCAACAAAAAGTGTGTGTGGCACACAGCCTCTATATGTGTGTCTGTGTGTGTGTGTGTGTGTGTGTGTGTGTGTGTGTGGTCCTGAGAGGTAGAAATCAGAGCGCGACCCTTTTCAGAGCCGCTCCAGCGCCTCGTAAGTGAGAGCGATTATGAGTGTTTAACACAGCCTATTAGTACATCCCAGACCGAAATGACGATAGCACACATTCAACATGCAATCACAAGAGAGAGAGAGAGAGAGAGAGAGAGAGAGAGAGAGAGAGAGAGAGAGAGAGAGAGAGAGAGAGAGAGAGAGAGAGAGAGAGAGAGAGAGAGAGAGAGAGAGAGAGAGAGAGAGAGAGACTGGAGAGACTGGCTGCTTGTGGTGCCCAAGGGACTGGATGTAAATTAATATAAGCGAAAAATAAAAGACAGGGTGTCACAGTTATAATGAGACAGGTGGTTTCAGCAGCTGGAGAGAAAGAAGAAAGGATGATTGAAAGAAAGATGCCGAGAGAGAAAAAGGAAGAAACTGAGTAAATTAGCAGAGGCCAGAAATACGCTGAGAAGCAATGGAGCAGACATTTGCAAGACATATGAATACTGTTGCATTAAACAGCAGAATGCAAGACAACAGAATGCAAAGAAAGGAAAATATAGTCGATGGAGTCAGGGTTTATTATTATTGCACACTGAAAAAGTAGTAACTGACATGTAATGTAACAGTAACTGCAATGTAATCAGACAACTAAAACTAAATTAAAGAGGATGCAACAGCAACAGAGTATGCGAAAGGTCAGAATTTGTATTAATAGATAGAAAAATAAAATCTGTCTCTTTGTTAAAAAATAAAAATAAAAAGTATTGTAATGTATTTACGATTTCAAGTTTACTCTTGCCCATACAGTGTTTAAAAACAAATTCAAATGTTTTGCCAATTGTAGGTGTAAATTATTCTGGCAATGTTTTGTTGGCCAAGTCAAGTCACCTTCATTTGAATATATACTGTATGTGCGCAGGCGTGTAGTCCTTCTTCACAAATCAACCCTCAACAAACTACTTGTCTGGTCTTAAAAAATTATAGTACAGAATTTTTTGTCGCGTCTGCGTACAGTGCGTAGCCACGCGAACCGTCCGTAATTATCTGTACAGAGGTAAAGGGAGGGAGGCCTTCACAGGGGAGAGACTAGTTGACACTTCAGGACTGCGTTGTCGTCATGTACAGGCGCTGGTTCCTCAACTCATACCTTATATATAATTATATCTAAGTAACTTAAAGGTTATTCTATGGAAAGGCACATTTTGAAAAGGTGATTATAAGATTTTTTTTTAAATAAATATTTCTATTTATAATATTTTATCAGATGATTATTCAAAATAAAACAATGACATCAAATCGCAAATGGTGTGCTTTAATTAAACAAATTATGTGCGGTTTCCTGCAAAAATGAAGAAATTAAGCCAGAAATATTAGTATTGTAATTTTATAGTTGAACTTTTTTCCTACTCAGTTTTTTATTTTACAGTGAAATATTATTTTAAATAATATTAGTGATATTTTGTTTAAAATTTTTATTTAGTAATAATAATCATAAAGATAACTTGCAAATACAATTTTTATCAGGAACAAAATATTTAGACCAATCTCTTTAAGGATTAATAAATAGCATTGTGACATCTTTATGCCTTTACATTATTACTGTTAAAAGTAATATGGAAAATATATTAGTTTCATTTGACATGGCAAGCCCATGAAACTAAAGGGTGTTTTTAGAAAGAGAATTTAATGCTGATATTTCTACAAATATCCCTTTCTCAATTATCAGTTATCTTTAAATGTTAACAGGGTTGATTATTTCACATCATCACCTGACATCCATAACAAAATATTAGATATAATATTGCTGCGGATTCAATCAGACCCCAGAGGACAAGATCCCAGAGGTCACTGCTACACACACACACACACACACACAGAGAGAGAGAGGGAGAGAGACATTAAAGATGAGGTCTGGTTTTGTAACTCAAGCTTATGTTTATGAATGCTCTGCGTTCAGTTCATTTGTATTGATTATCTAAAGACTGAACAGGACAGATCACCATGGTCAGGTGAACGCAAAGGGCATGAGGGAGGGTTTGGCGTGAGACGGCGCCCGTCCGGGCAGCTGTGACCTTCTGAAGGTCAAAGACGATAAAGAAAAAGCATACAGGCTTGGTGACAGGAGCGACGCACACCCAAGGGGACTGGATGGCCCACTTGTCAGGTGTGGCTTGAGACGAACACATATATACGCCCACAAATACAGACACACACTCTCTACGGTTGTTACGGTAATGATGGGTGATAAAGACAGCCAAGAGGAGGAGACGAGATGGAGTTAGAGCTCATAACTCTTTGCACGCTTCTTCAGCTGATACCTCAAGCTCTGCACACGCAGACGGTAATGAGCCGTACCTGTGAAAGAATGAGTCAGGATGTTCAAACACACACACACACACACACACACCTGTCATGTGCAAAAAGGGGAGCCCTCAAACAAAGATAAACTGTTTCTGGAGTGGGCAAACATGCAGGAGCGAATACTAAAGCACACTATAGACAAATTTGAACCAAGTGATGCAGCAAATCTAAAACACTCACAAATGCATACTACCAACTTATCTACTATTTTTGTAAGAATATTGTATTATGTATAATGTGAACAGTATGCGTACCTGCGCAAAATGTGAGCACTACACACTGTATCCCACAATGCAAGTGCGCACTATAGTGATGGGTCATTTTGAACAAATCTTCAATATGACTCGGGGACAACGAGTTTGTTCATTTTGTGTTGACCGCACATGCGCAACATCCCAGGTTCTGTACCAGAAACAGAAATGATTAGTTCACCTCCTGAGTCTTCGTGTCCGAGTCGTTAGCTTCAGCCTCTGGGGATGTGACGTGACAAAATAACAAACGTCTCGGATCGGGAGGTGAACTAAACTAACAGTTTGCATAGCCTGAAAACCCAGATAAACAAAATAATTTCTGTTTCTCATAATTCGGCCTTCCCTGCATTACATATTTTTTTTTTCTAAATGTGACCATGTTTGCATAAGATGAAGTGTTGGGGAATTTGGCTCGAACGAATGCCAAACTCGTTCGAGCCAAATTCCCCAACACTTCATCTTATCACAATGCGATCACAAAAGCATACAAATATAGGTTTTGCTCCTACCTCATAAACTATCAAATGCAAAATTCCTAGGGGAACAAAAGGTTTGCGAGCAAACGCAAAAACTTTTTAAAATATTTTTTTTCTCCGCTCTCCTTTTTTACACATCACCACCATGTAAATGGCGACAGAATTTAAATTTTTGGATGAACTGTAAAGATGCACAGCGCAAAGAGATAACCTGACAAAACGAATAAATGTAATAAATGACAACAATTGAACATGTTTATAGCAGCGTATACTACAATCTGTTTCACATACTACTTGTAAACAATAGTACATACAACAGTACAGACTCTACCATATGCAGTAAACAAACGCTATACTATTCTTTTAAGAGCAGAGCCTGAATGAGTTTCAGAGCATAAGAGTCTCTTAAAAACTCCAAGTCTTAGACAGATGTTATGTTAATGGGTCCTTTCTCTCTTGACAGAATAGGTAGCGCTGAAATGCCACAAGGCTAAATAAATGCATCACTTCACATAAAAGCAAACAGGAACTCAACAAGAAAGGCCTCAGGCCTCCTTTACAGAAGTACCCGAACCAAAGTTACAAGATCTCTTCTTTGAAGTTCTGCAAAGGTTGGTTTTTTTTTGGCTCATATGGGACATTTAGGGCAAGGTACCATGGCTCAAGGCCTCATCTTGCACATTTTATACAAAAATCCTTCAATCAAACAGGGCTTCTCATGACTTTGCTCTAAGAGGGTGCATGCACACACTCAGTTAATCATCCTTCTGGTGCAACAGGAGAGGAGGAGAGAGAAGCTAGGTCATTAGGGGAGGTTGGAGAGATGCAGGATGCATCTTAACGTGACACTCACACTGCTTGGTATTCTGGCCACATGAGGGACAGTGTTTTTTATTTAACACAAGCACACACACACACTCTCTCTCTCTCTCAGTGAGGGTCCACGGTAATTTGATCAAAAGTGACCTTCAACAGGCGATCCCAAAAGGTTAGGCCTCACACCAAATAAAGTCATATGAATAATCACGCTCGCTGTATCTGTGTAAATCAAGCTTGGTTAATCTTCTGTGAAGCCATGTTTCAAAGACCATAAAATGAAGGCATAATTTCCAGGCGAGTTATACATTTAAAAGGGAGATAAGAGTTTTAAAGAGACGAGGAAGAGACAAGATGAGAAAAGGAAGGGAGGGAAAATGTCGAAGAGAAGATGCGAGGAAGAGACGAAATGAGAAGATGCAGAAAATGAAAGGATATATAGGACACTATGAATGGAAGATTAGAAGAGACGAGACGTGAAAAAGAAGAGTTTAGGAAGAGCAAAGGCACATTGAGAGGAGGAAGAGAAAGGACTGAAAGAAACTAGACAAAATGAGAAAGGGATGGGACAAGATGAGAAGACAAAGGAAGAGATGCAGAGAAGCAAAAAGAACGGACGACAAGATGAAGAAGAGAAAGGAAAAGGATGAGACACGATGAGAAGATGCGGTGGAAGACATGATGGAAGGGATGCTATGAAAGGAGGGTCAGAAGAGACGAGAAAAAAGAGATGAGGCACAGAAGAGCATAGACAAAACCAGATGAAGAAGGGGAAGGTTCAGACAAAGTGAGGTGAAGGAAAAGGACAAGAAGAAAGAGGTAGAGGTAGAGGTCAGTGAGATGAGATGAGATGAGATGAGATATCAGAAAAGACAAAGTGAAAAGAGAAAGAAAAGTTGAGGAAGAGAAAGTGTCAAAGGAAACTAGATGAAATGAGACAAGGATGGGACAAGTCAAGATGAAAAGACAGAGGAAGAGTAGTAAAGAGATGGGATGAGATAAGATGAGGAAGGGAATGGAACATGTAGAAGAGAAGGGATGACAAGAGATGAAAAGGAGAAAGTAAGAAAGGAGACAAGTCGAGAAAATGAAGAAAAAGAGATGCTATATGGGAAAGCAAAGAAGGGAAGAGATGGGGAAGAAAAGAGCACATACATAAGGAAGAGAAAGGATTTAAAGAAACTAGACTAAATGAGACAAAGGGTTTGAACAAGGCCAGAAGACTCATACATTACTATATTCAGCCTGAGTTTCATTCCAGCCTTTATCCGGTTATAAAAGCTTGACCAAACAAAAGCTTAAACTTTTTGGACTTTATGTCTTACTTGTCTCATGATTCATTCAATCCTTTTCTCCTCCTTCTGGGAAAAGCAAATGAATCATCTCTTAACTGAACCAGAAGAGAGGAACAAATGTTCAAAAGCATTTAGGAGAGAAAAGAAAGAAAGAAAGAAAGGCACGACCTTGAATGAGTTAGTCTATTTCTCGAAAGACGTGCATTGACCTTGTTTTGACAGGAGTCTCTGCGTTTTAATTTCAGGGTTTTAGAAGTATGGATTTTGTTTTATGCCTTTTTAAATGGAACCCTTCCCTTCTATTTTAGACCTGGTCCCGTTGACCTTTCTTCCTCCTTCGCTCTCTTCTTCCGTGATCTTCCTCTGTCACCCCCTCCCCTTTCCCTGCTCTGTAATTTCAGATGGAGTTTGTGGAGGCAATAAATGTAATTAGTATCGTATTTCAGATGGACTAGACACAGCGAGGGAGGGAGAGACCCTCCCTTTGCCTCTTTCTTGTTCTTGGCGCACTCAGTCTCTTTCTCTTTCCATTGTTGTGCCAATGTCCCCTCTGTCCTGTCCTCTTAGCGGTGTCAGTGTAGTGCTGGCTTGACTCTGTCTCTCTCCATTTATCCGCTCTGTTCTCCTTGCTCCACACTGGACGGACTCAGAAAGGTCACGCAGACGAGGGCTGCTTATATACCAGAGAGAGCCGGTCACTCCCTGGACTGCAGTAGAGGACCGCAGACACGTCGGAGCAGATGAGAAATGTGTCGTACATGAGACCCACTCAGAGGCTGTGATCGGAATGCAGTCAGACCTCATATATGGGATCAACAAAAATGTCCCGCAGACACACACACACACACATTCATGCACACTGGCAGGGAGTTCTAACATTAATGGACAGCCCTGAGAGGACTTAACTGCATCTGTGACCTATAAACAACCTTACACAGAAGGTTAAAGATGGAGAGTATCTTAAATTATACATGTCTGTCTCGAAGAGAAGAGAAGAGAAGAGAAGAGAAGAGAAGAGAAGAGAAGAGAAGAGAAGAGGATCATTAAAAGAATGATCCAGGTTCAACCAGTTAAACGCAAATGAAAATTGCTTTGACTCAGTCAATCCTTGTTTTCTTTAAAAAAAAGAGGCAAACATGTTTCTGAGGTAGAAGTTGGGGCGGCAGTGGCTCAGTGGTTCATGTAGCTTGTCTACAAACCGGAAAGTTGGTGGTTCTATCCCCGGTTCCACCTGACCAAGTGTCAAGGTGTCCATGAGCAAGACACCTAACCCCAGCTGCTCCCGACGAGCTGGATGGCGCCTTGACACCGCCGTCGGTGTATGAATGAATGAATGAATGAGTGAGTAAATGGGTGCTTTGGTGGCCATTGGGTCTGTGAAAGCGCTATATAAAAGCAGTCCATTTACAATTTCACCATTTAGAAGCCTCCTACCACCATCAGAAACGTCTCTTCCTCTGAAATGGAGAGCCGAGGTCTGTGTGCTGTATATCTATCAGATCAACATGAGACCCAATAAAATGTTCACAACCAATTTCAATATTCCATATTCAACAAGAAAAGGTGGTTGGGTTGAAGAATGCGAAGGCCCTGTGACAGCCAAAAAGGAAAGTCATTTTAGAGGTAGAGCAAATTATTGCTGATGAATCGTCGATGAATCATTCACAATAAAACCAGGCATGTGCATTAAGAAAGTAAAAAGTGGCAATTTTGAACAAATCAATAATCTCTTTCACTGTATTTTAACAGGATAATTGAGTTTAAACTCCATAACATTCAAGTCAGTCTCCATTCATGCTTTTTACCCACTTCGCTCTATCTCTGTTCTCATCAATCTGTTCTCATTCAGCGTTTTGGTCGATCGGATCACAAGTGGACGATGTTACATGCAGGTGTAAACGGGGTGTAAAACACTTTGAGCTTTTCCACTTTTGATCACTTCCAGAGGTAGTCGAAAATGCATACGACCGGATTGCTTTCGTATTGTAGACGTTCATGTGTTCGGATGCATTCGAACAGCCACAAAAGACCACCTACTCTACATTATGGGAAGCGCACTAGCCAGACGGGATTTAAACTTTGTCGGCTGAAGAACCAAGTTTGGTTTGAAGATGAAAAATGTACCAAGCACAATGTTCTCTCACCATTCCTGATTTCTAACACACACTCACAGCGTTCGGCTTGTCTTGCGGCTGTCAGAGCAGAAACGAAAGCTGCTGCTCGCTATGTGTTTTTCCGTCGTCTTAGGTGCGTTCATATGTAAATTGCGTGATCTTATTTCATCCATTAGTTCAAAAGATCAGAAAAAGCCCATACATTTACCCACCCACAGACCCTCCCCTCGAAGAAATCAGGACAGAAGTGGACAAAAGAAACACTAGGTGTAACCGGGAATGTGTCTCCCTCGTCTACATGTGATCCGATCGACTAAAACGCATCTTAATACCATTAAACAGGGCCAAGAATATCTTGACATGACCATCTACCATCCTTTTTATCAAACAAACCTTCCACCGGGTAATTTCTGGATGTTTACAGGCATGTTTTGAAATGCTTTTTAAGAATAAATGTAACCCCTCTGATGCCACAGAGACAGTAAAAGACTTCTCTCTTGTTGGGAATCTGACAGGAAGAGAGTGCGGATGAATTTCCTGCATGTTAATGCATTGCAGGGTGGTATTAGTAACTGTACCCCAGAGGTGGTCTCCTAATTAACTCCTGCCAAGTGACACTTCCAACAAGTCTCCCCTGGATTACAGAGTCAACCTTTGATCCACATTTTAATTTCCCAAGAAAGGAGAGGCTAACAAAAAAAAAAAAGACTGAATGGAAGGGGAAAAAACATCATGTCTATTTTTAATAAATTAGAAAATGACTTGGACACTGTGGGGATTGACTATTTAGTGAGAAGCGAGCAAACATCAGACAGGCTGGTGAAATATGTGATCAAATAAAAGCAAGTAAAATGTCATTACAGTGACCATGGTATCCAGTTTAAAATTCTGGATTTTGATACTTAGTTGATTTTGAATAAAAAAACATGTCACTGTTGCAATAATGTTTTAGTGGAAACAATGTTTACTTTTTGTAAGGGACAGCTGTATGTGATTCAGAGCTCACATAAGTCCTTCCTATTTCCATTAGCTGTTCAAATAAGAGTAAAATAACTACAAATGATACTCTAATCCGTCAGCGTACCAGACTGTATTTCTCTTTTTCTTTTGTCTGTCCTCTCACCACTGCACAGATCTGAAATGACAGGGTGGACCAGAGCGATGAAGCAGACAGGCTCTCTTTAGCCCGGTGTGGTGAAGTGTTTTCACCTGAGGTCCAATCCTGAGGGAGCCAAGCCAACAGCCTTTCAGACGGCCAACGGTGCCACCTGCTGGACAGTTGCATAATTAATTTACCTTCTGATTTTAAGGATGAGTTATGGGTAGAGACAAGTTAAGCCCAATTTATACTTCTGCGTCGAACTCAGGCCATAGCTACGTCGTAGGCTGTGTGTAGCACTAGCACGTGTACCCTTCAGTGTAGCTTGACGTGCACCTCTCCAAAAATGTAACAAAGTGTACATTTTACGCGGACCGCAAGCGCTGTGATTGGTCTACTAGAACTCCTCCCAAGGGTTTCACATGCTCCCTCTGCATGTGTAATTGCACATCAACGACGCAGAAGTATATGAAAACCAATGCGTAGCCTAGGCTATAGCGTAGGTCCGACGCAGAAGTATAAATCAGCCTTAAGGGACAGGATTAGGACAAGATTTATATATACACTCACCGGCCACTTTATTAGGTACACCTGTCCAACTGCTCGTTAACACTTAATTTCTAAGCAGCCAATCACATGGCGGCAACTCAGTGCATTTAGGCATGTAGACATGGTCAAGACAATCTCCTGCAGTTCAAACCGAGCATCAGTGTGGGGAAGAAAGTTGATTTGAGTGACTTTGAACGTGGCATGATTGTTGGTGCCAGAAGGGCTGGTCTGAGTATTTCAGAAACTGCTAATCTACTGGGATTTTCACGCACAACCATCTCTAGGGTTTACAGAGAATGGTCCGAAAAAGAAAAAACATCCAGTGAGCGGCAGTTCTGTGGGCGGAAATGCCTTGTTGATGCCAGAGGTCAGAGGAGAATGGCCAGACTGGTTCGAGCTGATAGAAGGGCAACAGTGACTGAAATAACCACTCGTTACAACCGAGGTATGCAGCAAAGCATTTGTGAAGCCACAACACGCACAACCTTGAGGCGGATGGGCTACAACAGCAGAAGACTCCACCGGGTACCACTCATCTCCACTACAAATAGGAAAAAGAGGCTACAATTTGCAAGAGCTCACCAAAATTGAACAGTTGAAGACTGGAAAAATGTTGCCTGGTCTGATGAGTCTCGATTTCTGTTGAGACATTCAGATGTTAGAGTCAGAATTTGGCGTAAACAGAATGAGAACATGGAACCATCATGCCTTGTTACCACTGTGCAGGCTGGTGGTGGTGGTGTAATGGTGTGGGGGATGTTTTCCTGGCACACTTTAGGCCCCTTAGTGCCAATTGGGCATCGTTTAAATGCCACGGCCTACCTGAGCATTGTTTCTGACCATGTCCATCCCTTTATGGCCACCATGTACCCATCCTCTGATGGCTACTTCCACCATGTCACAAAGCTCTAATCATTTCAAATTGGTTTCTTGAACATGACAATGAGTTCACTGTACTAAAATGGCCTCCACAGTCACCAGATCTCAACCCAATAGAGCATCTTTGGGATGTGGTGGAACGGGAGATTCGCATCATGGATGTGCAGCCGACAAATCTGCGGCAACTGTGTGATGCCATCATGTCAATATGGACCAAACTCCCTGAGGAATGTTTCCAGCACCTTGTTGAATCTATGCCACGAAGAATTCAGGCAGTTCTGAAGGCAAAAGGGGGTCCAACCCGTTACTAGCATGGGGTACCTAATAAAGTGGCCGGTGAGTGTATATATTTAGATATATAGCCCAATCAGGATCTGTGCTGGCTTGAGTGCAGGCCACACGTTCTCCTGCAACAGAAACACTCAGAAACACAAACACATTCTTCTAAAAGACATAAGCTGTAACAAAACAATATATATATATATATATATATATATATATATATGGCTTCAGCAAGGTTGAGTTTTGTTTAACTTAACATTATTAAAGCCTCGTGCTTCTAAATTAAATTATGTTGTTTTTTCTACAATATCCCATTTTCAATGATCAGTTGTTTACTATATAAAATCATGGTTACAGAGATGACATCATGGGGATGGGATAATGCCAACAAAAAAAGCATCCTCAAAAAATAAACCAATAAAATAAATGTTACTGAAAGTTTTGTTGATGCGTTAAGAAAACTGATCACGTGGTCAAATAATTAATGTGACAAAATAACTTGTATTTATTCCAGAGCACTTAACTCATGTATTGGTGAACAGAAAAGGATTGGTAAGGTTTGATGTCTGTCAGTGCAGGTGTTTGGAATTGCAGAATAGTTAACACCCCGGGGCAGAGGTGAAGGGGGTAATATTCACAGCTGGATATGAGAATCTGCACACATCCAGACAGCATCTGTGAAAGGTTAGCAGGAATGAGATTACAGCCCTGGATATAAAGACAGATATATACTGCATGCACACTTACAGGTAAACACAGTATATGTTCAGAAAGCTATAACTAGTGTTGTATAAAGTATCCAATCATTGTAAAGATATCTTGAGGAAAATTTGAAAAAATACTTATTAAAGCAAATGGTATAAAAGGGGTCATGACATGAGAAATTAAATTTGCCTTGAATTTTTGACATATAAGAGGTCGTTGTACCATTAAAACATCCTGCAAGTTTCATAGCTTAAAGTGCCATCCTCATTATAAACAAAGCATTTATTAAATCAAGCTCAAAAACAGCTAGTTTGGATATTGATTGATTTGTGACGTCACACGGCCAAATACATTTGCATATGCCTACCTCCAGAACAATACATATGAACAGTAATTGCACCATATAGGCCCCGCCCACTGGCGTTCAGTCACTTAAAGGTGAACTAAGTAACTTTTTTTACCTTAACCGAACAGCTTTGGAGTCATTGTAATGTTTATATTACTGATTTCGTGTTGAATGGTGGTCATCTCGCACCCCCCTGGTGCCTGTGAGCCGCAAAACCACCCTTGCAACTTTGGGCCGGCGGGCCGCAGTGTTAGGAAGTATCGTGTGATATCAGGTCTCGCGAGGTAACGAATTGCTTTATGGCAAAAAACAGATCTGATAAAATTCTGATAAAATGAGCATCAAACAGAAATAACCCGGCGCCGTATACATGTGGTGTTCGAGGCGCACATACAATACAGACTGCCGACAGTTAAACAGGGCGCGCGCAGCTCTTAAAGGGGCCATACCTTATTTCCACTCGTTACAGCGTCCATCCTACTGAACAGGTACCGGTGTACATGGGGAGGGGATCCGGCCGTGAGTGTGAGCGCTATTCAGGACAGTACAAGTACTCCACAGCGACTCTAGGGGTCGCTGTTTGACAAAAACGGAATTCCTACTTAGTGCTGCTTTAACCCTTCACAATATTCTGTGAAGTATGAACTGCATACTGCACATATGAAATAGGTTCAAGGGGATCTATAGCCTGATATATCTGGAGAGAGCTAGCCTATCTTATTAGCATTTATCTTGATAGCATTTATCTTGATGACAGTTGTCTCTCTGCTGGCGAAAACCGGTGAAATTGTTCTTGGGCTGTAAATGCCATGTGATCAGGGCTGCTTTTGAATAGCTATCGATGGAGAAACATATACTTTCTACCTACAGCAGAATCTACTGGACCATAACCAGCCATACCTTGATTTCTTGAGTAAGTCACCTCGATACTCCATGCATACAGAAAAATGTCATATTTGTGCACAGTGTAGCCTATATACTATAGCCTAGGCCTATTGAATGCTATTTGAATTGTATGCTATTTCTACAAGAATTGTATGCTATTTCTACAAAAATAAATAAAAAAACTCTCGTGTCACATACCTTTTTCCTGAGAGCTGAGGTTCAACATGACACAAAGTGTGTGTGAGTCTATTACCTAAACGTCATTTTCAATTATCTGTCAGCATTGTCGCAGGGAAATTAAAAGAACCCAATTTCCGCTCCAAAAGCACGGCGTTAATCTACTCCTCTCTCCACGCTCGTCTGAAGCCCACACATCCAGAGAGGAGTAATGTGATGTTTCTGTTCTGGGCTTGTTACGTGAAGGAACCTTTTTACAAGTGTGAGCCAAGACCAAAAGAAGTGTTCAAATCTGCGGGTCCTGGTTCCTGAAGCCTGTGACACAAATTCATTACATTTTACAGCTGCACATTACTAGTTTTGGACACATTTATGCAAACACTGTTATTAGAAGAATTATCGGTTAGTGGCGTGACTCTACTGTGAAATGTTCAGTGACTCTGTAAAAATGGCATTGTAATCGCACACAGAGAGAGTGTGTTTGCATGTTTTTGGGGGGAATGCGGGGTGAGTTGGCTGCTGTCTGTATTCGTTTGATCATATTTGTCGAGACACTAACCGGCTCTGACAGGGCCACATACAAGGGGTCGGTAAGGTCGCGTATTTAGAAAAGCACTATGGAAGAATTATTCACCATCATTTTGACAATTCTCCTGTCAAAACCAACTTTGACAGCACATTGCTTTATTTCCATTAATTCTTGCCTCAGGTCATTAAAAAACACCAGAAAAGCCAGAATACAAGATTATGTCGCATTTTTATTAGTGCCATATGAATGTTCTCCTTTAGCCCCCCTGGTATTTTTCATTTGATGTAACTTTCTAATTTATCCCTGAGTAAATAGCAATCGTAATGCGAATGGAATGAAGAGCAGGCGCGAGGCGTGTGCCGGTGAGAGGAAAGCGGCCCTCCATGCAGGAAATTATCTTGCCAGCACGGAAGCATCTGTGCTCAGCTGAGACGAGAGAAAAACAAGGCTTACCTCTCCTCCTCTCCTGCTCCCTAAAAAAAAAAACGGCAATCAATAGAAAGTTCATTTCAGAAAGGCAGTCTGGTAATCTGTTTGGCTGCACGCGCACCTGTCCCTAATGATCTTTCCAGCACAACAGAATGACCTAATCTTCATTCAAATGAATCGCTGCACAACACCGACAACACTTTATCACACTTTCTCTCCAGTACACTCACGGTGATGGAGGCGTGAGGGCCGGAGGAAAACTGATCAGAGTGAGTTAGAAGCAGTTTAAGTGAGCTTGAATGACTAGTTTTTAGAGTTAGAAAATGGGGATTATTTACACACACACAGGCTTTGCTGTTTATCAGTGCTCAAACTGGTTGTCACAGGGGTTATATCTTGCAGTTTCCACAAATAGGTTGAAATGTTGTCAGGTATTAAACTAAATCCCGTGTTTAATTTTTTTGTAATGAGAAGAACCACAACATACCATATAGTCACACTAAATAAATAGTTTTCCACACAAATATGAAGCGGCACCATTTTTTTTAACATTGATAATCAGAAATATTTCTTGAGCAGCAAATCAGCATATCAGAATGATTTCTGAAAGGGTCATGTGACACTAAAGACTGGAAACACTGTAAAAAATGATCGTGATTTTAACGGTAAAAGACTATGCTACAGTGGAAAACTGTTAATTGGTTAACAGAAAGTTTCCTTACTATATACGGTAAATAACTGTGATAGTCTAACGGTACATTTAATGTAATTTTACTGTAAAATACCGTTAAATTTACAGTTTTTGAAAGTGAAAAGAACTCATTTTATAATTTACAGTGAAAATCCGTAAATTGACATTCCCACAATTCCCTGCATGACACTTCACATTTGATTTATTTTTCTTGAAATATGTTTCTTCTTAGTTCTTTTCTAATCATGTATATTAGGGTTTTATGTTACATTTAATGTTGTTAAATTAATGTTTATTGCATTTTTAAAATTTCATGTGTTACCATGATGGTGTTTAATGTTTGTGCGAATAACACTGTGCAGCTTCTATATATTAATATTAACTTTCATGTGGAAGATTTCTTGTGTCGAGCTTTGATTTATCATCTCACTGTCATCACTGCTGTGATGATTGTTGGTTGTCAGTGTATTACAATGGTACAAAATAGATAATAATACTTCAATAGGTTGGTAAATTATCATTATATCAGATAATGAATTACGGTTTATTACTGTAAATTTTAAGTTAAGTCTGTAAAACCAAAAACGTTGATACCGTATTTGACGATAAAGTTCTGGTAACCACAGCTGCCAGTTTTTTTTCCGTAAAAACAACAGGATTTTTTTTACAGTGCATTATCACAGGAATAAATTACATTTAAAGGAGCACTTCACCCATTTCAACATTAATCTTTATTGAAAGTGGGTCATATATGTAGTCGAAATGTAAAAGAAATTTTGAATTTGGTGCCCTCTTGACCGAGAAAAGACAGAAAATAACTTTTGGGCGCATTTGTATGTAAGACAACAACTCCCACAATGCACCACATTGCACAGCTCCGCAAGCCACTCCCACTAATCCAGAACAGCAGCGCAAACATCACAAATCACTCTTCCGTCTACAAGGCTAACGTTAGCTGCCACCAGAGTTAGAAATTCATTTCACACAAAATTTATAGTTAGTTGGCTGTGGCGAGCAGGACGAGGGCGAGCCGAGGCACGTGAGATGACTGCGCGAGGCCGGTGGCGTGAGTGATAATGAACGACACCGGTGAGACGCACCGGTCTCTCTCGCGTCTCTCACCGAGGAGCGACGACAGGGCAGATCGAGTGAGGAACAGGCCTGATTTTATGTTGTGTGTGGCCAACAGTGAGGGGCTGCTGGCTTATACTTTTGTTTTGTATTTGTTTATTTTACTATTAAAATGTTTAAATGTTTCCCGCCTCATTCTTCCCACAACAACGAACCCCGTTACATTGGCAAACTCATTAGCGAATTACTCGTTTGTATTTCTTTCTATATGGTGAATTTTTGCATGATACCTGGTTCAGTCAGAACATGCTGTGCGACACGAGGATGGTTCACATCACAACACAAACGTCCGTGTGCTCGTCTGATTCAGAGATTTCGTCCAGGAGAAATTGCTATCGTTGAAATTCTCTGCAGCAGACGGACTCTATCTGTGTCCGTAGCGCACAGCGAGAGCACAGGCACCAGCAGTCCGCCCAGCTCGAGCCAGTCCGGGCTCCTCGTCCGCGACAGGCAGCCGCCTCGTTCCTCCATCAGCCTCAGCTGCTCTTCACTATATTGCGGCTCGTATAAATAGCCACGAACATCAGTTTCGAGCAAAAGATTTTCAAAATCCTCGTCTTCCATATCGTGTGTCGTATATTCAGGCATTATGGTAAATCTAACTCCTTGAGCGCTTGTTAGCTTAGCTTGCTGTCTTCCAAGCAAGATGGCGGATTAATAGTTTAGTTTCTTCAGGTTTAGTCCCACCCACTGATCTGTAATAGGCCGGTGGGGTGAGTCGGTCCCACGCCCTTGAATAATAATGAGCTTAAGGCTGTAGTTTTCTTAATATGCAATGAAATTTATCTTCCGTCCTATCGTGACGCAAAATGACGATATTTACGTCACGATAGGACGGAAGTAAAACACTTAAATCCTTTTTTCTCCCATCTAAGAAAAAGCAAAATTCCACCATCATTATAATATATGACTGGGTTTCTAACAATACAAACCTTAATGCGAATGGGTGAAGTGACCCTTTAAATTTTAACATTTTAAAAAGAACACAAAAATTTAGTTTTGATATTTTACGATATTTTTGATTAGATAAATGTAGACTTTGTAAACCTGACTTATTTCAAAAACTTTTCTTTTTTTAATGACCGAAAAATGGCAGCATAAAAACACATTTCTTCCTTGACTACCGAGAAATATCTTAATTCAACTTAACCATGTAATTCTTTTATTTTTAGTGGTGTTATATTTTTTTAAAATCATAAAACCCCACAAATTTGAGTATGAAACCATTTAAACACGCATTTAAACAGAAATCTTATTTAAAATACTCAGAAAATAAACCAGCACGTTACATTTACTTTTTTTTACTTGCAGAAACGATATAAAAATTATGATTTTGTTCTCAGGATATTTTTCATGCACATTAAGTGTACACAATCTACTTCTGTTTCCTCTAACAAGAATGTTGATGGATGATAAAATTATTTTTAATGTCAGAAAAGTGAGGGGAAAAAAAGTCCACACTTCCTTACAGCACCACTGGATGGCGTCAAAGTCCACGTGACAAACTGGATTGTAAATCTCACAAACAAACCCTTAAATTGAGCACAAAAGCAAATAGTTTGTCTACAAGCTTTGATACTTTATTGGTTTATTTTTCACAATGCATTCCACAGACAGTCTTCAGCATATTTTCATCAAAACTGAAATCTTTTACAAATGACCTGCATGAAGAAACAGCGCTTGATGTTTGAAAGTTATTAAGAGCGTGAGCCGTTTCAGGTATTCGATCCACGATGGAGACGGCAAATTCTGCAAACATGTTGATTTTTGACATGACAGGAAGGTGATAGGCCGACAGCATACGTTCTAGTTCACCTTTTTTTTCTTTTTGTTTTCTTCACTTAACGGCTAAAAACAATGAATAGTTGGGTGCAATACGCCGTAACAGATCCCTTTGTAGACAAGTGTGAAATAAAACTGCTCTTAAATTCTGCTACAGAAGACTAGAAGCTTCTTCACCTCTAACACGATTTAATTGCATCAACTTTAACACAGTTACACCACAACAACACTGTGTTCTATCACGCCAAGTACAAACAAAATAGGAAAAAAAGAAAATTGCTAAAATCAAAAGACTTGTGAAGGAACTTTATAACCAAAACAATTCATACTGTAATGAATCAAAATGGCCTTCAAAAAAGGTGAACGCTTCACTGACCGAATAGTAAATGAAAAAAACCTCATCGAATCCTGCCTTCGCTGACATGGAGTTCCTCGGACTACATTCTGTAATGGTGTTACGTAGCTGCGTTTAAACATGGACAACTAGCTCTACTCTGAAAGACAGTGACGACTCTGCTTGTGAGAGAAACTCATAGGAGGTTTAAAAAGGATTCATTCTCAGTTACGCTAACATTTCAAACACTGGGGGAGGGGGGATAAAGTTTACATTGCATCGTCTAAGGCCTTTTTCCAAACCAAACACGATTCTGTCCGTCTTCTCTTGTACCAACATCACTTCTCGTGCACAGAATTAACAATCTAACTTTCTTCACTCCGTCTTTGGCTTTGCTCCGGGAATCTTGGCCTGGACCCTGTTAATGGCACAAACAAAAGAATATTACTACAGCCCATGAGGAACATGAAAAGCACAAGTTTAAACTAAATTAATAAAACAAGAAGTCCAGTCACACTGTAAAAGAAATTATATACACACAGACGTGTGTGTTTATCTATATTAGAGCTGTCAAATCACACCTAACAAAAGTTTGATTGATAAATACACTTAAAAATACATATATAAATGCATACATATTCATACACATGTATATTTATTTGCATTACACAAACTTTTGTTATATATATATATATATATATATATATAGTCTCTACAATATTCTAAAACATTTTTTGAATGGCCTTAAATGGACAAAAAAAAAAATTACAATGCATGTATCTGCTGAATTTGAGGGGTTTACTTTTAGTAGTACCAATATATAGATTCCATTAAAAAGCCACAGGTGTCAGTTTTTAGAATGAAATAAATTAAATGACAGCAATGCCATAGCCATTTGCTCCCTTCTGAACATTTACAGATTTATATGGTCAGGGGGGCTATTAAAGTGTAGCTAAAACCATTAAAAAATTTTTTTTTTAAATAGTTAGAAAAAAAAAAAAATCAGCTTGTTTCCATGGCAACCTTTATTTTTTAAATTAATAAAAAGACTAATTTTATACACACCTATACATGCCAAAAAAACAACAACAAAAAAAACCCACTTAATGATACTACAATAACTATTTAGTCTACAATTGTATTCATCAAAACCAAATGATCATAAAGCACTATTTTGTCTGGTTCATTGAGGAAATCACCAGTTGCATATTTCACCATGTAAACAGACTTACTTTCCCACAACATCTTTGATTTGCTTGTTCACCAGTCCGTAGTAATGGTCAATTTGTGCCTGTATTAGGAATAAGGAAAAATAATTACCGCATTCAGGTGAACATTATAGATTTATCATGCGCCTATTGACACTGAAGACTCCAATAAACACTTAATATACCACGACAGCTGCCTCAGCCGGAAGTTATCATTGCAAACACAAGCCAAATAGATGTACCTGATGCTTTTCATAGACCACTGGCCAACTGAAAGCCCCTATGAGACCTAAAGAAAGAACACATTTTGAACATAATGCCATATTCTGACAGGTGACAACTGACAAGAAAAAATGACAATGCATCAATTTAAAAATAGGACTACATTCCCAAAATAGACATACCCAAAATAAGAAGGGTGAGACCATTGAACAAGGCACCAACATAAGTCAGGATCCACATGAGAACTGCAAACTGAGAAGAGAAAACCACATGTCAACATACAACCAGAGTACAACAGGCCACAAGGAAACACTTTAGTCACATGTGACAAACGCATTTGACACTTATGGTCATATTAGAAAAAAGTAAGCTTCCTTCATCTTTTCAAATAACGTTTCAGAATGTCTACAAAGTACATTCAAACTCTTATCAACTCAAACCTCTTCCCAGAGCCACAAATATAAAAACTACTAATTCAAAATAGTGTCTTTTTGGCATGAGGCATCGCACTAACACAATGAGATTACTCATTTTACATGTCAAGGAGAGCATTTACATAGTATTAATTTCTTTCACAAAAAAAAAAAAAAAAAAACTTGCCGACTCAACTTTTAAATATTAGTAATACTTGTTCAAAACTGATGCATGGATCAACAGTGGCACTTTTCCACGGTTTCAAAAATGTCAAAAAAATAAAATTAAAAAGAAAGTTCTTTGATGCTTTCCATTCACCAAATACAAAGTGCATGATTTCCACACACACAAAAAAGCAGCACAAACTTTTTTCCCAAATTGAAAAGAAATGTTTCTTAAGCAGCAAATCATGTGATGAATCATGTGACACTGAAGACTGGAGTAATGGTGCTGAAAACTCAGCTTTGCATTACAGGAATAAATAGAATTCTTAAATATTTAAATACAAAAGATATTTAAATAATATCTAAATTTTAATATATTACCATTTTTACTGTATTTGAGTGTTTTGAGTGAACAACTTTTCACTTTAAGAGTCAAATAGAGGGTAAAAATGATCATGAAAAATGCTTAACTAACCATTTTCATTAATTGACATCATAAAACAACGCATTTCACTTGAACTAAAATAGAATAAAAAGAAAGGCAGGCCGACACTTATTGCAAGCTGACCCAACAAATGGCAGAACCTGTTCAAAAGCCACCGGCACATAAACGGTTGCTCGTAACTGGACACGTCACTCAATATAGCCGTCTGACCACAGAGAGACTGAATGCTGTAGAAGACCTCCAGAGCTCTGAAAGGGCAGTGGGGTCTGGCTGTAACTCGACCCATAACCCATAACCAGCACCCCCTTCACAGGGCAGTAAATCTCCATACACGGATGCTTCCATCCACTGGGCTCCCCTGCGTTTGAGACGTGGGCCAATGCAGCACCAAGAAAAGCCATGAGGTGCTGATTTAACATTAATGTTCGTGGTACTTTTCCATTACGCCAATAACTTTGCTTAGAACAGGGCGACTCCTTAATGTCAGATATTTTGACGCAAGATTATTTGACGAAGCACTTATCCCAGGATTTAGTATACCAGAGTCCAAGTTCTATTACGAACCTAGTTCTGAAAATTCACTTTGTGTGTCTATATGACAGCAGAAGGAACATTAATATTTTCAATGTTTTTTTAGGGATGTACCGAAATAGCAATTTTCAGTTTCACGCCAAAATTGTTTCAGTCAACGATTTTGGCCCTTAAAAACCGTGACGTTTAAAGGTGAAGTGAGTGATTTCTGAGAAACACTGTTGATATTTGAAATCAACCTAAACAAACACACCCCTCCCTTCATTGCTCCGCCCCCAAAACGCACTAACACTGAATACAAGAGTGGATGTCTCTTGATTATAACTGAGGCACAGCAAAATAATGCTTCACGAAAAATAGTGAAGCTGTACAGCATGTTCATTTTTTGTTCAAGAGTATACAAGCAACCAGCAATGACAGTCAGAACGGTCCTGTTACTATCGCGAACATTACAAAAACCGCATATCTTGGTTCTGTGAAACATAGAAAACCCAATATTACTCATGTACAAACAACGCAATGTAATTACAACTAATCTCAGTGTTTCAACCACAGAAAGACATCAATAAACAGCTTTTATCTAGAGAGCAGTATTTTGCTAAATACATGCACTGTATTACATATTATATTTTAACTTAACCTGTTAGCAATGTCTTCATTTTTTTTTAATGTTTGAATAAATTGGTCTTCAATTTCTTGGTAAAATATAAACATTTAAATGATGGCTATAATTTAAGTACAAACTTAATTCTATTATTAAAAAAAGTTCATATAAAAACTGCCTTATGTACAAACAATTATTTGTGTAAATAAACTTGTTTGATTTTCTGAAAATTAATATGTCAGTTTTTAGTTAATTCATGAAATTAAATGTAAAAATCTAATATTAAATTTAGTAATAAAAAAAATAAAAAAATAAAAAATTAGGTGCATTCTCAATTTCGGTTAGGGCCCAGAATTTATTTCGGTGCGTCACTAATTTTTTATTTTAAT
Organism: Rhinichthys klamathensis goyatoka; assembly: GCF_029890125.1. Taxonomy (NCBI): domain Eukaryota; kingdom Metazoa; phylum Chordata; class Actinopteri; order Cypriniformes; family Leuciscidae; genus Rhinichthys; species Rhinichthys klamathensis. The sequence continues at coordinate 463,804 of NW_026606776.1, forward strand.
AATTTACAATCACTTTTTATACATTTCAAAACAAAAATAGTTTTTTTTTTTTTTATGTTTAACTGTGTGATATATTACAATTATATCATAGTATTATAATCAATTTGTGGTTTAAGACATTTTGGTGCATCACTAGACTCCATATGCCACAATAGCTGAACTAAATACACAATGCATTAGTAGTGCATACAGTTCTTTTTGAATGGCCCACTCATTAGAACTAGAATGCCCTCGACATGGCAACGCGGGCATTAGAGCAACAACGCATAGTGAGCTGGAAAGTGTAGTTCAGCTATTCATTCAAGATCATTCAGCCCTGCAGCTAACCTGGTCATGTGACAGCCTTCTAAAAGAGCATCACATGACTAAAGACTGACATTCCTCAAGGCTACATCACAGCTGATTCTTTAAACCCCCACCCCAATAAAAAGAGTTGAGCGAGAGAGATCTTTGGCACCATTTCTATCCCATCAGAGCTCAGTCCAAATCCCCTCAGCCTGATGATCAACAAAGGCTGCTTTGTGGAGCCGTTCATGACCCTCTCCTGCAAAACCTGACCACCAACCCTCTCGACCAAAAACAAATGAGGCCATGTCTCTTATTCAATGCATAAGGGGGAATCAAGAATACAGTTAAAAAAGTAATATTGTGAAATATTACCATTTAAAAATTTGCATACATTTTAAAATGTCAACTTTCAGCTTCACTACTCCAGTCTTCAGTGTTACATGATCCTTCAGAAATCATAATTTGATTGATTTGATGCTCAAGAAACATTTCTTATTATTATCAATGTTGAAAACAGTTGTGCTGCTGTTCGTGGAAAAAGGTTTTGTTTTTTTGTGATTCTTTGATACACAGAAAGTACAAAAGAACAGCATTTATTAGAAATAGAAATCTTTATAACAAATGTCTTAATACTGTCACTTATGTCCTTGCAGAAAAGAAGTATAAATAGACTTGAAGTGTGCATTAAATTAAGCATGTTTTGAAATGGACAAGCAGGCTTACTCGTCTCAAAATATCGGCCGGACTATAATATAAACGTGAGGATTCAATTAAAAGATACACCAGGGTTCCTACAGGTTTCTTCAAGTTAAATTCAAGTCTTTTTAAGACCATTTATATAAAAAATTAATACCTATTTCACGTCCCTACCAGCAAAGAAAAACAAATTCTTTCAACTTGTTCATTTATTTTTCAAATGAGGAATGGGTAAAAGATGATAAGCCAAGCAGGTGTGAAAAATAAAAACATTTCAGTAGGCCACAAGTTTGCCGAACAATGTTAAGTTGTGTTTTAAAATTAGCTAGCTACTTATTCCATGCTGGGAATATGGGGAACTGAGAGACCCCTGAACAATAAACATCAAAAATCATAATAATCGTGGTTGACAAATGAAACTTTAGGAAAAATACAATACGGAGAAGTTACATACAGCAGTGTTAATTTTGACAGCAAATTTTGATTTAGTTTTAGTCTCAGTCTTTTGACTAAAAATATGACTAAAACTAATTTTAGTCATATTTTAGTCATCTGAATTGTTTTAGTTTTAGTCTAGTTTTAGTTGACGAAATACAATGAGATTTTAGTGATTTTTGATTTTAGTTTTTTTTAGATTTTCTAAATCTACTGTACACTATATTTTAGTCGACTAAATCTACTGTAGATTTAATGGTTTTAGGTAAATTGTAATGCGTTAATTTAGAATTTCTCTAAAATTTCCAAACCCATACACTCCCGGAGAAAACATATATTATTAACCTATTAATATGAATGATTTTTAAGTTTGAACATGCAATACAGATCCAGATTTAACTACTGTGACTTAAAAAAAATATCTTAAAATTTAATAAAACCACTTTTCCTAAAGTAAAACACAGTCTTCTTTTCAATTAATGACATATGCATTCTTTATAACAACTTACATACATCATCCTTTATTCTTTCAAGTAGACAATTATTTGTATGAATTAAATATAATTAATCCTTATTAAAGCTATTAACAAACAGTGAATGTTTTTCTCTTTTTATTTTGTTGCTTGATCAAAATTAATGACACAGACTGCATTATGTTTATTGCCACTGTCACTTTAAGACATCGGCCAATGGGACTTTGGACTTTAGATCAGCACGTTACAGTACAAATGTGTGCATCTACCACACACGCAGGACATCAGTTCTGACTGGATCGCTTCAAAGATCGACATTAACATTTTCATCTAGTTTTTATTCGTTGACGAAAATGTCAACGATTGAAAAAGTCAATGATGTTCGTCATAGTTTTTGTCATTCAAAACTAGGTTTTATTTAGGTAGCATCTCATTTTCGTCAGTGAAGAATGTCGTTGAAGAAAAGTTTTCGTCATTATATTCGTCAATGAAACACACTGACATACAGCACAATTTTTAAGACCCAGACATCAAAATTTAAGACTTTAAAGTATTATTTCCAAATTCATAAATTCAATGCTTTTAAGGCTTTTTAAGACCCCGCGGGAACTCTGTACACAAGCAGAACTGTTTCACCTTTTTCTTTTTTGACACTAAAGGCCAAATTCTAGCTTAATTCTTCAGGGGGGAAAAATTGAGATATCAAATTAAGCATTAACTGTACAGTTTACAAGGGCATTATTGTTCACCCACCTCATGAAAAACATCAAGACAACAAGATTTATTTCCCAGTCTTCACCCTGAGAGCAGTTATGGAGCGCCAAATCAAATAAAAGAGCATAAGCTGAGAGAAGGATCAGGATTTCATTTCCTCAGGTCTTCTAGAACAAACCTTGAGCGAGTCCACCAGATCCTCCACCAGGAAGAGTCGTCGCAGCTCTTTAACAACAGTGTTGATGTGCACCAGAACTGTGTCACTGTACTTATGAACCGTCTCCGTAGGGATCGCGATATCCTTATCCAGATACATCCTGTACAGGAGACAGAAGGTTTACCGTGAGACTAAAGCTCCGTTTTATGAACCTAGTGAGCAAGCAAGACTGATCATGCCAAATGATCATGACATTTATGATTAATGCCCTTTTTAGTTCGCCATCAAGTTAGGAAGACCATGACATTTAACTAGTTTTACAATCCTTTTACTCCCAGGTAGAGTTGCACGATTTATCGTTAAAAGATTTGCCATCTTGATCCGAACACCCACGCAATCTTATTTTTTTAATGTCAAAAATGTAGCTGTCTGTTTATTAAGCCTTTGAAAAGTATAATCACGGAGGAACATTCAAATCTGCGTTCACGCTGCCGCTGACCCAGAGAGAGCAGTTGTCATGCATTGGCTCCTCAAATAGTCTTTAACCATTATGGTATAATACCGTATCATTATTTCTATCTTACAATAATTCATATTAAGTCACAGAAGTACTGGGATACAAGTTTATAGTTTGGATATAAACAATGCGTGTTTTCTACAGCGATCAAAACAGAGTAAACCACCTTTTGAAACTTGACACTTCAAGTAAAGATTACATCATTACACCAGTAGGTGGCAACAAGTGACAAACGTATGTTTTATCGAATCATTTATTCAAATCAAGAGTCGTTCAAAAACGCTGATATGTCCAGAAGGTGTAATGAAACGAGTGAAGTATTTATCAGTCATTGAATCACTCATTAAAACGGATTTAAAAAAACTAATTTATATATATATATATATATATATATATATATATATATATATAGTAGTCAACATTTCAAGTGGATCAAAAAAGTTCATCAAAGTTATCCTAAGACAAGAACGGTATTCAAAATGCATGTATATCCTGTCCTTGATGAAAGGTTTTGATCCACTTGAAATGTTGACTACGATATATATATATATAAAAAATATTAGGGGTGTAACATTAATTTATAAATGGGTGTCATCTTTGAAGGATAAACAAATAATGTTTTGGTCATCACATTAAAATAACATTTAAATATGAGAGTTCAGATGCAAAAGCCATTTGAAATCTTCTAGAATGATATTTTTTAATCAAGCTTGTATTTAAGTTCAGTAATTTCAGTTAAATGGCAATGAAGATTACCTATTAATTGTCATTTGAGTGAAATTACTGAACTTAAATATACAAGCTTCATAAAAATGATCATTCTAGAAGAAAATTTCAAATGGCATTTAGAGGCTTTTGCATCTGAACTCTTCATATATTTATTTATATAATATTTGAGTTTTGAAGTGCTGGAAAAAGATGTGTGAAGTACTTGAAAGCATTTCACTATTCCAGCCACACTGGTTACCATTTAGTGTTACCAAATAAAATCCATGGTGAATGTTGCTGGTCTGTGGACGTAAAGTATTACTAGTTCATTCACGGCACAATGTTTCTCCTGGTTTCCACGTCAGCGCTGTTTGATCTAATAAAGATCTACGGTTAACAACGGAGAAATGTGAATGCTTCTCACTAGATCTCGCAGCGATGTTATTACTTCAGTGGCGAATTCAAATGTTTTCTTTACTGGATCTCTTAGCACTGTGTAGTAACAGTGTCGCTTGATCGAGATCGGCTCGCGCTACACAGATGTTGCTGGTCCGAACTTATAAACTGTCCGTGAAGCACAATATAATGAGTAGCGCAGTTTCGTTCCGCTTTCATTACGTTTGCCATTTGATGTTGCGCAACGTTGTGGTGATCGCGCCAGCGCGAATTTTGTCAGCAGGAAAAATGGTCCAAGGAATCGTTCGGTTTGTTTGCGTACCGAACCGGAAGCCTCGAACCGAAACGGTTCAATACGAATACATGTACCGTTACACCCCTAATATATATATAGAATTAGTTTTTTTAAATCCTAGTCAACATTTCAAGTGGATCAAAACCTTTCATCAAGGACAGGTTATACATGAATTTTGAATACCGTTCTTGTCTTAGGATAACTTTGATGAACTTTTTTGATCCACTTCAAATGTTGACTACTCTGTGTGCGTGTGCACGCGTGTGTGTACGTGTGTGTACATATAGGATGTAACGGTTCACTGTAAAAGAATGTTTAAAGTGTAACTCGACCCCTGGTCAGAGCTTAACTCCATCCACTGGCAACAATATTTGGAAAATGCTGGAAAAGTGGGCAGAGACAGAAGGGACGAACCGAGGGCAGAGCTGGGGGTGGGGGTGGGGTGGCGTGGGGGCTCGCGTGTGTCAGCAGTGACGGATTGATCGACACATGGGCGTAATCTGCGGGTGGGACATGTCCCCACCACTATTGGCATGGATGTACCAATACAAATAAATAAAACATCTCCAGTTAACTCCAGCAGAGCATTAATTTAGTTAAATAAAGAGGCAATCTAGCGCTAAAATTAGTTGATCATTTGATTTTAAAAAACAAAGTGCTCGTTGGCGCTGCGATCAGTGGTACGTACAGTGTTCTCTTGTCTTCACACGCTTCAATTCGTTGCGGAGAGACTCTTTCCGGTGAAAGCACAAAACAAAATGCACACATACGTGTCCCTGCTTGATATACAACCACTGATAAACAATAGGTTTTGATGAGAAAAAAGAAAAACACATACACGTACACATAAGAACCCAGAACCTGACACGCTTGGCAAAAGTTCTGCCACTGGACCATTACATGCGTAGAACAGTCGGATCTATGCGTTTATTCACGTGAAAATTCTCCCCACTAACAACATATATTAGATCTCATTAAACAATCAATGAAACAATGTAACATTTAAATCGATTGCTGGACATCATAATGTTATTGTACATACATCTGATTTATGATTTAGCATTGTATTAGCATCTCATCAATTCGAGCCGCTGGCCGCTGGCTGAAACTGCGGTCTTAACTCCCGATGCCGACGCTGCTAGCGGAGTGTGTGGTGAGCTCGTGCCAGGGCGAGGGTAATGGCCGTTGGGAGAGCCTGCATACGTCACGCGGGGAAACAACTTCAAATAAGAAAACTCAACTGCAGTAGCCAGCGTTCAACTCGAAGGCAGCACTGACGTTTTTACACCATATATTGTAGAATTAAAACACTTTATACCCAAATGTCAAAACATTTACTCGCATCAATGAACAGCACTAATAAAGCACCAGTCTTGCAGATCATTAACTAAAACGCATCTATAAGATGGTTTGTTTTGGAGTCGAGCCTAGCAGTTTGATCAAAATTAAGTATATAAAAACACAAATATAGCAACCATTTCACTTCCAAAACAACTTTAAGAATCTTTGTTTTTAACTACTTTGAAATAGATGTGGAACGGCAAAAATAGAGGACTTAAGTTTGGCAGGGAGTCAAAGCCAACAACGTGTAACACCTCCTGTAAGCCCAGAAGCTAAGCTCCACAGATCTACCTCCTTACATAAACTGGAACACAAACTGATCAAAGCAGGATTATCCTAAACGTTTTACACTCAGGCGACGCAAAGTGAACAAACCACGGAGTGGAAAAATGGGAGCCTGATGCCGTCACGATATGCATGCAACAAGTGTGTGCGTTCCTCACTTGAAGGGGTGTCCATCCTCGGACTTCTGAACAGCCTGTAAAATGCCTTTGTATATCCTGAAGGAGATGGTGACAGACAGCAGGGCAAGGGCCACGTAGGAGAGAACGCTGATAATACTGCAGACGCTGAGGGACAGCAGCAGGAACAGACTGGCTCCAAACACCACCCCCGTCCTCTGCAGATCTCGCCAGTACAGCAGGTCCACCACTGCCGGCAGAAACAGGAGTTACGTCAACCCTCGACAGACAGATGACCAAACTTTTGTGATTAAAGGGATAGATCACCTAAAAATTACAATTCTGTCATTAATTAAATAACTCACCCTCGTGTCATTTCAAACCTGTAAGACTTTCATTCACATTTGGAACACAAATGAAGACATTTATGAAATCGGAGAGATTTCGGTCCCTCCATTGACAGCTACGCAACTACTACTTAGACGCTTCATGTGAACAAAAGCCTAAATTCAATCGGTTCATCGTATAAAGCGATCGGGTCTCTTCAGAAAATTTGGACTAAACCACTCAATTCGTTTGGATTAGTTTTACAATCTCTTTATGAACTTTTTGGAGTGTTAAAGTGGTAGTTGCGTAGCTGTCAATGGAGGGACAGAAATCTCTCAGATTGCTTCAAAAATATCTTCATTTCTGTTCTGAAGATGAATGAAAGTCTTCCGGGTTTGGAACGACTTGAGGGCGAGTAGATGACAATTTTCATTTTTGGTTGAACTATCTTTAATACAAAAAGAAATTAACACTTTTAAAAGCACATCATTATAAGAATGTTAACCCAATTTTCATAAGCAAGAAATTCTCCTCTCATGACCTTAATTTTGTGATCATTATGAAAGAACGTGAATGAGAATTAAGGAGTTAAATTACTATGTAGAACAAAAAAACAAATGGGTTTACATTAAGGTCTCTTTAGTATTTACATTAGTGAAAGCATTAAACAATGAGCCATACATTATAATATTTACTGACCTATAATGTTAGTAAATTAAAATACACAACCGTTCATTGTTAGCTCATGTTTATTGAACAATATGGTTACACTTTACAATAAGGTTTAATTTGTTACCATTGGTTAACTAACATTAACTGACAATGAGCAATATATGCGTTATAGTATTTATTAATCTTTGTTAACATAATGTAGTATTGTTGGTTAATGTTAACTAATGTAGTTAAACCAGAACAAACTGAAACTTTTTGTAAAGTGTTCCCAACAAATTAAAATCTGATAAGGGTTGTTTATAATAAAACATTTCTCGATAACAACGATATGCAAAAATTATTACTTTAAATACTTTGTGTTAAAGAAAAAGGCCAAATTACTTCAGTTAGTTGTCAAATGAGACATTTAGTCAACAACGTTGATATCAAATATGACCAAATATAAATTAACATTATACCTTTATTTTGGAATAAAGACTTAACCAGAATACAAATCTTAGTCATAAAATGTACATGTAAACATGGCCAGTGTATAAGAAGTTGAAGAACAGGAAAGAGGATAGTTAAATGGTTAAACTGCTATGGATGGTTATTATGGATTCACAGATGATTTTAATATACAAATGACTTGTGACCACACTGAACATCAAAATAAGGCAGGCATTCATAAAGGACAGCATGGCATGTTTCATGGTGTGATCATGTTCAATTCGGACTTTACAGCAAACCTAGTCTGTTCGTGCTAGAGGCAGGATAAAAATAGGACAGAAACCTCAGTCAGTCAGTCAGTCAATGACCCTTTAATAATTAAACCTAGTCTACTATGTGCCAACATATCTGGTCAGAGTTCATGACAAGTCAGCATGCATGCGCTATCTTCTCACTGCTTTTCTAAAAGACAAACATCATCCACACAAAAAGCCAGTGTTTTAATCAATAACTGAGAAGCACTTTGGTTCGTTCAGCAGAACATGCTGCCCTTCCTCTTGTACTCTTGCCAACAGACCGTTGCATAATCTTATCGAAACTGAACAGTTCGCAAAGTATTAATGTGCCACATTTTCGAAGCTCAACAATGCATGCATATCTGCTCATAAATTTTAATGTGTACTATTATAATTAACCCGACAAAATATGACAAGTCGAGCGGGCTCATCTAAACCCCCGGAATAAAACCTGCATTTTATCCTCATGATTTAATTCTGAATATCGACAGTGCTTCTAAACACACTTTGCAATATAACTACACAAATCAAACAGTGGCACGTGGAGGAGGGACGAAATTACAGGTCGTTTAAAGGTCTAACTCACTAACTAACCTTGTTTGGAATCCATCTCGCTCATCTGCGATCAGACAGCCTGGGCCAAGAACCAAGAACACACGAGAAGCACGCGACTTCAATGACAAATGTGACTTCCTGTTGAATGGGATGATTTTTAAAACAAAAGTCCCTCAGTAATCCAGTACATAAAAGTCCGCTTAATCCGAGTCATACGCAGTGCTGGCCCAAATAAATGTAAAAAAAAAAGAGAGAGAAAAAACCCCTTTTTTTATATATCAGTGCATTTATCAGAAAAGCAGAAACAAATGTTGACCTCATAAAAGTTCAGTATTTTTTTTTTTTTTAAACACCTTATTTACTTTTTACTAATATTTCTTTGAATTGTCCAACACTTATATGGATTGCTAGAGAGCACGTGTTGGTAGATAGATTCCATATACACTACATTTTAAAAGTCTGGGGTCGGTAAAACACATTTTTTAAAATGTTGGCTGCATTTATTTAATCAAAAATACAGTAAAACTGTAATATTGTGAAATATTACAACAATTTAAATGAACACTTTTCTATTTTAATACATTTTAAAATGTAATTTGTTCCTGTGGTGAATTTTCAGCATCATTACTCTGATCTTCAGTGTCACATGATTTTTCAGAAATCATTCTAATATGCAGATTTGCTGCTCAAGAAACATTATCATCAATGTTGAAAACAGTTGTGAAATAATTTTGTAGAAATAGTGTTACTTTTTAATGCCTGTTTTTCTTTAATAAATAGGCAGTTTAGAACAGGATTTATTTGAAATAGAAATCTTTTGTAACATTATAAATGTTTTTACGGTCACCTTTGATCAATAATGTGCTCTTGCTAAATAAAAGTTTTTATATACATCTTTCTGACCCAAAAATTTTGAACAGTAGTGCATTACATGTTCATCATTAAATGTCAGAAATATCTAGAAGACTAAATGGTCGAGAACCAGTGATAAGTATAACCAGTTTTGTTTCTCATTGTTACTCAAAACTAACTATAAAGTGTTTCTGAAACCGAATGTACAATGACACGACAGAATGACAAATCTGGGCCCAAAATGGCCAAATCTTATCCAGTCACCATATTTCACAGGCCCTGATGTCAGACACAATGTATCCATCCAGGAAACAAATCCGTAAGCCAACATTCACAAGGGTTCACAGAAGTTTACATCAGACGTCAGTCTTCATTACATGTTCCCAGCTTGATTTCATTGTCACAATCAGTGCCAACTTGCATAAACAATTTAAATAGCAATGCAGGCCCTCCCGAACATCTGAGAACAGCTAGAACACGATGACAAATGATGCCAAACACACAGAAATTAAAAATAAAATGAATTAATTGTTGCTCAAAGCAGCAGTGACATACTCCTCATGTTGTGGGAAATGGCGCATCGTATCTTTTTCGAAAAGCACTGAATTCAGAACATGCAGTCAGTTCAACATTTTGTGCCGCAAACAGGCAGTTTGCCAATAGCATTCTCTGGCAGAGGGTTAAATGCTTGCCGTTGCAATATGCTTTGTAATCAAGACATCACAGACCATTTACTCAAGGCAACTAGAACATTCTCTCCCACAAGAAACCTTTGCAAGCAAGACCACAAAACCAAGCAAAACTCACTCACAGCTTTACCCAATAACATTTATGGACAAGGCAAGCAGAAAAATCATCATTTTAGTTCATTTTCAGGCCGATTAGGGCAAAACAAGCATATACCCTGTTCTTTCCAGTTCTTTATCTCCATCCCAGAGCTTGTCATAGAAGTCGTGTTATCTGAATTGGCGTACATCAGTCATACATTCCAGTCAAGAGTCTGCAGAAGAGGTGGTCGGGGGTGAGGAAGGAGGTACGAGCCTCTGGCTGGGGCAGGACAGGACTGAAGGGTAGAGAGAGACGCTACGGCTCTCCTAGCAGATCACGTTCTGCAAAGGCCAGCACTGCTGAGGTCAGCTGACCACATTCAAAGGTGTTGAACGCAGTGTACTAGTAACATGAGGTTTCAGCACAGCATCAGCTGGATCATACTAAATGGCTGTCATTCGGGTTCACGCATGTGCTAGAATCACAAAAATGACATCCACATTTTCTATGATGATGCAGTTAGCATTTCGGATGTCATTTTTGACCTGTCCCCAGTACCTCGGTTATGATGAAATCAAAAGTGTTTTTAGTAGAAACATTTAGATTTAGGGCTGGGCATTGACACATATTTCATGATGCAATAGATTCATTTGTTCATATCAGGTACAATAAACTTTAATTTTAGCAATTATTTTTTTCTTTGAGAAATTGACAACTGATTTGTATAACATTTAAATTGCAAGAGAGTTTTTGTTACAATAATAAAGTTATCCATTTTTTTTTTTAAATGACAATTATGTTTTACTACACATAAAAAATAAAGCAAAATGTTTAAAATGGTGGTTTTCATGAATACTTGTTTTCCTGATGGACTTATTCAAACTTACATTGAATATTGTTAAGTACATGAACAAGAACATGTTAAGTAAACATAATGAATATTTAATATAGTGCATATATTTAGCAAAATGCTCTGTGGGGTTAAATAAAAACTAAAAAATATATATAATAATAATGGTGGAAAAGGCAAATAACAAAAAGACTAAATATTACACAAATTAAGACGAAGATAGAAAATACAAAAATAAAAGCCAATTCCAAATATTAATAAACCTTTTAGTTTCATGACCTAGACGACATAATTTGTCCCGACATTTAAAATTTGAGATGGCACAAAGGAGCGATTTATTTAGCACTTGAACACAATATTTATCTGGTTCAATAGTTCAAACTTAAGATGAAAAAAAAAAAACTTACAAAACTGGAAAAGGCAGCTTTTCATAAATAATGACCTACATGCAATAACATTATGAAGCTGGTGTGTGCAATAATCTGGTTTGGGCCCAAATGAAAATCAAGAGAGTCTTGGTTTAGTCATGACACTAATTTGTATCAAAATTGTCCCTTTTTCTACTTTGGGTAACAGATTGTTAGTCAGACACAGTCTGCCCTTTAGACTGTAACGTTTATGACAGGCTTTCATTGAAGCAGCGATGTATAATGGATGATTTATGAAGCCCGTTGTGGCTATGGGTCATTGCGTTTTCCGAGTAGTGTAAACTCGGTCACCGAACTAACTTGCACACTAGTGCTCAGTCTGTTGTTTACAATTATAGGCTATGTGAACATTAAGTATTTGATACTAGGTTAAAAACAACATTGTATTCGGATTTTTACATAGACCTATAAATTAATGAACACATTTTATTTTAATAAATAGATCGACTGACAAAATTGCTTGCACAAATATTCCACACGATGGCAGTATAGGGACAATCAAGATGACGTTGAAACATTTGACAATTTCTCAATGATCATTATAATGCAGTTCGTACACGCACGCAGTAAAGTGGGTAAAACGCTTATTTTTAATAAGAATCACATTAGATAAGGTATTTTTATAACAGATTGTAATCCGTAATACAGATTGTAGGCTAATCCGTTCGTACCCATACGCATCCGTTCAAAAACTATGCCAAACATTATAAATAGGAGACTTAAATTAGATAAAAACACCAAACTGTTTCATTGCAATAGACAAAACAGGTAAAAAGTCACTTAGTCTTGATTAATACATGTAACGTGAATTATTTAAACGGATCTGACGTCATGTCAATACTGGTGTTACATGTTGGATGGATAACTTGGCTTAAAAGTTTATATTGGTAACAGTTTATATTCGGTGGTGGTGGTGATACCACAAGATCCCTGATTGAAAATCAAATCTGAATGATAAAGTTTCAAATGCATAATGTACTTACATGAACACGACGATTTAGATGGTGTGACTGTTGTTTTCTCTTCTTTTTCTTCTGATTTTGCCGGTTTTGTTGTTGCATCTCCAAACGCACCGATCAGTGCTGGCTTGGCAGCTTCTGGTTCTGGTTTAGAGGTGGATGGTGGTTCTGGTTCTGGGTCTGAAAAGTCCAGCAGTGGCTCCTCGGTAACGTTACGTGGCAGTGTGGACCTGTGCCTCTCGAGCGCATCTTTCGCTCCTCCTGCCAGATCTAAAATATCTTCCACCTCAGAAACATCCGCCGTTGCCTCTCTAAGCGAGAAATCAGTCACTTCATCCAGCAGAGAGTTCACGTGTTTGTCAGCTCGGTGTTCTCCTTCTTCATGATGCAAGCCATATGAAGGTGTCGTGGAGCTTATTTGATCATCCATTGTTAACAATAATTTTACACCGCTAAATAAAAGTAACTTATTCAAAACGAGTCCTTTTGATTTAAGAAAATGAATTTTCAAAACTTCTTCAGCACACCAGCGAGAGTATACGTCAGGTTCAAAGCGGGCCTAAACCGCAGAAACGGCGCAACTGTTTGACTAGACTAGAGACGCTTAGTTAAGGGAAGTGCATGTAAATTCGGTTAACTCTTTTATTGGCTGAATGGTGAAAAGGGGCGTTTCGGTGACGCCCAAACACCTCCATACTTGCTACACTACGCTCTTAATTAGGGGAAGTGTATGCGCGTTTCTGGTATTTGATTGGGTGAGCAGTGAAAGTGGGCGGGATATAGCCGCTCCCATACTTTCTCTTCCTGAACAGTAAAGTATGTGGAAAATGGCCGAGTGATGCATTTCAAACAGCTTACAAACAGAAACATTACTATTTTTAATGTTCTTAAAAGAAGTCTCTTATGCTCATCAAGCCTGCATTTATTTGATCAAAAGTAGGCATACAGAAAAACCAGCTACATTGTGAAATAGAATTACAATTTAAAATACTGGTTTTCTATTTTAATATAAAATATAATTTATTCCTGTGATGCAAAGCTGAATTTTCATTTTCAGTCTTCAGTGTCACATCCTTCAGAAATCATTCTAATATGCTGATTTGATAGTTAGTATCAATGTTGTGCTCCTTTTGGAACCTGTGATACTGTTTTCAGGATTCATTTATTAATAAAAAGTTAAAAAGAACAGCAATTATTCAATATAGAAATCTTTTCAATTTAAATCTTCACTATCACTTTTTAACAATTTAACACATCCTTGCTGATTAAAAGTATTCATTACTTTCAAAAAAGAAAGAAAAAAATTACTGTCCCCAAATGTTTGAACGTGTATATTGTTACAAAAGATTTCTATTTTAAATAAATCCTGTTATTTTTTTTTTTTTTTTTACTTTTTATTCATCAAAAAATCCTGAAAAATGGTATCACGGGTTATAAAATAAATATTAAGCAACACATAACTTTGATAATATTGATAACAAATCATCATATTAGAATGATTTATGAAGGATGTAACACTGAAGACTAGAGTAATGGCTAATGAAAATTCGGCATTGCATCACAGAAATTATTTATATTTTAAAGTATAGGCCTATTCAAATAGAAAACCATTATTTTAAATTGTAAAAATATTTCACAAATATTGTTTTTGTATTGTTTTTCGTGCATTTTTGATCAAAATAACGCAGGCTTGATGAGCATAAGAGACATCTTTCAAAAAACATTAAAAATAGTAATGTTTCTAAACTTTTCCAAATATATATGACCATTACACACACACACACACACACACACACACACACACATATATATATATATATATATATATATATTCTTTCTCTCTCTTTCTCTCAAGGTTCAATAAACTCTGAGAAGTCTGAACATTGTGTACTTGACTAACATGATGGAGTGTAAATGTTATCTTTGTCACAGTCAAAAGATCGATCAACAAAGTAATCCAGGTGGATCCAGATACTGTGACCTGCTTGTAAAATTACAAGAATCACTTGCAAATTGTTCATGTCTCTATGATATCCCATAAGTCTCGGGTCCCTCCTTTCGTGGAAACTGCACGTCTGATTACTTGAAAAAATGTGTGCACTTCAAACCCCTAACCCTGCAAAAGGGATTTCAATAAAGTACTACTATATAATTATGGTCAAAAGGAGCACAATTTATGAGCTATAAATTGATCATCAGCTGTTTGAGCACAATAAGTTGATCTTTCAAGTCTTCCTGCAGATTCTGGTGAGTCAGTGCATGTCTGCTGGGGCAGATGTCATTGTCTGTCGTCGGTGTGAAAAGGAGACAAAGGCAGATTTGAGGGATAGTTTGTCCTCTCCAGATACTGCAGTCTCCATTATCATTGGGGAAGCAAAGTGCCAAACCAGTTCTGAGGGGTCTTTGTGCTGCACTGAGTCATGCTCGGCTGACTGGCCCTTCTCCCCTATTGATCGATTAACCATCTATGGCTGAGTTCTTTGGACTGTGCCAAAAGACAAGTCATAATCCATATTAACGTCTGTAAAAGAAAGGAAGCAGGAATATTTGGATCTTGGATTAAAAACTTTTTACAGTTAAAATATTTAATCATCTCACTCATGTTGCTGATTCATAACAGTTATCTTGAAATCCATTATAATGATTAGTCAGTGTACTTGTTATTTCCCAGAACACAAAGCTCTGTCATCTTAGTCAGAGCAAAGGAGTCTCCCAGAACTTCCTTTGTTAAACATTCTGAATCATCAACATGATCTTTGATCATCTAAGGTTTGTAATTTGTGTTATGTTCTAATGAAGCAATTAAGTCAATGGCATGCTACTGTTTCAATTTACAAGCTTTGCAGCCTATACATTGGTGATTAACTAATGAAAATATGAATTACACACATTTCCAAGAAAGCATTATTTTATTATGTAAATCTATTAAATTGCATGCTTACTGAAACGTAAATTATTTCAGAGATATAGGAAGGAGGAGACATCCCACTCATAGAAATCTGATCAATTTAATATTTGCTCTCTCTCTCTCTGTCAAGATTTCATGTTTCTTTGGCAGTAAAATTAGTCTTCTTCTGTTCGGGGTGTTTTGTGGGTTTGCCATTCCAAATTTGGAAGAAGAATCTGGCTGGTATTTATTACTGAGTTTTGCAGGTCAATGAACTGTGATCTTCACAGCATTAAACTCTCAGGGGTGTGGCTTCACTTGGCAATGAAAACAATCTCTTATCACTCTGCTGATCTGAACTTCTTCAGCTATTTCAACCTAATTAAGAGTACGAACAACCCAATCATTACATTTGTCATGGCTTAGGCGGTTTCTCCAGTAACTGGTTTGTTGGCAGAAATCAGACTCATTATAATTGCTGAGATGTTTCTGCAGACAGCACTAAATCATCATGCATCATATCATAGACATAAAGAGAATAAACTTTCCCACTGAAAAGTAAACAGAGTTTTAAAAGGGGGAAAAAATAATTAAATTAAAATGTTATTAAATAAAATGAATGTTCACACAGAATGAATATTCTGTTATTAAGGCAGGGTATAGGCAGTTTGTTTCTAAAACACTTTTTCCCAAATTTGTCTTTATATAGCCTACCAATACATATCTAAAATGTAAGTACTCTGAAAAGCAGAGTAAAAATCGAGTGTCTGTAGTCCTCTCAGGGCTGCAATAAACACAGCTACTCTTTCCATTCGGGACGAATGCAATGATTGGCTGGGCGCCTGTCACTCTCCCTCGCTACCATGGCTACTTGAGATGCATGGATGGGCTATTATCCATCCGCACCAACGTTTTTGACCAATTTTTAAAACCACACCCGCCCGCCATACGCTGATTGGGCGATACAAGGCGCTGTTGATGACAGCCGCGAGACTAGAAAGCTCTCAGAATATCAGCAGTGAACTCCGTCTCCGATCGGTGCGCAGGGAAAAAAATAAATAAATAGCCTATAAATAAACGTACTAAAGCAAACCTGACCTTATCTTATTTTCATTGTAGCCTAATAGAAAACGCATTTTGGCACATAATTTCAACATGCTGCTATGGGGCGCCGTTTGTAAAGCGGCTCACGCTGAAAATAACAGCAACATTTTGTCACATTTAGCTTCAAACAATGCAAAACTGGTATCACATCACACACTTGTGATGCACCATATTAAACGTACCCGTCTTGTGGCTGTCATGAACATAATCTGCTTCGCAGGATTTGCAAATTACATAGCCTGCACTGGTGTCATACTGATTTACCACTTTGTAAAACTTATTCCAGGCAACACTTTTCTAACCTTCTATTTCCTTTGTTTTTAATTCTCCTTTTTTGAGTTTGTCACGTACCTCCTTCGCCGGCGTTGCCATCTCTGATAATAACAAGCAGTCTCATAGACTCGACTAGCTGCCTGATGAAAATTTGACTATTTCAAAGTGTGGTCGATTTTTTTTTTGATGTAGGTATAGTCAGATAACAATATTTCACAATGTATACATATATTTTTCATTTGTTTGGTTCAACCGCCCGCCACCCGCCCGAATTTAATAAAAAAAAAAATTTCGTCACGCCATCCGCCCGATCCGCGGTTTATCTGCGGAGTCCGCGGCTGTAACCGCCAACCGCGCATCTCTAATGGCTACCACCCCTGCTGCTACAGGAGCAGCCCACATGTGCGCAACCGGTTGACTCGCTCATTTCGGTACCGGCCGGAAGCTAGGAAGTCTCACAATTATGGCAGAAAAAGAGCAGTCAAAATTCCCAGTACCACCTGTACCTGCATATATAGTCAGCGCAGGCAAACAAGGCAAAAAAAGGGGATGTCACTCCATGCACTGCATGCGCTCCTCTCCGCTCTTCGCTGGTAAATGCGTCCTCCAGCTGAGCGGTCGGCATCAGTTTTGCCATCAGGCACACACGCAAGGTCTCTCGCTCTCTCCCTCTCTGCCGTGCTCTCTCACCTTCACTTCCTCCTCACAATCATGAGTAGATCCACAGCTAGATCAATGAGTATAGAAGCACTATGATTACAATGACCTCCGATTGAAGTGTCACAAAATTCTGAAATTATCATACATTATGGGATTTTTTTTCATTATTGATCGTACATCGTACAGAGGTCAAAATTATCGTACGTCTGGCAACACTGGTCGGCATCACGCGTTCATGTGTTTTGGGGGCGTGGCTTTGGAAGGAGCCCAGAAGGGAGGGGGTGGGAATTTCTCTGTTGGATACTTTCAAAATCCAGCAGTGTTCTGCTAGTTTCTCAAACTTACCTACCCTGCCTTTAATTCATCTCATGCAGTGTTGTTTTTGTTAACTAAAACTATTACAATCATTTTGGTAACTGAAATAAAGCTGAAATCAATGTCCTCCTTCCCATTCACACTGATCCACTAAAAATAAAATGAAAATGTATTCTATTCATTGGCCTGTACTATATAACACAGCCCTAATGTCATTCCAAACCTATATTCTAATTATTCAGGGGGAAATAAATGTAATGTATATGTTCATTCTGCTTTTATAGCCTATATAACAATGATTCATGGTCAGTACAGCATATAATGAAGTGCAAAAGCAGACTATATGTGCTATATTTGAAGTATTCTGCAGAATACAGAGAGAAGAATAAAGATAATTAGATTTAAGAGCTGGATAGCATACGTTTCTCAAGAGCGACATGAATGTATAAATGGCAATGATATAAACCGGAAAAGGTTTTCCTTTGCATTTTTTAAAAAGTTTCACGTACATGCGTCAACATTGTCAAAACAATCCCAGTTCACACTTTTACAGTCTATGGTTCACACTGATACACAAAAGCAACTAAAAACGCTGTATTTTGTATGTCAGGCCAATAGATAGCGTTTGTAAAGAAACTTTGTAAAGAAACACTACACGCCTACTGAAAACGTGATACGCATGCTCATGACGTAAACGTTTGCACAAATTTGTGTTTTTGTAGTTTACACAGACAATATAGGAATCATTTTCAAAAACTTGCACTTTGATACCAGTTTTCAAAAGTTTGCGTTTTCAGGCCAACAAAACATGTTACCATGTAAAATAAATGTCTAAAATGCATAAAAAGTTTTTTCTATTTTTAGTTTGTGCCGTTGAAGGTTTTTCCAAAAATTCTGCGTTGTTTGTGAAAAATGACAGCATATGGGTATCAAAACAACATGAGGTTGAATAAATGTATAAATCTATTACTTTAAAGTGGTTAAATACTCAAATGAGTGTTTAATTAAAATCTTTCGCAAAGTTATTTTTTCACCCCATAAGCATGCATAGTCATCAGCTTCAATGCCATTTGAGTGCAGTGTACATTTTATCTACACTGAAAGTATGCAATGCATCCCAGCTCATTGTAACTTTTATCTAGCATTATCTTTTGACTATTCCCATAAGCAGAGATACCTGATCTCATGGGTGCATGGCATCTGCTCTCTCATGTCACGTCTACACTGCACTGTAAAAAAATGCTGTTATGCAGCTGTTTGCCAGTAGATTTAAATTGATGTATATTTACTGGCAACAGTTTTGTTCAAAGTTAAATGAACATTAAACATTAACAAGTCTTTGTCTTTACAGAATAAAACTATAAAATAACAATCTAATGCAAAGCATTCTGGGAACCAGAAATCTTCATCAACCTTTTTCTGTTTTTTTTTCTTCAGATTTTGGTTCCCATTAATGCTTTGCATGAGGCTTATTTTAGTTTTATTCTGTAAAGATAAAGACTTGTTAATGTGTAATGTTCATTTAACTTTGAACAAACTGTTGCCAGTCAATAACATCTATTTAAAACTACAGTAAGTTACAGGCAAACAGCTGCCAGTAATACTGTAATTTCTACAGATTTTTTTTACAGTGTGCAGTTTAGATCTGGCTCTGGAGCTGTTCTGTATCTATACTTGCTCCCTCCCCTAGGCAATTATCACAGACGGAGACAGACCTGCTTTTGGAAAACTTCGTGTTGTGGCACACATGGTTTACAGGCTGCTTTCTTCATGGTGCAACTCTCTAACATCATGCAGCACCTAAGGTGTCAACAGTAATCACTCATGCCTGCTGGGTCAGTTGTCTCGCATCTAAAGACCATTGCATGTTTGTGTGTAAAAGGAGTATTTATGTGGTACATTCTTTTAAAAGGTGTGCTGACTTCTATATGAGAACATGCTGTTCAAAAACACGTCCCACTCGTCCAGATCTGGATGCACTTAAACAAAGAGATTAATTTCCTTATTTTACTTCTGCAGAGAAAAATAGATTTTTGGCAATGAGAGATGAAGCAAGAGCCATGTTATGCAAAGGATGTTGCCTGTGGTTACAAACCCAAGATTACACAATATTCACATAAGAACTGACCGAGCATTGCGCAAGTTAAATGGGTAAATTGGCCAACGTCCATTTGCTCTAACAAGGGCTGGAAAGGATGTATTACGTAATACAACAAAGAGGTAGAAAAATTGGCATGCTTGTCAGACATGACATAAGGAGGACTTTGTTGGACATTTCATGTGAAAGTCCTCTGAGCCCACCTAATGCATCAAGTGATCACATGACTGACTGAACTGAACTGAACTGAATCCATTTTCATTTCTGGTGAGTGAGCAACACTCATAGACAGTAAAAGAAATGGACAGAGCGATCTCATTGGAACTCAGTTGAGACAGTTGAAGCCCACTTTTAGCGATTTTTGAGAACTTCCGTTCCTGACGCGCAGACTCAGACCGACTCAAACTAAGCTTGATGACGTGAGCAACCTGTCTGACAGACGTTAATCTTCTAGTAGCTGTGCGTGAAAACTGCCAACGTTAATCTTGCAGAGACGGGGAACTTGAGCAAAGAGTTCTTTGGCGTGAGTGAGCAGGAGTAAGAATTCCGTTGCTTTTATGGACTCATCTATGGGCTTCTCCCTTGACGGGACGTCCCCCCGATTGCCTGCGAGCTTCTCCTCCTGTCTGTACGGTAATTTCTGTACAGCGCGACAGAGAGTCGAGTGGTTATGACGCAATCGTTAGCCTATTTTTACTAAATCTGTTTCTACGGGGCCATAATGTAACATAGAAGGTAATGGAGCCCTTTATACATTGTCGTGTTACTTTAGAAATAAACAATGGACAAATGGAGTCTTTAAACGCCTCAGATGTAAAGTTATTCGCTGTCAAATTGACGCCAAAATGAATGGGAGTCAATGGAAATGCTAACGCAAGTGAAGTTCTGCTACAACATGGCGGCACCCGGCCGGCTTCAACTTCCGGTCGATGGATTACCCCCTTGGCAACACTCAAGGGGGTAATCCATCGACCGGAAGTTGAAGCCGGCCGGATACCGCCATCTTGTAGCAGAACTTCACTTGCGTTAGCATTTCCATTGACTACCATTCATTTTGGCGTCACTTTGACAGCGAATAACTTTACATCTGAGGCGTTTAAAGACTCCATTTGTCCATTATTTATTTCTAAAGAAACACGACAATGTATAAATGGCTCCATTACCTTCTATGTTACATTATGGCCCTGTAGAAACAGTTTTAGTAAAAATAGGCTAACGATTGCGTCATAACCACTCGACTCTCTGTCGCGCTGTACAGAAATTACCGTACAGACAGGAGGAGAAGCTCGCAGGCGATCGGGGGGACGTCCCGTCAAGGGAGAAGCCCATAGATAATGAGTCCATAAAAGCAACGGAATACTTACTCCTGCTCACTCACGATAAAGGACTCTTTGCTCAAGTTCCCCGTCTCTGCAAGATTAACGTTGGCAATTTTCACGCACAGCTACTAGAAGATTCACGTCTGTCAGACAGGTTGCTCACGTCATCAAGCTTAGTTTGAGTCGGTCTGAGTCTGCGCGTCAGGAACGGAAGTTCTCAAAAATCGCTATAAGTGGGCTTCAACTGTCTCAACTGAGTTCCAATGAGATCGCTCTGTCCATTTCTTTTACTGTCTATGGCAACACTCAAGTCAAATTCTCTCATGCAGTGCCAACACTTGTTATAGCGCCCCTGGTGGTGTACATAGATTTCTCCCATATACACTCACACATTCACAAAATATAGCTGCCAACTCTCACGCATTGGCCGTGAGACACCCGCATTTGATTGGTTTCACACGCTCACACGCCACACTCCCGATTTCTCACGCTGAAGTGTCAACCCGGGCGGTCAAATGCCTGGAAGATGAGTTTATCTATATATCTACCTGTTGAGCCACTCGTGATCGACTAGTTATACCGCAAATTCGTTAAAAATCTCCCGTTATTTAGAGCGAGCGTGCATGCGAGACAGAGATTGTGCTCCAAACCGCATAGAGCAGTGTTTCTCAACCTCTCCTGCAGGGACCCCCTGACAGGCCATGTTTCTGTTTTAACCCTGAAATGGCACACCTGATTCAAGTCATTAAAGGCTTAATGAGTAGTTGACTAATTGATTAATTGAACTATTCCTACTCTAATTACTCATTAAGCCTTTAATTACTTGAATCAGGTGTGCCATTTCAGAGTTAAAACAAAAACATGGCCTGTCAGGGGGTCCCTGCAGGAGAGGTTGAGAAACACTGGCGTAGAGCGAGCGAGAGACCGCCCTCCCCCCCGTCAACAAATCTCACTCGTCTCTCGTCTCTACCCCCCCCCCGGTCAACAAATCTCACTCGTCTCTCGTCTCTACCCCACCCCCCCCCCCCCCCCCCCCCCCCCCCCCGGCAACAAATCTCACGCCGAGCAAAACTCAAAAGTTGGCAGGTATGAAAATATGAATTCTAAAACAGCACATTAGCAGTTAATAGCAAAGTTTTCGTTTATAATAATAATAATAATAATAACACAATTCATTAAAAAATCGGGAGCTTTTTTATTAATCTATGAGGCAAAACTGTTCTGAGTAAACAGACTTCGTATAATGTGAAAATGAAAACTCAATGTTATCGTTCATATTTATATGTTACACTAGGTAAATTAACGGCGTCTATACAACATTAAAATGTAACACCGTAAGAAGTGTTAAATATCTATAATGTCTCCGTCTCACTTTTTTTTTACCTCATTTTCCCTTCAGGCAGTTCGTCGGGCAGCCTTACAGCGCTGAAGAGCACATTGTACCGTTTGAAGGACCCTTTTCGGTTTCCGCCATCTAAGAGCTGGTGGTGAGTTACTGTCACGAACAAATAATAACGAAATACATATGATATTCGTTTATATATGCACTTTAACTTTATCCAGAAACATTTATATGTTTTATACACAGGTGGATTGCACATCAAGATGCAGATTTTCGTGAAAACCCTCACGGGGAAAACCATCACCCTCGAGGTGAGGCGCAGATGAGCCGCACGAGACAGCTCGACACTTTATTATTTGATTTAATTTCAGCGTTTGACTACGTGAGGCCAAATTATTGTGCATTTTAGAAATCTTCGAATACAATAGTATAGGATATGTAATGTCATAACGTAAGCAAAGGCCTTTTTTTATTGTTTTACGGAAGCCCTAATTAATGCTAATGCTATGTCATGTGGCACATTACAGGCGTCTGGAAACAAATGGAAAATGTGTCTACAAGTTGATGTTTTAAGGAAATAATAATATTAGGAATACATTTAAATACAGTTATGCATTTTTTTTTAACTTCAATTACCTCCCGTTTTACAGCTACCTTTATTTTATAGCTAACATGAATGTATGGGTAACGCTTTATAAGAAGGTTGAACAATACTTAGACAGCATTTATTTTAATGTTTGTGTTTACTAATACATTAAGGTTAAAAGTTGTATCTGTGATACGAACATAAACACTTTTAACTAACATCATCATGCCTAAAGAATATATTGTCCATTGTTAATGTTTGTTAGTTATTTAACTAATATTATCAAATGAGACCATATTGTAAAGCATTACCAATGTATTATAGGTGCCAGATGCAGTGTATGCATTAGTCTTTTTTACTTAAGGTAAAATAGGTATCAGTTTAAATTTAAAGATGTTAACTTTCAACAAAAGGAAAAAAAAAACTAAAAATGTCGGACAAAATCAGTTTGTGATTTGTCTCCTTTTACATTTGAATTGACTGAATAACTATTGCTTTAATGCCGGGTACACATTGAGTGATTTTGGGCTGTCCCAGACGAAAGATGACCAATCGTGGCGATTTCTGTGGTCATGTGAGAGAGGTTCAAAGATATCCTGCGATAATTTTCTGACAGTGTCATAAATTTAGCATGATCATCTCAGTGTGTTAGCTACTCGGTACGTTTGCTACTACTAGCCAGTAAACATGCAACATGAAATGGCGTATTGATCGACACGACACTGTGCTAAAACTACCCGCCTCAAGCTCCATTTGCCTCTTATCCCTAGCCATGACCATGTTTATATTCTCTTTTACTACCTCCTTTTTTTTCAGCACACATATAAACAACAATTGCCAAAGAGCGATTCATCTTGCTCTATTTCTTTACCACTAGCACATGCTTATGAAGTTTTCTTTTATACACACTTGTGCCATAGCCTACGATTCAATAGGTGTCATCATCGCGCAGTCTACATACATTTCGTACCCAAGTTTATTAGATCCATGTTGTACAGTGTGATTTGTAATATTTAGGATAGCTGAAATCGCTGCAGGCATTAGTGCAGTTTACTGTTATGTAATCTCTATTGGCCTCAATGTTTTATAGGTTGAGCCCTCTGATACCATTGAAAATGTCAAGGCAAAGATTCAAGACAAGGAAGGTAAGTTGTGTGCGTGATGCTGTGAACTACAAATTAATAGTAAGTGAAGACAAAAGACTGACTGCTAAATCTCTTGAATGCAGGAATCCCTCCTGATCAGCAGAGATTGATTTTTGCTGGTAAACAGCTGGAGGATGGACGCACCCTGTCTGACTACAACATTCAGAAGGTCAGTGAATAAAGATCCAAGCTGAATGCTCATTCAGATTTATAGGTTCTTAATCTTCATCATACTGCACTGCACAGGTTTTCAAATAATGTAATAGACTTTTAAGCATCCAAATGAACATTGCGCTCGTTCATCTAGGAGTCCACTCTGCATCTCGTGCTGAGACTGCGTGGTGGTGCTAAGAAGAGGAAGAAGAAGTCCTACACCACTCCCAAGAAGAACAAGCACAAGAGAAAGAAGGTCAAGCTCGCTGTGCTTAAATATTACAAGGTAGGTCACCTGTCAGGCATCAGGCATGCATTGTGTTCTGCTTCGGGAGTTGTCAATATGAACTAAGTTTTCTGTCTTGACCCTCAGGTTGATGAGAACGGCAAGATCCACCGTCTGCGCCGCGAGTGTCCCGCGGATGAGTGTGGGGCCGGGGTTTTCATGGCCAGCCACTTTGACCGTCATTACTGCGGGAAGTGCTGCCTGACTTACTGCTTCAACAAACCAGAGGACAAGTGAAGTACGGTCCTGACAATATGCCCTGTGCTACACGGGAGATTCTGTTCTGGAGTTTGTACTTTGTAAATAAAGTTGTGGCCTGCCACATTTAAAAATGAATCTCTTGTCTTCTGATTAATCCCTTGGTTTTTTTTTTAACCTATTACACTGACATGAATAAATAGAACTTTAATTCTTGGTAACAGGACATGCAAACTACTTTAGTAACAAAGTATAATTTAGAGGTTGTCCTTTTGCTTTGTAATATTCAGTCCCACTTTATATTTAGAAGTTTATATTTATATTTTAGTAAATTTGTTACTATGCACGTATTGTGTACTTGATTTTACTTTGTACTTGCATATTTTAAAAATAATTTAAATAATTATTAGATTGTGTAATTACACTTGACCCCACCCTTAAATCCACCCATGCCACCAAACCTGTCCTTAACCATACCTGTCACCCACCTTAATAGCAGCAAAAGTGTTTTGCAATAGAATATGAGCATAATAAATACTGTACTTATGAGGTCACCTAATAGGAAATGTGACCTAATATTCTTCCCTACCTACATTGTGACTTGTGTACACTACTGGTCAAATGTTTTGAATATTTGATTTTCTTTTTGTGAAAAGTCTTATGCGGAAGACTGGAGTAAGGATACTGAAAAATCAGTTTTGCATCATAGAAATAAAATGTAAAAATATATTTAAAAATCGTGTAGATTGTAATTTTTCACAATTTTACTGTATTTTTGATCAAATAAAACATCCTTGGTGAGCATAAGAGACTTCTTTAAAGAACTTTAATAAAAATAGTAATTATTCATTTACTTTTTTACCAGTATTATATGTATGTATGCATAATATATATAATATATATATTTCCGTCTTGACTTGATCCCTTTCAAGTGGGTTAAAGTACTGTTTAATGTATTATGAAAGCTCTATTGTGGGATAAAGGTTGAAATATTTACTTTGTAAAGAAAAGCCACCATGAAAACCTTTCAAAGAACACATTTTGAAAACACGACTCTTCCTCATTTTTTATTTACATTATAAAACACAATTATTATGTACACTCCTCAGTGTTCAGTCCTTATATGGAGAGTCAAAATGAAGTCAATCCAATTTTACTGTTTTTTTATTATCTGTTGGTGATGGTGTAGGATTGCTACAGCAAATATAGTTACATCTTTTGCATACGCATGTGTAGGCTACTACATGTATACAGTACAGTATACTGATGCGCCAACTGCAGTCCCTTAAAATCCTGGATCCCAAGATATTTTCTGTTTCAACTCAGATTCGGTGTAACAAACTATTTCATCCCCGGGTTTGTATTGTAGCTCGTCATTATCTAAAGAAAGGCCACATTCCATGCCTGTCCTCACCGTCTGAACATCATCCTTCAGATGTTTCATTGTTGTCAGTGATCCTGAAGGTAGAAAACAAATGAATGGAGAAATCAATTCAAACAGCAAACATTTAACATGTCAAAAACCCAAGCTGCATAACCATGGCATTTATCAGTACTGATGCATTGGTTTACCTTCCCAGAGAATCTCTCTTCCTCGAATAAGTCTAAATTTCATCTTTTTGTCCAGAAGGCCCTTCTGAACTCTACAGCCAGCCACTGGGATCTTCTTTTTCCCGACCGTCACATCAAACGTGGCCAGAACTGAGGCCTCGCCTGAAGCGTGAGGGGGAAAAGAAACATTCAAGGGCAAGAAAGACAAATAACCTCTTTTTTATATATACACACAAAGCACTAGTTTGTTTTAGTCAATGACTTATCAGCAGAACTTTGACATTCACATCACAGAAGTATTTTTGACTAATTGATCATGCTTTTACTTGCATCTCCATTTAACACATTTTATGATATTTAAATCTCATTTTACAGATCAAAATCAGCACGAGAAAATCTGTAGATTATATCTGAGCCTGGGCATCAGGGGAAAATGACTGGTGAAGTCCGCCCACAAATGTTGGCTTAGTCATTTCATGAGCTAAAGAATCAACCCTTAACCACCTGGCTGTGTTCCGGACATTTTGACCCGAGATAAGATTTTCTTTTTCCCGAAAATGCTAGGTAATGTTATCTCATTGGACTAAAACTTACTGACTTGACTGCCTTACTGACACAGGGTATAAGAGTGCAACAGTAGGGTGCCTGAAGGAAAAAATCCATTCAATTTCTCCATAGGGAAATTGATTTTTAACGATAACTTCTAATCCTTTAAAGACAGACCTGCTGTGAGCTTCGCGGTTTGTTAATCCATGGTATTTGCTTCTGTTGAAGCGGTTAGCCTGCATCATTTCAATAGGCTTTATGCCGAGTGTCACGTGACCAAGCCGGAAAACAGATCACATCGCTTCCGATTCAGGTCTTTTGTATGTGCTTCATGACATTTTTTGCGGTTTTACTCAAGATAACTTAAAAGGAGCAAGCAAAAATGAGCATAACCAATGTCCCTCGCATGTGCAGATTGATATTTAAAAGTTTTTTAATTTTTTTTCTTCACACTAACGTTTAGATATTTAAATAGCATAAAACACCAATAACAAAGTGAACTTAGTAGGTTAGCTGATTACCTTAAAAATCCATAGATATCGTAGTTAGTTCTTACGGCCGTTAACACTTTCTCTGACAGGCGGATGCAATGAGACCTGTTTTCCGGTTTGGTCACGTGACGCTCGGCATAAAGCCTATTTATTTTTTTAAATAAACGTGTTTAACAGTGTAATTCCTGGTGAAAACTACATTAACCATGATGCTCTACAGACATTTCCACCAATCAAAGAGTTGAGACAATAGATATCCATAATAAAGGCTAGATGTCTCGTCCGCGCTGCTGGCCAATGGAGGTCGATGTCCGCACCTGGCGGCCATCTTGTCACAGGCAGCTCGCTCAGTCGTAACATTGTGTTTTAATGGTGCATGTACTTTTTAAATAACCATAACTTGCTCAATTTTCTACCGATTTTCAAACGGTTTGTTTTGATATAAACGCCAGAGATGTAGTTATGACACTGCATGCTTATGAATAATAAGTGTATAAATAAATAATCATCCAGAATTATAGCCACGTTAATAACGTTTGTAAGAAACCAAACCGTTTGTAAATCCGTCAAGATTTCAACGAGATAAGAGTATTAGTGTTAGTGCTGATCACTCATCTTACATCAGGCACCACAGAGCCCGCCAGAAAGCTTGCCTGTGACAAGATGGCCGACAGTGATGACGATAGAGACTCCGCCGTAAGACATCTAGCCTTTATTATGGATATCTATGGTTGAGACAAGCAAAACGTGACAAAAGAGCCCTTTAGCTCCGCCCACTCCCATGAAGCACTGCACATGACGCAATCGAGTCGGTTTCCCTACGCTCTCAAAACATTGAAATATTTGTATATATTTCTTATTCGTTTTTTAATTTGATTATGCTCTTCGTATACATACCTATACTTCATGGGATTGTAGTTCTTTCCCTCACTAAAGCCATTAAGAACACAGTCTTGTACCTTTGTATTTTTGTCCAATTTTCAAATACTTTTTTGCTTCAAATCAAAGTTTGTAATGTTATGATTGACCTTGTGGCTGGTTGGCTTGATTCATGGCTTATAATGGTTTAACAATGTTTTGTATTTCTTTTTGGAAACGATTGATCGTAGGCCTCATTGATCTGAGCTTATGTGCCTCCGTTTTTTGTTTTTTTGATGTGAATAAGCTTGAGAATTGAGTCTCAATTGAAAGAAAACAGGTTGACAAATGGTAAAATGGTAAATGGACTGCATTTATATAGCGCTTTCACAGACCCAATGGCCACCAAAGCGCTTTACATTTGCCTCACATTCACCCATTCACACACTCATTCATACACCGACAAAAAGATTAAATCCAGTATTTGGTGATAATAACATCATAATGAGAGATTGGCAAGCAATTTAAAAGGCCGGTCATTTTTGACCCGGTCCATCAAGTAAATGATTTTCAGCACATGTTAATAGAACAAAGTTCAATGTTAAAATCAACGTGTGATATTAAAGTTAAACTCACCAACGATATTTTCTTCAGTGGTTGGGGACAGTTTGCTGCTCAAGTCGTCTTTCAGTTCGTCTATGAGTTTGTAGATGACTCTGTGTAATCGTAAGGGAATGTCCCTCTTAGCAGCCATCTGCTGAATCGATTTATTTGCATCAACATTGAAACCATATATGATGCCTGACCAATGATGGAGAAAAAGAGAGAATACAAGAAAATGACCAAGTCTGACACTTTAACAAGGCAAACAAATAATGACAACAGTAGCAGTCAATTCAAGGGCTGTAAATGAGTGGTTCTCAACCTTTTAGACTTCAACGCCCACCTGTGCCAAAGGCAATATTTGAAGATCCCACTAGATTTGCTGCTGATTTTCATATTGCTATATTTATAGACATTTTGAGTGGCAATATATATACACAGTATATATATATATAGGGCTGGCAAAATTAACGAGTTAATGCACACCGCCAACTTGCTTACCTGAGAACGTCTCTGCCAAGGTGATGTCTTTTTCTGTGATGTCGCCCACACCAAAATGTACCACATCCAACTGACACTGGTCATCAGCATCATAACTTTCCAGGATGTTCAAAATAGCCTCCACTGAGCCGTCAACATCCCCTAAATAACCAGACGAGTACAGCCGGTCACAATATATTCTTAGCATTCTGAATAAAATAATACAGGGAGGAACTTCATTTTGTCCATCATGATATAATATTATTGGTAAGTCACAGTAAAATAGAAGGTAACATTTTATTTTAAAGGTCCATATTAGACATTCTACTAACTATAAGTAACTTTGCAACTACATGTAAGCTCTCATTAGAGTATTAGTAGACTGTTTGGTTAGGGTTAGTAGAATAAGTTGACATGTAGTTGCGAAGTTACTTATAGTTAGTAGAATCAATGTCTAATCAAAATAAAGTGCTAGCATAATTTTTTATCTTTTATAATTTTTGCCTCTATCCAAACAATGGATTGAATCCCGCCCCACGTTTTTTCTTTTTCAATAATCCGTTTCACTCGGATGTACGTCACACTATGGAAGATTTGTCGCTGCTTTCATTACTGTTTCCCACCTATTAAACTTTGTTGCATTTCAGAGACTGAGAAATGTATTACATTTTTGATGAAAATAATTTAGGCAATATATAAACTGTGCACAATAGAGGTTATTTAGAATAAAAAATATATATATTTCACTTGCTCTTACTGTCAACAGCCCTGGTGAAATGAAGAATCATCATCTCACCTTTGATGATCACGGGCAGCGTGAGTTCCTCCATGTCAGTTTTCTCACTGGCCCGGTGGATGAGTTTGTGTTTGTTGGCCCGGTACATGGCCGCCCTCCTCTGTCTCCAGGAGAGATGGGCCATGCTCTCCCGCTCTCTCTTGTAGCTGTCGTCATGCTGCTTCTGCTTGGCTTCGATGACCTGCTGGTCTTCTTTCAGCTTGTCCTGCTCTTCCATGTAGCTGCGCCACTCCACCACCTCACGGGCCCTTTGCTAAGAGAACGAACTATGTGAACTACGCCAGTGTGGAGGTTAGCCAGTCATAACATATATCATTTACAATACCAGAATGTAAATATGGTTAGCATAAGAGACTTTTTTCCCGATACATGATTAAAAAATCGTAATCAACCCAAACTTCTGACCGGTAGTGTATAACATTTAAGATAAAAAAAAAAAAGCTACAAAAGTGTAGAATATGACTCTTTAAAAACACAAGCTTAAGGATACCTCTGATTCCACCTCCAGGATCTCCTCACCAGCAGAGGGAAGATCTTTCCAACCCACGATCTCCACAGCGATGCTGGGCCCGGCCTCACACACATCCTGATCGTGCTCATCAAACATGAAGCGCACTTTAGCCCAGCACTTTCCTGCCACCAGCGTACAGCCCTTCCTCAGAGTGCCACGCTGGATGATGGCCGTGGTGACAGGCCTGTGAAACACAACAGCTGATGTGACTGATGCCTTGATGGCAGTGATATAAGTGTAGTTCTTATTGATCTCTCACACTGTAAGGACAGGTCTCGTTTACACTCACCCTCTGCCTCTGTCTGTGCGGCTCTCGATGACCGTCCCTTCTACCAGGCCTGTGGGGTCACCCTTCAGCTCCAGGACCTCTGCCAGTGCCACCGTGGCTTCAGCCAGCTGTAATAGATTATCCCCCTGCAGAGAAATTACACTCTAAATGCTGCCATGTTCACATATAATAATTCCAATATCATGTGATGAGGTACTACCGTCACACAACTACATATGGATTGGAGAGTGAGCAAAATAAACCCTGACAAAACCCCAGACTCCCCAAAAATATTTAGACACCTAAGCCACGGCAAAAAAGTATAAATGTTATTGCATTAGACGCAAAAAATTATCAAAAGTGGCTTTTTTTTTTTTTTTTTTTGCAAGATGTTTTACAAAAAGAAGTTTCTTGGGTTTTACATGATAAAAACTCATACTGTTCAAAATTAAGACAAATGTTTGGACACTTCCTGGTTGTCACATGTTATAAGAACAACTTTAGAACAACTACACCTGTGGTTACTCTGCTAAAACTAACTTCATACAATTACAAACAATCACCTTGACAGTCGGTTAACCGTCTTAGCAAAAATGGCTCAAAAAGGTAAAATGATTTCTGAGAAAAGCTTGTACAGCATTTGTACTGCTAGGTTTGATATTTTTCTATTATGTGACATTTTATCCAGTGACATTAAATATTTTTAAAGGCCCACTGAAGCGCCTTGAAACAAGCTATCATTATTCAATGTGTTGACGTAATTTCTGAAACAGGAAGAGAGGGCGGGGCATATCAAATAGCTCCTCCCCTTTTTAAAAACAGTCAATAGCGTTTAGTTTATATCACAGCTCGTTCAGAGCCGCTGAGCTCGGTAAAGCTCTAACCGTTTCTACTCTAATCTCTTCCATATCGCTTTAAAGTACAGCATTCTGAGGAGAATGGCTCCGATATTTTTTCTGGTCTGCGTCGACTCACGCATATGATCCGCTCTGTGCTGTCGTGTCTCTGGACCGGAGCAGACTGTGTGCGCGCTGTGGCGGTTCACGTGACACTAACGTGAAACCAGTCTTCATTCTCCCCAATGGAAAACATATTTACACAGTCTGAATCGTTCCCTATCCCCTATTTAGTGCACTATGTGTTATGTAGTAAATAGTACATGTGTGAACAAATATCCGCCGCAGCTTTAGCATCAATTTATAATGTAGGAGGTGGAGCTTCAGATTCTAGAGAGCATTTGATTGGACAGAAAATCTGATGAGAAGCTGAAGCGCAGAGTGATGTCATCAAAATCATTGATCCATATTGGCGGAAGTGAGAGACTGTAAGTTTTGAATGCTTATATCTATATAAATGCGTATTTTGTCATTGTTTTGGAGCCCACTAGCTTATAGATAACAGTTAGGTTAACATGTTCATACTACAAGCCAAAAAACTTCAATTTTCAATTTATGGGGACTTTAAGGGTGGCATAAGAGAAGTTCAAATATAAGGCCTTCACTGTACCTTTAATGCAGACACATGGATGGCCTGTATTTCCCCACCAAACTCCTCACAGACTACTTCATGTCCTACAAGCTCCTCTTTCACACGGTGCGGGTCAGCCTGAGGTTTATCACATTTATTCACAGCGATGACGATCGGCACTGCAGATAAAAACACACATTGAATCTTCATACACACAATAAACAAAACAACTCCAGCTGGATCTCAAAATGTATTTTATATATATAAAATAATGTATAGCTAGTCCAAAATGAATAAATGAATGAATATGAATATAAATTAATTAATATAAAAATCTAATTTTCCTAATAATTTTTAAATTGCGACTACCTTTGGCTTTTTTTGCATGCTGTATGGACTCAATTGTCTGTTTCATCACACCGTCATCGGCTGCCACCACCAGGATGACGATATCAGTGACCATGGCTCCACGCGCCCGCATGGCAGAAAACGCTGCATGACCAGGTGTGTCCAGAAAAGTGATCTTTTCACCCGAGGGCAGCTGAACTGAACAGGACACAGACTCATTTTATCACAAGTCCTTTACTTGGTGGTACAGAGGATGCCAAACACGGCATTTGTCTGAAAGAAAGTACATACTGTAATCTTGGGAAAGAATTGATTGTTTTTAAAGGAAATCTGCATTTCGTCTTTAAGTTTAACCCTCAGAGACCCAAGCATTAATATTCATGATCCTTGAAGTCACCATGCATCTTAAATTGACCAACCTTTTTTTTTTGCCTAAATTCAATCTGTTTATCATATAAAGCGAACAAGTCTCTTCAGAAAATTTGGACAAAACCAAAATTCATATGGATTAGTTTTATGATCTCTTTATGAACTTTTTGAAGCGTCAAAGTGGTAGATGCGTAGCTGTCAATGGAGGGACAGAAATCTCTCAGATTTCATCAAAAAGATCTTCATTTGTGTTCTGAAGATGAACTAAAGTCTTACGGGTTTGGAACGACATGAGGGGGGAGTAATTAATGACAGAACTTTTGGGTGAACTATCCCTTTAAGCCTTTTCCCATCACTAAATACTAAGTCAAATACTTACTTTGTAACTAGATCATTTGTTTTTGTGTGACTTTAGCAAGCTCTGGCAGTTAATGTTCAACTCTTTCCCCACCAAAACTGTTGTGACTGTTGTCAAAACTTATTTTTCACCCATATTTAGTGAAGTCAAGGTATTATTTAATTGCTTTATACAAACATTGCAATTGTGCAACACTGGGTCTCTGAGAATAATCAGAAAATCATAAATGGCAGTGATATGTTGATGAGTTCAGTACCCCGGAAGGCTCCGATGTGTTGTGTGATTCCTCCCGCCTCCTGAGCAGCGATCTGACTCTTCCTCAGGCTGTCCAGAAGGGTGGTCTTTCCATGGTCTACATGACCCATGATGGTCACCACTGGAGCTCGAGGGACTAACTGAGCGGGATCTGGGGGAGGCCTGACAATTCAAACAGGTTTTTAGAAATCTCTGAAAATTATACATGTAGAAAACGATACAAAAGTCAGACAGCTGTATTATTAAAATCGTCCTCACGTTTTCTGGATATCTTTGTTTTCTCTGACTTTGGTTTCAACCAGTTTGGCCCATTTGTGTTTCATTCCCGATCTCTTTACTGCCTCTTTTATCCATTTCTCCTCCAGCAGTGTGTCGGGCTCCAACTCGTCCAGATCGACTTCTGTGTTGAGCAGGGCTTCATAGACGTGATCTAAAGAGGGGGGACGATACAGATATAACATCTGTGATCACCATTTGGGGACATTCAGAAAAAGAAATTAAATTGCACTAAATTGATCAAAAGTCTCAGTTAAGACTTTTACAATGTTACAAAAGATTTTTTTATTTATTTAAAATGCTGTTCTTTTGAACTTTCTATTCATCTAAAAAAATGCATCACTCTTTCTACAAAAGTATTAAGCAGCACAACTGTTTTCAACATTGATAATAATAAATAAATGTTTCTTGAGCAGCAAATCAATGTATTAGAATGATTTCTGAAGAATCATGTGACACTGAAGACTGGAGTAATGATGCTGAGAATACAGCTTAACCATCACAGGAATAAATTACATTATAAAATATATTCAAATAGAAAACAGTTATTTTAAATGGTAATAATATTTCACAATATCACTGTTATCACTGTATTTTTTAAATTATTATTTAAATAAATGCAGCCTCTGTGATTATTCCAAACTTTTGACCTCCAGAATATTAAAAAAGAAAGCAGTTCTTAAAAATTTTAATAATATTTCACAAGATCACTGTTTTTTGTGTATTTTTCATCAAACAAACACAGGCTTAGTGAGCATAAGATACTTCTTTTTTTAAAACATGTTGTCATGATGTATATATATAGCTTGAAAAGACAGAAACTCCATCATAAGCTCATCTGATTTAGATCAACACTCACCAATGTCTTTATTCATGGCCTTGGCGAGTTCAGCCACAGTCATCCTCTGTTTGATCTCCACCTCCTGCTTCTGTTGTTTCTCTGGCTTCACTGGTTTCGATTTGAACTTCTCACCTTTGAATTGGCCCTTATTCTACAATAAAACAAACGCAACATGTTTTGCTCACTACATGCACACAAGGCATCCAAACAATCTGGTTTGTGCTGTAATCTGTAATCTTGTGATCTACATGGGAATGCGGTGACCCTTCTGATAAGCATTAGTGAAGGGTTCAACATTTTGAGGCTGACCTGTTTTGCAGCCAGGTGTCGGACCTGAAGACAGGTGGACGACGGGGGTCCAGGGACCCAGGCAGGGGGAAGACATGGACTCCCATGATGCCAACAGGACCACGCAGTCCTGCCAATCAAGCCTGATATCCGCTTCATTGCAGATTTTCTAGTTATAATAAAAAAAGCTTCAAAGTTCATATTCGAACAATGAATATAAAAATATAGCGTTGATCCAGGACAAGGTCAGTACAATGACTACAATTAACAATTGCACTATATCTTAAAGACAAAACACTTTTAAAATGATGAGAGGCATCATGAATAGCAGTATAAGTTAAATAACTTGTAATAACATGCAAATGTTATGATACAACAAATTAATCTAATACTAAAGTTGATTACTCACTTTGTACTTTGATACCATGGTTCATTGATGCTATAATACCATGAAAGTTTGATAAATGCAATGGCACTGAATGATTAAAGAACACCATTGTATTACCATGGCAAATATGTTCAAATAAAATGGTATTACCATGAAAAATGTCATCATCATCACCATCTTCATCATAAAAATATTGTCATACCAAGGTACTTGTTGTATCTTTCATATAATGCTGACATTATACAGTAGCTCAAGGCAGATTACCAGACATTTTCCTGCATGTGAGAAACTTACTAAACAAGAGAAAATACACTTACCGCTGAATTCATTCAGTATACAGAAAGGAAAGCAGAGACGAAAAGATAATCAGTTTAAGCAAATAATATCTCAAGTCAGATGTCATTTCTGCTGTATGGGCGCCGCCATGACAGTGTATCCCACAATGTATTGCGCAGACTGCAGTTCTCACACACACACACACACACACACAAAACACGCGGTGGCGACAAAATCCACAGAGTCCATGGAGCTCCAAAAACACAATCATATAGATATATAATAAGAGTAAAATTAACTGTAAACATGCATAAAATACTCAGAAGCATTTGTAATAAAACATGTGTAATACCCAACACAGTATATTTTTAACACATCGTTTTATACATATTTTTTATATTTCATATCTTGTCTATTAATACATGTAGGCTACATCTTATTTATAGCCTTGGCTTGTAGCCTATTTATATGCGTTTTATATTTATTTATAAAAGCTTTTTCGGTGTACTGGACGCTTTACCAAGACAATATCTTGCATTATAGCTATCAATCTGATTCTGAAACCATGCATTGTATACTTTTTTCTTTTTCTTGCCTTCTTATTTTATTTTAAAAAAAAAATTATTTGAAAATGTGTGTAAATATGTATCTAATTTAATGTTACCAATGTTTTGGCAATGCAAAACCTCTTCAACCATGTCAAAAATGCTACTTGATCTCGAATAGGAAGTAGGCTACTGGTTACTTTTCTCAGCGCTCCTCCGGACGAACCAATCACAGTCTTGCGAGATAAATGATTGTTTGTTTGTTTCTCCTCGGTGGATTTCTATTTGTCCTTCAGATACAATCAAAATGTGTCCAATATACTGACATTTAAATGAGGATTTCTGAACCACCAAACGCCCCTAAAACCACATTTTGTCTTACAGTAAAGTTGTTTTTTATTTAATCAAAAAATCATACAATCTTTTTATATATGTTTTAAATCACTTCTGCTAACAAATGCAGGAAACATGAGCACAAAGCACCACAATATGAGCAAACAAAAAGGCAGTTTTCATAATTTAGAAGGAAAACACGATAAAATTAGATAAAAAGCAAGATACACAGGTAACCTACTCTTGAGATATTTACTGGTTTGAACAAATACTAGGTGCATTTATGCTAAAAATAAACAACAAACCACAGACACACTATTCTGCAGGATAGGAAAAATGACTGTAATATACAGTAGTCAGAACAAATGAGCCACAGTTTTGATGCTACATGCACAGAGGGACTCTTGTATTTCTTTCTTTTTTATTTTACTTTCATGCAATTTGTAATTTGAAAAAAGTGAACATAGAATAATTTAACACATGAAATGCAAACAATTCAAAATACATTTAAAAAAGAAAGAAAGAAAGAAAGAGAGACAAAATAAGGAAAATAAATAGGCCTAAGTGTCAACCAAACCAAGACAAACTAAGAGTTGTAGTTAAGGATTGTTCAAAGAAAAGGATTGTTTGGATTGTCACGTGTCCGGGTTTCTCAGAAGCGGTCAGAAGTTGGGTAAACTTCTATAGCGGTGAATGAGAGACTACATTACACATTTTTTTTGTGTTCCCATTTGCTCAAAATAGCAAAAGAAAAACTTATACAAATTATAGGGTTTTCACAACTTTCAAAAAAAGGACAAAAATAGAGGGAGATTGATAGCAGTGATCAGAAGAGAGAAGGATGTAATTTTTACCATCACTCCCAAAGCCGCTGTATTAGAAAAACACTAGTTTCTCGTAATTTGATGCAAAGGTAATATAACACAAAGCATAGTGTTATAATTGTACATAAACCAAGATATGGTGCAAAGAAGTCTCCATATAAGTTCTTGTTTTTAATATTTATAAGCAATATCACAGAAGCAAGAGTATTTTTTCGTTACTGAATGAATCAGCTTTTTTGAACGAATCGTTTGACTGAATGATTTACTGACTAACTAGTTAAGACAATGGTTTGCCGCTACCTACTGGCGGTTTTAGAATAATTTCATTTTAGCTGAGGGACTGAGGGAAGAAGATTGAATGCTGTTTTTGTTTTCGGTCATGATTGTAACAATAGTTTTGGGTTAAAGAAACAGAATGCCTTTATAAATAGACTATTAAGAGAGAAATATGAGTTAACATTGTAATAACAGATATACAGTATTTGAGGTCGCATTGCAAACATTGTTTTTGCTATTCTGGGGGTGGGACTGTTTCTTTGAAACGGGCCTCTGAATTGCAAAGGCCGCCCTTGCCCATAATGTTTTCAAATTGATAAAATGGAATGTTTCCTTAACGTTCACAAAAAGTTTTTTTTTTTTTTTTACATTCAGTAAGGACGTTTTCAAAAACGTTCAGGCAAAACGTTCTTAGACCATATTTTTGTTAGCTGGGCTTGTACTTGACTCACTGAAAATTGTGTTTGTAAAGACTGAATCTATGGTGAATTCTGAATCAAAAAGGTGCTCTGGTTTAAGGTCTTCCTCTTCCAAGACAAGGCTTCCTTTTAAAACCTCGTCACTGTGGTCAGGTTGAATCATATGAGGATCAGCAGCGTTCTTACTCGACACTGATCCCACTGACATAGTGCTAAGGACACTGGCACGGCGACTGTTGCCCTCTGATGTGGAGATGACACAGCTGGCGCGGGGTAATGTGGACAGAGCCTGGCCTGATTTGGGGCTTCGCATTGGAGTGGCAAAGCAGTTCAAACACCCTGATACGGAGGAGGACTTCCCTTGCGTCTCGAGAGCAGTTTTAGGATCAGACTCTGTACTTTGCACGCTCTGAGTTTTATACAGTCCAATGTTTGCTTTGTCCAGCTTTTGTGCTGAACGATCTCCAGCGGATCTCCCACTGCTGGACCTCCGCACCGCACTCCCAGAGGAGCAGTAACCCTGCCTGAGCTCCTCGTGGTTGGGCCGAGCTGGTGAAGGCGAGTCACTGACTCGTTGCCGATTGGACGGGAATGGATCTGGAAGGGTGCTGCTATCACTGGACCAGGCCTCGTTCTCCAGGCTCACGCTAAACTCACCACTGCTCGCACTCGGGGCACGACTCGATTTGCCATTCAGCCCTGCTGAACATGTCAATTAGAGGAAGTTACAGCGCAACAGGATCATAAAACTCTCAGAAAGTTAATTTTGGTCTACCAATAAATTCTTACCATGATCTTGGCTTTCTGTGCCATTTGCAAGACTTGGTGGAATTGTGTCTTCTTGGAAATCTTTACCTGAAGGGACAAATGTGTAAACACACAGTTAGGCCCTGTTTACACCAGGTATTAAGATGCGTTTTGGTCGATTGGATCACAAGTGGACGACGTTAAATACAGGTGTAAACCGGGTCTAAAATGTTTTGAGCTTGTCCACTTTCGACCACTTCCAGAAAACGCGTTCGACCGGATTGCTTTCGTAGTGTAAACGCTCATGTGGTTGAAAGTGTTCTAACAGCCACAAAAGACCGTCTACTCTCCGTCTACCGACCTAATGTGTAAATAGTATGGGAAGAGCTCTAGCCAGATGGGATTTAAACTTTGGCTGGAGACCCAAGTTTGGTTTGAAGATGAAAAATGTACCAAGCACAATGTTCTCTCACCATTCCTGATATCTAACACACATTCACAGCGTCCGGCTGGTCTTGCGGCTGTATTTTTCCATCGTCTCTGGGCACGTTCATATGTAAATTGCTTATTTCGTCCATTTGATTGAAAGATCTGAAAGAAATTCATACATGTACCTGCCCATAGACTTTTCCCTTTAAAGAAGTCAGGACAGAAGTGGTTGAAAGTGGACAAAAGAGATGAATTAAAACACCAGGTGTAAACGGGAATGTGCCTCTCTCGTCTACTAGTGATCCGATCAACCAAAGCGCATCTTAATTCCTGGTATAAACAGGGTCTCAGATACTCATGCACTGTATTCCAGTTACTCTTAAGACACATCTATCCAGACTGAATAATGTCTCTTTATGACTTTTATCTTGCAAAGCATTGAAGCACCAAAGCAGTGAAATGGTGCTAAGGTGTTATTGGTTTTTATAATGTTCCATGGTTGTTTTGGTGATTGCCATGGTATTGCTCTGAAGTGTTTTTTAGCATGTTGCTA
This sequence comes from Rhinichthys klamathensis goyatoka, assembly GCF_029890125.1. Taxonomy (NCBI): domain Eukaryota; kingdom Metazoa; phylum Chordata; class Actinopteri; order Cypriniformes; family Leuciscidae; genus Rhinichthys; species Rhinichthys klamathensis. The sequence goes on from NW_026606776.1 coordinate 503,823, forward strand.
TGCAGTTGCTATGATGTTCTGGGTTGCCAATTTGTTCATAATGCAATTGCTAAGGTGTTCTGATTGGTTTTTAGCATGTGCCTATGGTTTTTTGGCTTGCCAAGATGGTGCTATGCAGTTGGTGTAACTATAGTGTTACCATGGTGTATTACTCTTGTGTGCATGTATTTTATGCTTGTCGTCCGTTCATCATCATGTGCTTCTGCTATGATAAATAGACATTCACTCTTGCATTGCGTGCACATTCCAGCGATCTGGGTTCGAGCCCAACTCGGGACAGGGCGATTAGGATTGGAGGGTGAGCTTTGGAGGCGGAGCAATGAAGAGAGGGGTGTGTTTGTTTGGGTTGATTTCAAATATCAACAATGTTCAGCAATGACTTTGAAAAATAACATACTGCACCTTTAACATTAAAATGTAACGTCGTCTGATGATAAAATGCATGTTTTTAATGTAACCTTCTCCCTTTAAATACTTTGGTCAGTTCAAGAATACTTTATGCACTTTATATGATTTATTTGAAAGAATTTAAAGAGCAGTTTAATGTATATCCCTGTATTGTTCAACTGGTCCAGGTTGATATGGGAATTTAGAAAGTATTAAGTAATCCAATTACACTGTCGAAGATGTAATTAGTAGCTAGTAATTAAATACTTTTTTAGAGTAACTTACCCAGCACTGTTGTTAACGTGTTATGTGGCTACTTACTGGCTAAAATAATCACCCCTCAACCACAAGACTTATGATCTTTTTGTCCCTCTGCTTTCACACGCAAGTCTGATCACTTGTGGGATTAGTTATGCACCAAAATACTTTTAGGGGAAGAGTTGAGTTTGTTTAGATCACTCATAAGTATGAGCAATAGTAATAGTGATGCTTGTCACAAACACCATTAATGCCAGATGAACTGCAAATATCTATGCCTTATGTACAGTTTTGACTTACAACCTTGATTATGTATTGTTGTATGATTGTCTATGGAAGAGTAGGGTTGAAATGATGATGATGATGTGGAGTGTTTTTTTGAAATGGCAATGGTGTGCTGCATTATTTGCTCTTCTAGCTGATCTTCCTGCTGCCCGGACTCCCCATCCAAACATCCCTCTGATTGCAGCAGGTCATTCATTGCTGAGATGAAACATGAGAAGAGATGAAAATGAAGATGACATGAGATGACGTTGAGGCAGCATTTGTCTTAAAGGAGTTAAAGCATTTATCTTGCATTACCCTTTTCTCATTCTCTGAAGAATAAAAGGCTTTGATTTACTTGTAAAAGCCTTTGTTCATAGGTAAGCTATTATGGCTGATGCAAAGATCATTAAAGAATCATGTATAAAAAATAAAAAGCAATGACAGGGAAGGCACAGCCATTACAGGAAAGACAGGATGTAAGGATCTTACACAGAGCTCGGCGGAAGAGAGACTTGACTTTGTCTTTATCCTTTGGTTTGTTACGCTTAACATGAAACTTTTTCAGGGCGCAGACTTGGTCATCATAATGGAAAACATGAAGACAGAAAATGAGGGAGGAAAACATGACAATACAAATGTTTGTGACTGTTTTCATAGGAAAGAAGGAAATTATTTTGTAAGAAAGAACATGAAAAATCACAAAACAACCACAGTCACATATATATATATTTTTACTACTTACTTGGAATGTTAAGATTTTTGTTACATCTTATATATATATACTCACCTAAAGGATTATTAGGAACACCATACTAATACTGTGTTTGACCCCCTTTCGCCTTCAGAACTGCCTTAATTCTACGTGGCATTGATTCAACAAGGTGCTGAAAGCATTCTTTAGAAATGTTGGCCCATATGGATAAGATAGCATCTTGCAGTTGATGGAGATTTGTGGGATGCAGATCCAGGGCACGAAGCTCCCGTTCCACCACATCCTAAAGATGCTCTATTGGACTGAGATCTGGTGACTGTGGGGGCCATTTTAGTACAGTGAACTCACTGTCATGTTCAAGAAACCAATTTGAAATGATTAGAGCTTTGTGACATGGTGGAAGTAGCCATCAGAGGATGGGTACATGGTGGCCATAAAGGGATGGACATGGTCAGAAACAATGCTCAGGTAGGCCGTGGCATTTAAACGATGCCCAATTGGCACTAAGGGGCCTAAAGTGTGCCAGGAAAACATCCCCCACACCATTAAACCACCACCACCAGCCTGCACAGTGGTAACAAGGCATGATGGATCCATGTTCTCATTCTGTTTACGCCAAATTCTGACTCTACCATCTGAATGTCTCAACAGAAATCGAGACTCATCAGACCAGGCAACATTTTTCCAGTCTTCAACTGTCCAATTTTAGTGAGCTCTTGCAAATTGTAGCCTCTTTTTCCTATTTGTAGTGGAGATGAGTGGTACCCGGTGGGGTCTTCTGCTGTTGTAGCCCATCCGCCTCAAGGTTGTGCGTGTTGTGGCTTCACAAATGCTTTGCTGCATACCTCGGTTGTAACGAGTGGTTATTTCAGTCAAAGTTGCTCTTCTATCAGCTTGAATCAGTCGGCCCATTCTCCTCTGACCTCTAGCATCAACAAGGCATTTTCGCCCACAGGACTGCCGCATACTGGATGTTTTTCCCTTTTCACACCATTCTTTGTAAACCCTAGAAATGGTTGTGCGGGAAAATCCCAGTAACTGAGCAGATTGTGAAATACTCAGACCGGCCCGTCTGGCACCAACAACAATGCCACGCTGAAAATTGCTTAAATCACCTTTCTTTACCATTCTGACATTCAGTTTGGAGTTCAGGAGATTGTCTTGACCAGGACCACACCCCTAAATGCATTGAAGCAACTGCCATGTGATTGGTTGATTAGATAATTGTATTAATGAGAAATTGAACAGGTGTTCCTAATAATCCTTTAGGTGAGTGTATATATATATATATATATATATATGTGTGTGTCTGTATATATTAGGGGTGTAACAATACCCTCATGCCACGATTCGATACATATCACAATACTGAACTCATGATACAATATTATTGCGATACTTCAAGTCATATGATAAAAGGTTAACAAAAAATGTACTGTTGATTAAAATGATAAAATTATTTTTTATTGCGATATATTGTGACACGATATATTGTTACACCCCTAATATATATATATAGATCACTGTTAGTTTATATTAGCATATACATTAGCTAATGTTAATAAATTAGACCTTATTGTAAAGTGTTACCGAAATATGTGTGTTGAACAGTGTGGAAAAGAATGGAGGACCAAAGACGTGAAATGAATCAGGAACCATACATCAAATAACTGCATAAATGTTTAATTGGAGTAACTCCTCTCGAAGTGTTCTGTGGCGCCAAGGGTTTTGGGTTTAGAAGTTGAGGAGTTTTCTAAACAGCAGAAGTGATTTGTGGGGTGAGTTACTACCCTTTGCTTGGCTGCTCCATCCTATCCTGTTCTCACTCTCCTGACCTTGGGATGTTGGGACGAAGGGTTTGCGCTTGATTAAATGGCTTGTTTCTGGATGTTCCTGGCTGGAATGATTGGACTCTGACAGTTTCGTGTAACTGTGGTGATACTCACTGCTGCTCCTCTTGGGGGACAGGGTGTCACCATTAAGGGAGTTGGGAGCAGATTCCTCCGAGCCCTGGGAACCCACGAAGGAGCCGTTGTCATGGCAGCGCAGGTCATCCAGACCCTCGCATGACTCGGAGCGGAGCTGGGGAGTTGGAGAACAAACGTGCTCCTGATCACGAGCCCTTGTCTTCATCAACTTCCTCATCTTCAGCGTTATCCAGTTTATCCGTCTTCATTGAGTAACCATTTGAGAAAGGACAGAAAACATGATAAATAAAAACATAATCTTGATATTTACACACACACACACACACTGGGACGGTACCTGCGAGGAGGCGATGGTTCATAGAACTTGTACTGATCCATGATTTTCTCCTCCAGCTTTTCCTTCTGCCTTCTGAGTTCATTCAGTTTGTCTCTGTCAAAACAACAGTCCAGTAATTGTAGCGCTTACATGCCATAAACATCTGTACAGTGGTCTAATGTTATTTTTCACTTTTGACACCCAATTATACACATTCACAACAATATTCAATGGCCCTGTGAATTTTTAAGTTGTTTATCATTTACTGAATAAGGATTTCTACAAATACTTTTTTTGTTCTACTTAATTAATCTGATAGTATTTTATTCTACCCAATAAAATGTTTCAGAGCTTGGCATAACTAGAAAAAAAAAATGCTTTTAAAATTTTTTTAATTTACATGACTATCCAAGGTCTGGAAATCCCACTTTTAAAATTATGCTACCTCATACTGTATACCCACGTTTTCCAAGAATGTGTGAATTTGTGTTATTTTATTATTAATATTATAATTTTATAGATACAATTATAATTTTTCCTTCATATTTTGTATTAGTTTTAATATTAGTACTTAGTGTTAGTTTTTTTGTCATTTTTATTAGTTTTTTTATAAAGAATATGTCTATATAGTTTCCATGACCACGTTATATTTACAGTTTTAGTTTTGTTAACTATAATAACCCTGGTGGGAATCCTCGTTCTTTAAATAAAATAAAAAACAGCTGTTGAGGGATACATTAAAATAAGAAATAGCTTGATTTTTTGTTGTTTTAGCTTATTTTAATGCTTGTTTTGTCTTATTTTAAGTCATATTGTCCCCTGGTTGAGAATCACTGCTCTAAAGTGAGGGTTGGGTTTTTCTTGAATTCTCAGATTTTACATTTAATTATGTTATTTATTGGAGAAGAATAATCCAAAATGTCCTTAAAACACTGAAATGTATTAATATCACACCATGAACCATCAACATGGCATATGCTGAATAGGAATACGATACTGGTTGCTAAATGTCTCTTGACGTTCGATGGGTTCATGCTCTAGTTAATTCACTGCAAAAATCATATAGTGGTCAGCACAAACCATGTTTATCTGCAAGTCAACCCATATTTATTGTCGTCTGGGTTGTATTTTGTGACCTTGCATAGTTTTGTTTATGGTTTTATAGGATGAGGGAATGGCATATCGGCATCTACCTAATTTTATTGGCTTCAACCAAGCGACAGATTAATTTGTGCTAAAATGCCACAGACCTTGATGTCTACAACAAAAGATATGAGAGTTGTCTTCCCATTAAAACGTTTTTTATTGGGTTATCCTGAGCATAAATAACCTTGGTCATTTGATAATCACTGCTTTGCAGATTTGCCAGAATTTTAATAAACTGTCTTTAACTGATTTCTACGCTGCATACATAAACACTTCCACCAAATAAATGTTTCTCACATATATTGTCTCTGTTCCACATGGAACAGGTCCTTGTTCTCCATAGTCTGATCTAGCAGGGTCCGGTTCTGCAGCATCAGGCTCTGGATCTGGTCCAGCAAGTGGCGGTTCTCTTCCTCCAAGTTCCCCTTCAGTTGGGTCAGCAACTGAACAGATGCACAAAATGAGGTGATTCATCAAGGACTTAAATTATTTAATCAGTAGCGTTGTTTAAGCAGCAACAAAGTTAGGATGATGGCAAGACTTTGTCTAGTTGCTACCAGCACGAACCAGCATAAACCAGCCCGGACAATATGTTCTGCAGGTATGTAAAAGATGGAAGTAAAATGGTCTAAAAACATTCTGCTCTGTATGAATGGCGATGCCTAATGGCTGATATATACCTCACACTGGTTGGTCAGTTTTATAGTGGCGATCTCCAGCTGCTGGTTCTGCTCTTTGAGTTTGGACAGCTCTGACTCCAGCTGTGTCTGCTCCAGTTTGCTGGAGTTCAACTGGCTCTTCATGCTCTTGTGTTCGACCTGAAGTCCGTCATTCTCTGCCAGCAGCTTCTGGTAGGTCTGATTCATCCTGGGCAGAGGGCAAAGCATAATGTTTGGTGCAAATAATAATAGAAGACATCTTTATTTATCTCTACACGACCAGGACTGGAGGAGTTTTCCAAAACTTTCAAGCCATGTCACCATTGTTTTCGCCATGCTTCCATATGCTTTCTGTTCTTAGGATGTTTAGTTTGTATGTTCTTGTTTCCTGTGTTTAGCTCCTGTTTCTTTTGTTACCTCGGGTGCGTCTCAATCTGCTCCCTAGCTATGCATACATGAATTTGGGCACTGATAAGGACCCTGTCTCCCTAAACATTGGTGGAAATGATGGCTCTATTTCCAACGACATCAGAATGTCCTTGATGTACAACATCACTACTGGTATTTATGAACAACAGCAGAACTAGGGAGCTGATTGAGACGCACCCCTTGGTTCTCATATGCTACAATGTTCCTGGTTACAGATTACATTCACGTAATCTACTTTTGAATTTGAACTTACATACGTTCTATATATTCTACATACTACACTCGCCATATTGTCATTATCATGTGACCTTCCAGCATCAGTTGCGTCGCTTCACTTCCATTCATAAATCCTCTCCCGTAGCCTCATAGAATAGTAAAGTGTCCATCAAATGCACACTTTAAAATCTCACCGGAAGTAGTAGGTCATCCGGGGACATTTTGCCTACTGTTTTTCGAATACTATGTTTTCGGTCATACTACTACATACTGTTGGCATACTGTTTTTTGAATATTATATAGTAGGGAAGTATTCGATTTCGGATGCAGTGATAATGTTTGCATTAAGACAAGTGAGCCCCTTTACATTTAATGTGACAGCAGTTTTCGGGAACTTGGTGTACACCAAGGAAACAAACACACATCACTTACCAGTCTTTCTCGTCTCGGAGTCTTTGGCACTCTGCTGTTGTGTTCCTGTTCGTGGATATTTCATTCTGCATCTTCTGCTGTTCTTCTCTAAGAGCTCTCTCTAACCCCTCCAGCTGAGCGCGCTGTTGAAGTAGTGTGTTATACCTGTAGATGTAAACGTGTCATAGACTGGCACTTGCTCATCTAAAGCAGCATTTAAACATGTACATACACAGACACACACATATATATATATATATATATATATATATATATATATATATATATATATATATATATATATATATATACCACAAAAAGGGTTCGTCGTGTAAAAAAGTTGAATGCGTCACAGAGGCAATAATAAATGTATTTAATGCTTTTGTGTCATTTTCCACCTTATTTTGCAACACAGAAGTAGGAGAGGCTTCCGATTCATTAGCAGCTATAGGTACCCAGTTAACAAAAATGTTCATAGAACGTTTTGCTAAAGTTCCCATTAAGTTATGGAAAAGTTATTCCTGAATCTTCTTTGAACGTTCAAAATGTCAGGTTTTGAATTAAAATTTTCTTGGGTATTGCGAACATTAAGGGAACATTTCATTTTATTATTTTACTAACGTTATGGGAACGTTACTTTTAAAAGTTCTCTAAACATTCTTAAACAAATAGTGTCATCTAAAAAAAATGACGAAAGTTCATCAAAAAGGTTTCAGAAAAGAAAAAACCTTTCCATGAACGATGTATAAATAATGTTTTTGTGCTAAATTTTGAGAGAATCTTTCCAGACCGTTAGCCAAAGTTCTGAGAACGTTTCCTGTTAGCTGGGTAAATAACTAGAAGAATAACAAAGTGCAGTAAATGGTAAAACTATTGCTTCAGTGGGCAACCAGTCTTGGGCTACAGGGTGACATGGTTGCGATAATATCAAGCAGAATAATAAACTGTTTTTGTATGTCTAAAGTACCTGGAAGCAGTTCACACTAGAAGCCTTGCACATTCAAGTTATCGCTATTCAGAACTTCGAATGAGTATCATAACCTGGGACTGTTAAGACATCTTATGGTATATGTGTACTAACCTGTCCTCCAGTGATCTGTGCTCTATCTCCAGGGTTCGGTGACTGTTCTCCATTGTTGAGTACCTGTGTGACAGCACCTCGAACTCTGCTCCCTGTCTCTCGTGCAGGACGCTCAATCTCTCATGGTCCCGGAGAAGAAGTTCATTAACGGTGCGCAGATCTTCTCTCTCTCGTACCGCACCTTCCCTCTCAGCCTCAGAACTCTGCCGTTCCCGCTGAAGCCGTTCATTATGAGCCATCAGCGAGGAATTCTGGGAAGATAAAGTTGACTTCTCTACCTAGGAGAGATTGAGGACAAAGATAGGCCAATGACTGATTAGATCTAAAATGGTCTCCACTTAAACTTTTAATATTTTAATATAGCATACTACTGGTTGGGATTGGTACGATTTTTAAATGTTTTTGAAAGAAGTCTCTTATGCTCACTAAGGCTGCATTTATTTGATCAAAAATACAATAAAACAGTACCATTTTAAAAAAAGTGTTTTCAATTTTATAATGCAATTTGTTCCTGTGATGCAAAGCTGTATTTTCAGCATTATTACTCCAGTCTTCAGTGTCACATGATCCTTCAGAAATCATTCTGATATGCTGATTTGGTGCTTAAGAAACATTTCTTATCATTATTCTTCTTACATTTCTTATTTATGCTGAAAACAATTGAGCTGCTTAATATTTTTGTGGAAACAGTGATCCATCTTTTCAGCATTCTTTGATGAATAGCAGGTTTTATAATACCTATATTGCATATAAGGCAGCATTCCTAAATTACTGTGATTTACCTGCAGCTGTGCATTGTGTGTCTGCAGTGCTGTGTTGTTCTCCTGCAAGGAAGCCGTCTGCTGTTGCAATGCAATTATTTGTGCCTGCAACCCATCTGACTGCGCCTGCAAGGTCTGCAGTTGTGTTTGCAATGCCTGTTTCTCAGCCTGTAATGTTGCATTCTGTACAAGACGAACCAAGGGAAGATATGTCAAGTTCCTGTAGCTCACTCAGTATAGCTTGATGCTTACAGTATAGCAATGTTGTGTGTTTTATTCTAATAGAATACGTATATCTTGAATGCGCTGTAAAGTTATAAAGATGCTTAGCAGGCATTAAACATAATTTCATGCCAAAATCCTCCCTCAAGTATTTAAACAGGTTGACTGTGGGTCTGGACACTGCCTCCATCATGAGACTCACATTTCTCTCCACCTCAATGAGTCGATCTTTGACCTTGAGCAATGCCCACGTGGCCTCCTGACTCTCTCTGTGCCATGGCCTCTCTGGTGGAGAGCATTGTCCTGCCTTTTCCTCCTCCTCCCTCTGAAGCAATGCCTCATAGTTCTGTTTGACCTGCAACAGAATAAGGACAGTATGATTTGTGATTGATGAACTAAGGAGACAGAAAGTCTTGTTAAGGTGCGGTCACATTAGCGAAATTGGCAAAATTTCGAGAGCATAAAAGTTCCATCGCCTTTTGTCAATAGTGTAGTGATGTATGATGAAAAGAACACAGAAGGCACTTTCAAATCAAGCAGCTTTCTGTTAGCCTGGGAAAACCCAGACAACTTCCGGCAAATTTAGATTTGCTCTGAAAGTTAGTCTGGCAAAGAGCTCATTCAAGCTCATTTCCAATCCGCCGAAATCGAGGCACCAATCAGAAACGTTGGGGCGGGCTTTACACGATGACGACAGCGCTGGGATTTTGAAGCAGATTTTGCAGCCTACATTACAAAGATGGATGCCGCCGTCGAACATCACTCGTTCGAATCAGCTATCGCGTCTGTTTTAAGCGATTTGAACGTTTCCTTTTTGTTAAAAACCCAGCAAAGAACAACACTCGGAGATGTTTCTGCCGCTCTGCATACGTCATCTCCTTCATCGCTCTGATTGGTTAGGTCTGTCCGTTGGTGACGCCCCTCTGGAAATGATTTGTCTATGACGCTTTGCCAGACCATAACTCAGTTACAAGTACAACTGAGAATGGTCTGGTTTTAACCAGGCTAACTTTCTGTTGGTCAGCGCAGCCAATCTGTGTGACCAACTTGAACCAGATGTGAAATATTTAATGTGTATCTGGAATTTTTTCCGCCTTGACATGGAGTTACTGATCGCATGGATTCCTATTGAAATTACTGTATTTCTCCCGCGAAGAATTTGCTGAACAATGGTAAATGTGACCACAACTTTAGAGACAAGCCAATCATATAAAAATGAATGAGCTTAGCATGGCAGTTTTTAGTTTGGAATCCTAACTTAGCAGTTAGCGATCATGCTCTGGCATTCTGCAATGCTAATATATTCGTTGAATGCAATGTAACATGTAACAATATAACGTTTTGTATAAAAATGAAAAGAGCCAATGACCATATTGGCGCAAACATGCCTTAGTCTTTTTTATTACCCACATGTCCTAGTCATGTACATTATCTTGACCAACTCAAAATACAGTTTTTAGCCTGATTTGAGAGACAATTTTGGTCAGATTCTAACTGGTTTTAAAATATTTATTTTTATTGGTTTTAAAATAAGTGAAACATAAGTTTAGTAAACGGTTTTGGTCTTTCCCAGCTAACAACAAACGAACAAATATGTTCAAAGAACGCTTTGCTAATGTTCCCATTAAGTTATGAAAACATTATTTGTGAATGTTCCCTAAACGTTCTCTAAAATGTCCAGTTTGTAAATATGTTTTAAAACATTTTTTTTTCTTGGTTGCGAACAATAAGGGAACAATCCATTTTGCAAACATAATGGGGATGTTACTGTCAAATCTTCCCTGAAGAAGTAACATTTAAAATGTTTCATGAACCATGTATAGATAATGTTTTTGTGCTAAAGTTTTGTGAACATTATTAAAAACCAGAAAACATTGTTAAGAAATAGCAAATGTTTTATTAACATTATTGGAAGAACGTTTGCTCATAACTTTGAGAGAACCTTGCCAGAACATTGCCTATTAGCTGGGTTCCCCATTCAAGCATGTTAGCAAAATGACTAGCAAGTAAACTTTGGACCTGGCATTGACTCACAGTTTTAAGATCCTGTCGTAGTTGCTGGTTTATCTTGGCCGATTCCTGCAGACGGGCCTCCAGGGCAGCCATTCTCTCTTTTTTAATCTTCAGGGATTTCATTAGAGAAGACTCCAGCTCTGACTCCAACTGCTTACACTGACTGAACGTGGAAGAGAGAGTGAGGGACAAAAAGACGGAGTTGGCCATTAGACATGTCTAAAAAGGAATCTGACATTTAAAAGTATTACCTTGGGCTTGATTGAATATATAAGTGAATGTCTGGATACCCCTGGTCTACAGCCTCGTGATCTCCCATTTGTGTCTCCTGGTTTAACTTTATCCTCTCCAGCTCATAAGTCAATTTCTCAAGATCAGATTCTTTCTGTTGCAATTTCAGCCTCTGGTCCAGCAGCTCCTTTAGAGCAGAAAATAGTCAAATTAAGAAAAATAAGAAAACATTGAGAAAGCATAATAATCTACAAAGCATGCATTGCAGTGTTAACCTCTCTTAATGTCACCAGCATCCTCTTGTCCACTCCAGCCTGCTGAATCAGCTCCTGGTTCTCCATCTCCAGTTCTTTGTTCTTGACAGAGGCCTCACTGAGATAGGTAGTCTTTTTAATCAGGGTACGGTTCTCCTTCTCTAGAACCGCCAACTTCAAACTGCTACTATCCAACGAGGCCTCCTGGATCTTCACTTGCTGCAGCAATCTCCGATTTTCCTTCTCCAGACAACTCCTGTCTTGCTCCAAATGTCCATTCTCATGCACTAGGCTTTTGTTTTCTACATCTACTTGACCTTGGTTTTGATTTGCATTGACTTGAAGACTCTGCTTCTTCATCTCCAATTCATGGATCTCTACTTCAAAACAATGTAGATTGCTGTTATTATTTTCCATGGATGCATGCAGATTTTCTGTGTCAAGGGAATTATTGCTAATCCTCCAATGTTCCTCAATATGTTTAGATTTAGAAATAAACTCATTTAATGGGTGACTGGTTCCTTGAAGTTCTTCCAGGGACTTCAACAACCTCTGGTTCTCTTTCTCCAGTTTCAGCAATCTGCTACGTGTATTTTCAGTTACCTCCTGGCCCAAAGACTTCAGCTCTAAAATCATAAACACATTTTTTAAGATCATTTATTACCTGTCAAATGATCAATGAGATGGTAGTGGAATAATTTGTTTGCAATCTATCATATGCTTTTATGTTTCAATCAAGATGTTTGTTTCTATCAAAATGTTCATTTCAAAGCAAAGTTTTAAGTAACTTATGGTGACTTATTCAATGGCACAATGGTCGACGAGCATCACATTTTTAATATACCTCATGTTAAATCGCAGTGCTAATATATACATATACCCGTTTCTGAATTCTGTTGAGGATCCTTGGCGAGTTCTAGCTCCCAGCCCAAGCGTTGTGATTCCTCCATACTTCTTTTCTGAGAGAGCTCCAATATGATGTTCCTTTCCAGCAGCTCCTCTATTCGTCTCCTGTCCACAGTTCTTTCCTAAAACAGATAAGACAGCCAAGTGAAGCACATAAGAAAACAACTTGGAGCGGCAAAAAGAGAAAAGGGTACATAGTAATATTGCAGCAGATCCTTTTAATGGGTATCATTTCCTTTTCCTCACCTCTTCAATGTCATGAAGTTTTGCCTCTAGCAGGAGGTTGTGTTTCTCCAGATGTTGCAGTTTGTCAGATCGTGCTTTGATGCTCTGTAGCTGTTCCTCCAGCATGGCCTTACTTTCCATCAACAGCTGATTATCCTCCTTAAGCTCCTGTCAATGCCAAAAAGAAAGTTAAGGTGAGATTTCTCATGCATATAACACTACTGTTCAAAAATCTGGAGTCAGATTTAAATCTGGAGCAGTTTAAATAAATGCTGTTCTTTTAAACTTAACATTCAACAAAGAATCCTGGAAATTCATTAAATTTATGTGTTTTGAAAACCAAATCAGCATGTTAAAATGACTTCTGAATCAATGACACTGAAGACTGGAGCAAAGGCTGCTGAAAATTCAGCTTTGCCAGGAATAAATGACATTATAAAATGTTTTAAATTATTTTAAATTGTAATAATATTGCACAATATTAAGGTTTTCACTGTATTTTTGATCAAATAAATGCAGCCTTGTTGAGCTTAAGAGTCTTCTTTCAAAAACATCTGAACGGTAGTGTACGCACACACATAAACATTCTTCTACACACACACCTCCAGTTTGGTTTTGTAAAAGTTCATGTTGTGAAGTTTATCTCTATAGCGAGCCACTTCACTCTCCAGTTTGTCTGCTCTGATGGCTCTCTCTTTCATCGCATCCAGCTCGTCACGGTACATCCTGGCTGCTCGTGCATCTGTTAACAGCTGCATGTTCTGCCACGGGCCGCCAAGAGTAGACAGGATACAGGTAGCAAGGAAGAAAAAACTGACATTAAAATAAAGACCGTAGCAATATTTAAACAAGTATAGCACAACTAAATTGGAAATTTCTTTACCTTTTGAAATAAAAGAGTTTGGTGTACTAGACCGGGTAGTTAAGTCTGCCCATTATCAAGAATTATTAATTACAGTTTGCCGTAATTACGTAATTTCATTCCTTATACCACGTACCACATGTATAATGTGTTGGAATGACAATAAACTACTACTACTACTACTACTACTATTACTTCTATCTACTACTAGGAAGAGATGGTGTTGATGGTGTTATTCAGAAGTTGTCATGTCTATAACATAAAACAATGATCAGGAATAAATAATAAATAAATAGCAAAATAAAAATGACTATAAAAGTTTGGTAACACTAGTATGGGGAACACATACACTATTAATTATGACTTTTGCCTCAATAAACTCCTTAATAGTTAGTAAGGTAGTCTTTAAGTTTAGGTAATGGGTTGGATTAAAGGATGTAGAATAAGGTCATGCAGAATAAGGCGTTAATATGTGCTTTATAAGTACTAATAAACAGCCAATATCCTAGTAATATGCATGCTAATAAGCAATAGTTAATAGTGAGAATTGAACCCTAAAAAAAGTGTTAGCAAAAGTTCTTAATAGGAGTCTGAGATCATTTTATTTTCTATGGAAGCTTGTTTCCGCCACTGAATAAAAAATAAATAATAATAATTGCGTCTTTTTATCTCACAATTGCAAGATATGAAGTCAGAATTGTGAGAAATAAAGTCGCAATTGCGAGATATAAAGTCGCAATTCTGAGAAATAAAGTCGCAATTGCGAGATATAAAAGTCACAATTATGAGAAATAAAGTCGCAATTGCGAGAAAAAAAGACAGAATTGCGACTTTTTATCTCACAATTCGGACTTTTTTTCTCACAACTGCGAGTTTACATCTCGCAATTCTGACTTTATAACACATAATTGCGAGTTTATATCTCGAAATTCTGACATATTTTCTCAGAATTGTGAGATATAAACTCGCAATTGCGAGTTATCAGGCCAATTCTAAGGGGGGAAAAAGACTAACTTTTTTCCCCTCAGAATAGTTTATATCTCACAATTCTGACTTTAGAACACGCAATTTCGACTTTATATCACGCAATTCTGACTTTATAACACGCAATTGCGACTTTATATCAATAAATTCTGACTTTATATCTCGCAATTCTGAATTTATAACACGCATTTGCGATTTTATATCACCAAATTCTGACTTTATATCTCGCAATTGCGACTTTATATGATGCAATTCAGACTTTATAACCTGCAATTGCGACTTTATATCAATAAATTCTGACTATATCTCGCAATTCTGACTTTATAACACGCAATTGCGATTTTATATCACGCAATTCTGACTTTATATCTCGCAATTCTGAGAAATAAAGTCAGAATTGCGAGATGTAAACTCGCAATTGTGAGAAAAAAAGTCAGAATTGTGAGATATAAACTCGCAATTGCGAGTTATCAGGCCAATTCTAAGGGGGAAAAAAGACTAACTTTTTTCCCCTCAGAATAGTTTCTCACAATTCTGACAACACGCAATTTCGACTTTATATCACGCAATTCTGACTTTATAACACGCAATTGCAACTTTATTTCACGCAATTCTGACTTTACAACACGCAATTGCGACTTTATATGACGCAATTCTGACTTTATAACTTGCAATTGCGACTTTATATCAATAAATTCTGACTATATCTCGCAATTCTGACTTTATAACACGCAATTGCTATTTTATATCACGCAATTCTGACTTTATATCTCGCAATTCTGAGAAATAAAGTCAGAATTGCGAGATGTAAACTCGCAATTGTGAGAAAAAAAGTCAGAATTGTGAGATAAAAAGTCGCAATTACCTTTTATATTTTTCATTCTGTGGCGGAAACAAGTTTCCATAATTTTCAGTACCTCTTGCTGGAGTCTTTTAATCTCCGCCTCCACACTGTCCAGGTCCTGCCTGGAGTCTAAGAGCTGTTCACTTTTCTCCTCTCTGTGTGGACACAGGAAACAGATGTTTGAGAGATTTAAACACTCATACAGGTTAAGAAGAGTGATTAACATGCAATTACTTAATCAGAGAAGAACAAGGATGCCCACAACCACACACACCCAAATATGTGTGCACATAAGCATAAGTACTCATGCAAATATAACCACATGCAAGTGTGTACACAAATGCACATCTACTACAAGTACACACCAGCCAACAAACTGCTCGTTAATGCCATGGTTGTTGGTACCAGACGGGCTGGTCTGAGTATTTCAGAAAGTGCTGATCTACTGGGATTTTCAGGCACAACCATCTCTAGGGTTTACAGAGAATGGTCCAAAAAAGAGAAAATATCCAGTGAGCGGCAGTTCTGTGGGCGAAAATGTCTTGTTGATGCCAGAGGTCAGAGGAGAATGGCCAGACTGGTTCAAGCTGATAGAAAGGCAACAGTAATAATAACTGTTACAACCGAGGTCTGCAGAAGAGCATCTCTAAAAGCAGAACACGTTGAACTTTGAAGCAGAAGAGCTACAGCAGCAGAAGACACACACTCCTGTCAGCTAAGAACAGCAAACTGAGGCTACAATTCGTAACGTGCTACGACACAAAAGCTCAAATCATCTCAAACTGGTTTCTTGAACATGATAGTGAGTTCACTATACTCAAATGGTCTCCAGAGTCACCACCAGATCAGCTTTGGGATGTGGTGGAACGGGAGATTCGCATCATGAATGTGCAGCCGACAAATCTATAGCAACTGTGTGATGCTTTTATGTCAATATGGCTATACACAGAACCTGCAACTTTAAGAAATCCAATAACAGAAACTGACATTAAAAAACAGCACAATGTGATATTGAAAATAAATGCATTTTGATTTTCCCAATAAAATATAGCCCTTGGGAAAACTGGTTCATTAATAAATCATTTCTCACTCTCTCGTGCATTTTTCTGCTCCTTTCATTTTACAGACAGTGAGAGACAACTTACATCTCACTTTTTAGGTTTGATGTGCTTTTATTAGCCAACAAAAATCAGTTAGCCTATTTTAACATCATTGTGCTCCGTTTTTAGCATAGTGTGTGAAAATTGTATCAGAAGTCAATACTGAAGTCCATTCCCTGCTGGGATACGAATAGTTGAGAGTGAGAAGTTAGGGTGGTGGTGGGATGCTGAAAAAAACTGTGGGAAGTCAGATTATCTGAACATATTCCACCCGAACTTTGTAAAATAAACATTATGTAATATTTGTAATGTCACACTAAAAATGTAGTATAATCACCTAAAAATGATATATAACTAAAACAGTCGATCATTATTCCATAATTCCAGTGTGTCCACATTTTTCATTTCAGTGCATCACTACAAAATGTTGCATCAACACATGATGAAATTGACCATTTTTGCTAAAATGAAGTTAATTTCCTTTGTATGGTGAATGAAACATCACATTTTCACTTTAAAACTCTGAGAAAGCTCTTCTGTACATTAACACTCAAGTGCTGCTCCGGGATATCCTCCAAAATAGAAGCCTAAGAATGGAGCAGTATGAGCAGTATTGTACAGCGAGTTTGTGGGTGGATGGAAAAAATTGATGGATAGAAGGACGGATGGGTGGAAATGAGGGGGGTTGACTGTCTGTAGCATTACACTAAGAGGATAAAAGTGGGTCAGCAGAATAAGGACGGACCATGCACTGTGCCAGGATATTTTTAATCTGAGGCAAGCTTCCTACAGACATCTTACAATAACCACAGAACCAGTTACTACAAATTAATTAGTGGACCTTTACAATCACATAAGTGAATCAACAAAAGATTACCTTATATTGGAACTTTGGGATAGTGCAAATGAAGCATAATTACATAAAAATATATTAATTATATAAATACAAATTAATATTATTGTGGACAGAGAAAACTAATATTATAAGATTTCAATATAAATTGAAAAAAAAAAAGTTTGAAAAAAATTTATAGAAAATGTTGACCAATGCAGATATGGCTGCCAATATATTGTCTATCACTAAGACCCAAGCTAATGACTTGATATGTGCAGTTGTACTTTTATGTGTTCAATTATTTCCCATTGAAACCGGAAGTCACAGCTATGAACCATTGAAACCGGAAGTCACAGCTATGAACCATTGAAACCGGAAGTCACAGCTATGAACCATGATCACATACCTCCATAAACATACAAGTTATTCTGGGTTTGTTTCACTCATCATGTTTGATCATTCATCATGTCTGTGCATGTGTAGGTCAGTTTTGTGTGTGTGTGCATATGCTCACAGCTCCTGTCTGAGGCGTTTGATCTTGGTTTTAGCGTCCGTCAGCTCTAGTGACAGATGCTGCTGGGATAAAGGGAGCTGGCTGCTAGCGGACTCTGTGAGGGAAGAGTCATCACCAAACACTACAGACTTCATCGTCTCTTTCCCCTGCATCAGCTCCACGATGACCTACCAGCAGACACAGAAAAAATGAGAAAGGTTAAACGAGAGAATGAACTAGTTAACAAACTAAATGCCTGTTGGGTGAAGCCAGAGCAGTTTAAAGTCTCATGCATTGGCTGGTTATTGTTTTAAGCAACCGGCTACAAGTTGTTTTCCTTCGTACTGCAGCCAATCACAATAAACCTCTTTAAACTGAATGATTATCTCTCAGAAAGGTGGGGAGGGGAAAGAATTTTTCTAAATGACTTTTGAAGATACCTCAAATTGCCGGTCTCGCTGGTCCACTAACATTTTGAGATTAATGTTCATACTTCTGCAGAGATTTTCCCATTCCTCCGGACACACATCCTCCATCTCCAACCAATGCAGATCAAACACATTCTCCTGACAATGAGTCACCTGGAGTGCAAAAAATATATATATAATTACTACATGACTATACAGATAATCATCCATATGTGCCATATTTGCCAAGCAATAGTGTGTTGTGAAGTATCTACCAGTACCTCTTGGATATGAGCTGCGATTGCTGCTTTTGTGTCAAAATCAAGGCATTGTATCTTCTCGATATACTCCTCTTTTCTTTCGCACTGCAAAACAGCAACAGACAGTTTTAGGTCTCCACACTGCTTAACTATACTTCATTTTAATTAAAATTAAGTCAATTTGATAGCCAGTTTGTGCAATAAAAGGTTAACTGAATAGTCAAGTGCTTGGTTTAATATAATCTATTTAGTGCACACAGTTACACATTACCTGCACAGCACAGCCAAGCAACAGCAACAGCAACTTCCTGATCTCTTCTAGACCTTCCTCTGGAAAGAAGGTTTCATTCAAAACAATTAAATGCTTTACAATAGAATGCAAATGCTTCAGTGTCACATGATCCTTCAGAAATCATTATAATAATGCGATTTGCTGCTCAAGAAACATTTCTTCTTATTATTATTATCAATGTTTTTGTGTGGAAACATAATTTTTTTTCCAGGTGTCTTCGATGAATAGACAGAACAGCATTTATTTGAAATAGAAATCTTTTGTAGCATTATAAATGTTTTTACTTCCACTTTTGATCAATTTAATGCATCCTTGCTGGACAAAACTATACATTTCTTACTGACCCCCTGCAATCTTACTGACCCCAAACTTTTGAATTGTAGTGTACTTAGATGAGGGAAATACTGTCAATCAAAACGAATGCCGCCCACTACTTTTATTCTGAACAAAGATATCGTGCATCAAGATATTAACAACTTTTGAAACTATAATAGTGAACAGGGGGACATGAAGGAGGTGCTGAGAGGGGAAAGTAAAATAAAAAAATCACACACAGTAGCATTATGATCTCTGTAAGAGTTCCTGATGTATTGTTCGTGTGTGCGTCATTAGATTCGAGCCTCTGGAACTATTCAGCACTTTCTCAGAATCTGTTGTTCAGTAGCTGACGTACCACAGTGCGGATTCCTGCCCAGAAGCAGCACATTGGGAGGAGACATCATAATCAGCTGATGCAGGGTCTCCTACAGTAAACAGGATGCAAAATTAGAAACAGGAGATGGAAGAGGTGTGATACACAGAATCTTATTCAAAAAGCAGCAGCTTTCAGTTTTATTAAAGAGCAAAAACAGACCCAGCTGCTATCAGTTTCATTGCATTCAACCGGTTTAAGCAGTAAATTACAGGCAGGACTGGGGACCGGGGTAATTGTTCAGAGACGTCTCAAAGAGTTCAGGAAACTTGTGTGCAGACCCATGGGGAATGGTTTAAATCAAGACAATTATTAAACTTTGATGTGGTGCTTCAGATGAACTTGAATATTGTGGTCACCCTTCTCATATTGTTCATGTCTAAAAAAAACACATTAAAGGACCAATGCCGAGATAATTCAAGAAGTTAGATTACACAGTGCTCCCTAAAAGACGTATTAGACCTTCTTAAAAAGCTACATAACCGGGGGGCTATTAATTACAGAGCACTTCAGCTTAAATCAGCATGACAATGTGTATTAATAATTATATTATTAATAATCACCTTTATTTAAAGGGATAGTTCAAGAAAAAATACAAATTCTGTCATTAATTACCCTCATTTCGTTCAAAGTAAGACTTTCGTTCATCTTCAGAACACAAATGAAGATCTTTTTGACGAAATCCGAGAGCTTACTTCTCTCAGATCTTTACGAGAGATCGTAAAACTAATCCATATAAATCGAGTGGTTTAGTTAAAAATTTTCTGAAGAGACACAATCGCGATCGATAGTGTAAACACATTGAATTTAGGCTTTTATTCACAACTCACACATCAGTTCTGATAAACGGAAGCTCAAGCATGTTCGCTTGACGTTTGAGAACCAGCGAGGTTCATTCTCGTGTTACGCAGCACATTTGAGCTTTAGCAAGAACCAATGAGGTTTGTTCTTGTGTGTCAAGCAGGTTCGGTTGAGCTTCTGTTTATGTTCGCCAATCAATGTTTAAATGTGAATAAAAGCCTAAATTAAATCTAAGGGTGTATTCACACCAGGAAAGTCCGATAGTTCACTTGCTTTGGTCCGGACCAAATAAATTGTTTTTTTGTTTTTTTTTGGTACGGTTCGCTTTCACACTGCTCTTTTTGCAAGTGAACCAAAATTTGTAAACAAAACCACAAATGTGCTAAGGTCGTCCATTCATTGGACAAGGATTCTCAAGTAGGGAAATCAGGAAGTGCAAAAAAGGCTCAGCATGGAGATATTTCGTACTGCAATATTTGTTATTTTACTAATTTTGTGTTATTCTGTACAAACGCAATATGAAGAAACTGCGCAGAAGACGGATAAGGTATAAAGTTTTGATTCATAGAGAGGGGCTATGTTCACACATTCAAATAATGAGATTCTTATTGTATATACTGCTAACAAGTGCTGTCAATGTTAACGCTTGCGATTAAGTTTGTCCAGTTTAACGCAGCGTCATCCTTGTATTGTAACTATCGTTACATTATATGAACTGCAAAAGCTTTTTTTGCATCTATGCGCGATTAGACTAAAGAGAACGCTCTGTATGTGAATGTCCTGATGCACACACTCATTCATTCATTCCATTCCAATGACGCACACACGACGCGCAACAGTATCGTGTGGCCAGACAGCGCGCCGGAATGGAATTCTCTTTCGCACTTGAACAACAATAACACAAACCATTATGCCAAAATCTCCGACTACGGAAGCCTGTTAACTCAAAGGCGCAGTGCTTTCTTGCAATTGGGTCGGTTCATGTTCACACCGTAAACGAACCGTACCAGAGTTCGTTTGGAACCGTACCGAGACCACCTCTTCAGCTGGGTCTCGGTTCGGTTGTTTGGTCCGCACCCGAGTTCGATTGCTGTATTCACACCTGGCCAAAAGGTCCGCACCAAGGGGGGAAACGAACTAGAGTTCGATTCAATCGAACCAAACAAGGCAGGTGTGAATACACCCTAAGTCTGTATAAAATGACAGAGTCTCTTCAGAAAATGTGGACTAAACCGCTCAATTCATATAGATTAGTTTTACGATCTCTTTATGAACTTTTTGAAGCGTCAAAGTGGTAGTTGCGTAGCTGTCAATGGAAGGACAGAAATCTCTCAAATTTCATCAAAAAGATCTTTATTTGTGTTCCGAAGATGAACTAAAGTCTTTCGGGTTTGGAACGATGTAAGGGTGAGTAATTAATGACAGAATATTTGGGTGAACTATCCCTTTAATGATGTCTCTTTGTGGCCAGCAGATGCTCCAGGGCTTTTCAATGTGCAAGTTAAATCGACAACACAAATCAACAAAGGTATGGGTGGGCTTATTTTGCTGGTCCCTTTTCCATATGGGAATTCGTTAATGCAGATTCTTCTGAGGCAAGATCGTTTTTAAGTTTCGCTAAATAAGCTAGATCAATGATTAAACGCTCTGAATTTCCTCAGGTTAACAAAACTCAAGGGAAGTCAATGAAGTCAATCCCAATGATTCCAGAGTGCTTTTTATGAATGCTGCTGAGTATGAACAGCTCTGCTACGTCACACTATTTTAAATGCACTATGCGCATTTATATAGATTAGATTTGCATTTCTTGAGCACTGAAAATGCTTAAGACTATGGTTTTACAAAGCCATACTTTCACTGACTGATTGAAATCCAGTGACAATTAAGCAACAGGAAATAATTCAGTTATTTGCCTTGTCTGTATTCAAGGTCATTTGCATTACTTTGACCGCTTTAGCCGGCACCATGAGAGACAGGTCTCATGGGATGTAAAATGGGTCATTTTCCAGCTTTGCTCCAGGCCATTGCTGTTTCCTAGCTACTGATTACACAGATGTTGGCTTGGCATGCTGATATCTAGGCCAGTCTCTTTGAGAGGAGCTTGTAGGTCTGGTGGCGAGACTATTTCCACACGGACAGATGTGCAGGATTCAGGGTGGGCTCTCTGTGAGCGGAAGGGGGTAGCAGGAAATTTAGGGTATGATTTGAAATCCTGCTCTTCCACCCAAATGGGACTCCATTTGGGAATTAGCAGAATCCAGTAAAATAAAGATTAACTTCACAATTAACTTATGCATGCAGCAAACACATATGTGAAATAATAACTCAGGTTATATATTAACCTTTTTCTCTGCTTTACAGAAGACAAGGCAGAAATTGGGCATAGGGCCGTTTTACACCAGGTATTAAGATGCGTTTTGGTCGATCGGATCACAAGTGGACGACGTTAAATACAGGTGTAACCGGGATCTAAAACGTTTTGAGCTTGTTCACTTTCGACCACTTCCAGAGGTAGTCGAAAAACACATTCGACTGGATTGCTTTCGTAGTGTAAACGCTCATGTGGTTCAAAGTGTTCGAACAGCCACAGAAGACCGTCTACTCTCCGTCTACTGACCTAATGGATAAACATTAAGGGAAGCGCTCTAGACAGACGGGATTTAAACTTTGTCGGCTGAAGACCCAAGTTTGGTTTGAAGAAGAAAAACGTACCAAGCACAATGTTCTCTCACCATTCCTGATATCTAACACACACACTCACAGCGTTCATTATAATGGCAACTTATCTGATTTCTCTTCAGGGATTAAGGGTAGTGTAGTTCTTCATTGGGAATTCAGCAATAACTTTTGTTTATTTAAAATAAATATATTTTTTACATTTAATTCATCTGTTTTAAGAGGTTAATGCAATATCAGTACAATTTAATGTGTCCATAGAGAAAATGAATGTGCTTTTTACTTCTGAAAACACACTCTTCGAAAGGTACCTGCATTTCTCTCTGTGACTTACCTGGTAGTATGATTTGATGTGGTAAGTGAGGACAGACAAGTTTTGAGCTCTCTGGCCGACATCATTGTACACTTTGTTAAAAACTTGAACAGTCCCTTTGGGATTTCTGCAACAACAAAGAAAGAAAAAAAGAAAGAAAAATGTATTCCTGTAACATAACATCAACTCAAGCAAGAAGCATCCAAAACATCTAGTTTCTGAAGACCTGCTTAGTATATTAACCTGGACTAAGGGTATGAGCAATAATAGCAACGACACACAATCTGTTCATTCATTCTGTTTTTTTTTCTCCACATGACTTCATTCATCAACTAGCCAGCACTAACGCAGACACAGACAGAGCCAAAGAGCAGCAGAACTCAGTTCAGGTCAAGTCTTGACTGAGACTTTAACTCTCTTAGTTCAGCAGCTCAAAGTTTGAGTACTGACACAGTGACCTGAAACTGCTGTCCCATGATGCACTTCTGTATGTGATCCGTGCCACCATAAAAAAAATAAAAAAAACTCTACAGTAAAGCTCTAATCCATCATCCTCCCTGAATCCGTGGGATTATACAGTTTTCAGCTTCACGATGTACTGTTTACTACCTCAGCATCATGAGAATACAAGGTTTCAGCATTAACGATCCTTTAAATGGCAATTAAATATACACACATTACCCTGCAATGACATGGGTGGGTTTTAAACATCACATTACCCTGCAATGACATGGGTGGGTTTTAAACATTTAAAACCAGCTATGGATTTTTGTCTCAGAGATGGAAATAGAATTTGGGGCAAAAACAACTCACCCATATGCACCCATCCAAATTCTGTCCAGCTGAACAGACTACAAAGTGTTCCTTCATTGCCATGACAAAGAATACAGTGTTTTAGGGCTCCTGCATGGAATGAGTCATTTAAAAGCTGAAACACATGCTGTCTGCAATAAATGCCTGATATTAGACGCAAACAACACCAAAGGGTGGTGGTAACTTCGCGTCGGGAATGGGAGCACGAATTTGATCACATGTGCAAACAACCTGTGAACTGAAAAGTCACTGAGAGAACCCTTTCAACAGTCTGCCATTAATTGCTTTGGACGAATAAATTAGACTCAATAGCCAATTGAATGTGTGCCAAGTTTCCTTTGATGTACATATCATTTAATATTTTGGGGGTCAGCAAGAATTTTTTTTATGTTTCTGGAAGAAATCTCTAATGCTCACCAAGGCTGCATTTATTTGATCCCAAAAAAATAAAAGTAAAAACAGTAGGGTAAAATGGGGCTAAAGGCGCACCGGGGTAAAAGGCGCATTTGACTTTAATCTCTTTTAAACCACTAGATGGCACAAAAATTTAGCTCAGCCCTTTTCGTAACAACCGCTTTTAATGATGCACGTGGAAATTTGGCTGATCGCGGGCGGCAACGCAAAGCTGATTCTGCGCTAATTTGATCTAATATTTAATGTTTTTAAAAATGTTGTAGATTTATGTAGCAATGGAGAATCAACAAAATTATTGATTATATTTTGAAACAAAGGTCTTGTTAATGATTTTCAGTTTCGTTCAAGGTAATTAAAGCAACAGTTTTTTAATAAGGGAAGAATGTGTAAAAGTGTGGAGTTAAAAGTAAAAGCCGCCCATGCTGTCGGGGCGAAAGGCACCATAATTCACATGATAATATACAGCTGGCTGATTTTTCCATTTGTTGACATAACAGTTATATTCAGATGGTAAATATCATATATCAAGTTGGGTGTCCACCTTAGAGATAATCACCAAATTTATAATGACACATCAAAAAAAAAAATGTCATATTTATTTGTTACTACTGTAAAACTATAATAATGTATTATGGGATTTCATTCAATGCTTTCAGAATCTTTACTTTTTTGATTCATTTTGTTTCTGTATTTTTAAAATGAACATTTTAATGAAAGTATATTTATAAATATTTTTTTTGTATCAAAATAAACCAAAAATAGTACAAACTTTACTAAAATTGTTAACTTTATTAAAAACATTATTTTAGCTAAAGTATTTGTATAAATCATGTGAGCCTTTTAGCCTGTGTGTTTGGGTTAAAAGGCCCACCTTGCCACCTCATACATAAGATTTTAAAACAAATGAACCACTTTTATGATTTATTTTCACACAAAATCTGTTGAATCAATGTTCAATAAAAACATTTTTTTTTTCTACAATATACACTATGGGAGTATAGTGAAAAGCACATTTCTTAAGGTGTGCCTTTAGTCCCGTTGTACCCTAATATTGTCATATATTATTAACATTTACAGTTGAGCTGCCTCATATTTGTGTGGAAACTGCATTTGTTGAAAAACTAAATATTTGGACAAACCCAAATTATGTCCCATTTCTTTTTTTAAACAAAAAGTTGAGTTGAGTTGAAGAAGAAACCTCAACTACATTCAAATGAAATGCTTACTATACTGAGTTAAGTGCTTGGATAATATATCTGTGTGCAAATTTATGACATACACATACTTACATTTGATTCATGATCTTGTTCAAGAATATTCCATCCACTAATTCAGTGTATTCAGAGAGCATGTTCCCCTCCTTGTCACCTAGTTGACCAAATGTCTTAACCTTTGAGACAGACATAAATGGGTAGTTAAAGTGACATGTCATGAAGTGACAGCAATGTCCTGAAGAGGGACATTCTCTATAAATGACAATTATCTAATTATACATGCAGATTTGTGGCATTTTGAGACCTCAAATTGAGAAATTACATGATTTATTTGTACTCTTAAACACATTAGTCACACTGCAGACCAGTTAAGCAAACTACAAAAATATAATAATCAGTGAAAACCAGGGCTAGTTCACTCCAGTGAGCATGTTTAAGATCTATAATGAAAAGTTCAGTGGTAGAGACACAAACCTAAAAGTCTTGGCTACATTAAAATGCCCGTCATTAGTATTAACTTTTTGTGACAACATATGCCCCCATAGAGGAGGAAAATGTTACAGTAAGTTACATGAGGTAAGTTGTCACAATGGAACCTTCCATTGAATAGACTATAGCCTTTTTAGATACATTTAAAATGATATAACTTACAGAGCAATTCACTAAACCACAAAAAGATAAACAAAGACCATTGCTATAGAAAAACATAAAATTACAGAACAAAACAAATATAGCCAATAGAACAAAAATAACAATCTACATAGGTACACCCACACACATAGAGAGAGAGAGAGAGAGAGAGAGAGAGAGAGAGAGAGAGAGAGAGAGAGAGAGAGAGAGAGAGAGAGAGAGAGAGAGAGAGAGAGAGAGTTGGTCAGTTGTCATAATGATAAACATACAGATGACCTTCCAAAGAGATAATTGTTATGACTACTATGATACTGTTTGCTATGTTCTGCACGTAACAAACTGCAACTTACCCAAGTGACAAGAGAGCTGCTCATGAACTGCTCTAATATGTCTGGAATGTCACCCTCCATATTAATATTACACGATCAGAGAGATTTACAAGTCAAAAACACTTGGAAGAAACACAAAGCCATATAAATCCAGCACTGATGGTTTAACCCTCTCCATAGGCAGCTGAGCGGAGGAAATGTCGCTGCATCATTGAACAAAATCTGCAATTCACACCGCTGCGACGCAAGACCTCATAGAATTCGTGTGGCTCATTCCTCGTCAACAAACTGGTATCTGTTATTAGATTGAAAATAAACGCAGAATGTTGCCGTTTAAATATTCCATCAGGACTGCAGCATCTTCCGGAGCCGCTCGGACGCCACGCCGAAACTGCAGTGCGCGTGACTGCTGGAGGTCTCGCACTTACAGTGCATGTGAAGTTAGAAAGTAAAGGCCACCAGCGATTAGAATTCAAATAACATAAGATTTGAATAACTGAAATTAACTGTCATTCAGTGCGATTTCATGATTCCTTCATCAAATGGGGGGGAAAAACAAGGTCTAAGTGAAAAAGTTTTACTGGGTGTTTATGTCATTTTCCGTCCCAGCGGCATCTGATCTGAACAGTATCGTAATTCCTACAGTGGTGGTTTAGTACATCTCTGACCTTAATCTGTTACCATAACAACAGCCGTCAACCCCCAATCACCAGTTAAAATATAATCTCTCTTGGACTGTGCATCATAGGCTATAAAGACCACATCAACAAGTTCTGCTAAGGGGTGGAGTCAATTAAGCTGTGGGCCTTGAGAACTATTTTAATTACGTGGAAAGGGAAACGGTTCATTTAAATATGTCTGAGTCAATATCTCATGCATGCGTGTAAAACAATTTTACAGGGCAAGTTGTTTTTGCTCACTAAATTATCTTATTTTTAAGAAATGGCTGAATATGCATCTTTTTCGGCAACACTTGATCCAAAATACGTGCACTTTCCTTTCTCTTCTCTCTTTTACTCTATATCTATATAAAATACGTAGTAGGCCTATACTGAGTTCGACTAAACTGGGAAGATCATAGCACGAACATATTGTTGTCCTATTGTTAGTTTAACTGCTTATTGCTCTTCTCATTTGTAAGAAGCTTTGGATAAAAGCGTCTGCTATGATTAAATATAATGTAAATTCTAATGTGAGGCTTTTGCGCCATCTTGCGGAAGAGTTGAGAACTTCAGTTCAGACTGCAAAATCAGGTTCTCGACTAGGCTCCACTTGCATTAAAGAGGTGCTGAGCGATGTTAAAGGGGTCCTATTATGGCCTTTTACGAAGTCTAGATTTTGTTTTGGGGTGTACTAGAATATGCTTTATTGCTTGATTGTTAAAAAAAAACATTATTTCCCCCATATTTTACATTATTACAGCACCTCTCTCCCTAGTCTGTTGGTCCGGTCCCGACCCACTTTGTTTCCTGTTTCGATGAAGCCCCTCCTTCCGAAATGTGCTGTGATTGGTTAGCTGGCCCAGTGTGATACCATAACTGCAAGCTCTACTCAGATGTAAATATTAATGATGGTGTCAATTTCAATCCAATTCAATTCAAGCCTGATTCAGATGTTAACAAACAAGAGGATCGTCCAAAACGGATTTTATGCACGGACTTTGCAAGCACGGATTTCACAGGACGTTTGTGGCCTATGTTGTTTTTTTATATACATTTTAGATACGAAGTTATACACCATTTAATCATGATACTTGTCGGGAAAACTATGGTAATACAAACAGTAATCAATCACAAAACCATGGTTAATTTTCCTAAAGGGCGGTGAACAGTCTTACAAAAGCAAGAGCTTAAAAAAGCTACAGTAAACACTGTCATGTCAACACTAATGTTGGCTAGCTGAGGTAAAGCATTACCCTTTGTTTAAATCTTAGCAACAACATAAAACTTATAATTGGAACTGTTACAGATTTTTTTTCCAACTGCTTACACACGTTTTCAAAACTATGTCTCCTTTTTTCAAAACTCTACACACAATTCCCAAAACTGCACACACAAAATGCAAAATGCCTCATCTCCAGTCACCAGTGCTAAGCTACGCTTCATCTCTTCTCCGGGCTGGGTCTGGCCACAATACTTCGTCCACATCACAAGATACGTGTTCTCTTGCCAAACATCGAGGGAAGTATCTCCTAGCATGGCGTATCCAACCTTGGACAGAGGCAACCTCTATGTCCCCACATGCGTCCTCCATTGCCTGGAGAAGCGCCATGCGGGCATAGGCGATCATACACTTTCCAGCGCCAGGCTGAGAAGAATTCCTCTATGGGATTTAGAAAAGGTTAATATGGGGGTAGGTACATAACTACAAATTGTGAATGATTGGCAAACCAGATTCGGACCAGAACAGCCCGGTGAAAAATAACATTGTGTAAATTGCATCCAGAAAAGTGAGTATACGGCCGGTGTTGTACAGACCCAGTGTGGCAGTGTGATGGAAGACCCCCTTTTGAGTGATGGCAGCAAACAGTTATATTACCCCCACGCTGTCCAGGGACATTGGTAATTGCCCCCTGTCCTATTACATTTCTTCCATGGGCCGCGGCGCCTGGTTTTGGTGAGGTTGAAGCCAACCTCATCTACATAAATAAATTCATGGCGAATTACATGGGCATCCATCTCCAATACTCTCTGTAACAGACAAAAGGATATAGAGATGAGTAAATATGGTATGTCTGAAGTACTGGAAGTAGTGTTGCATGTATACATACCTTGACAGAGTCAAGAATCTGCGACATGACTTTGTAGGAGTTTCTCTCAAATGGCACCTTGTAAAGTTGGTCACTTGGTGCCGGTGGAGGATGCGTTGTATGGTCGACAGGCTTACAGCATTGATGTTGTTGGTGTCATTATTCAAGATATGCTCTCTTATCTCTCGAATTCTAATTGCATTGTTGGCCAAAACCATATTCATAATTGCAGTCTCTTATCAGTAAACAAGCGTCCTTTTTTCACTCTGTACAGAATTCAAACACAGTATGTGTTCAGCATAGGAATTGTAAACAATAAAAAAATAAAAAAAAAATGTAGTACAGCATGATAACCAACCTCATTCATTCAATGCAGTGCAGTGAATGGATGGCTTAGAGTTAAATGTTTATCCAATACTATGCTGCAGTCATACGTATTTTACAGTACATTACTGTAGTGCTAAATTAGTCATTAGATAGTTGCATACCTGTTCTCATTTCTGAAGGTTTGAATTATGGACGCCACTGTAAATCGACTCAAGTTGGGCTGGACTCACAGTCCAGCCTCTCTCATGGTCAAACCGTGGTTGATCACATGATCAACAAGTGTTGCCCTAATCTCATCAGAGATTAGAGTTAAATGTTTATCCAATACTATGCTGCAGTCATACGTATTTTACAGTACATTACTGTAATGCTAAAATAGTCATTAGATAGTTGCATACCTGTTCTCAAAATGATTGACAGCTACAAATGCTGGTTAAATAGCATAAAACGGTGCATCTCTTTTCAGAATGATTTTTTTTTTTATGGTTTACAGATTCTAGTGCCATGATATATCGGCATGATATATCATGATTATTTCAGGAAAATCTTTCAGAGAGCAGGATTTTCTACATATTACATAAAAAATTGCTTAAAGGGTTAGTGAAAAATGAAGATCATCCCATAATGTACTCACCCCCAAGCCATCCTAGGTGTACTTTCTTCTTTAAACCAAACACAATCGGAATTATATATATATAAAAAATATCCTGGTTCTTCCTAACTTTATAATGAGTGAATGGTACCTTAGATTTTGAAGCCCAAAAAAATTGCATCCATCCATCATGAAAGTAATCCATGCAGCTCCAGGGGCTTAATAAAGGCCTTCTGAAGTGAAGAGATGTGTTTTTTGTAAGAAAAATATATGTTTTTTGCTTTGACCATGCCATTTATCATTAAAAACCACAAATAAAAAATTGTGTAGGCCTATGATTTGTATTCTTTATGATTATGTTTAAGAGGAACATGAACATTTGCCTGTGAGTTTCCATGTGTTCAGTGAGATGTGAAGTGTGAGAAGTATGAATGAATTCAGACAGTTTGTTTCTGCTTTGGCTCTTCCAAACAAATTGCTCCCCTGAGACAGGGTTTAAATTGATTTGGTTCTGAGAAAGGTTTGCTGACACAAATGACTAAATATCAACACAGCGAGAAATCAATGGGACATATGTTGCCTATTTAAGACTGGCAGTCAATTTTGAACGAACTCTTTAATATTTAATTATAACAGTCGGTTAAGGTGCTATACATTTAATCACATCATAAATTGTTCATTCCATACAAAAAAAACAACAACAACAACAACATCAGTATCTTATGCACATGGGACTATAATTCATTCCAATATATGACCCATGCTGCAGAAAGCAGTTTTATTATATATGTCTATATGTATACAGTATATCATAAGATGCATCATAAGAGGTAGTCATCCAGAAAGCAACAGCAGCTACAGTTTATGGCAGCATATATAAGGCAAAACATGCTCAAGCATCAGGCCACAAACTACTGAGAAATCAATGCAACATATATGGTCTGTATTATAAGATCAACAATCAGCAATGACTGTTTAATAAAAACATTACTGTTCCATTAAAACAGTCAATTAAAGGATAATATATAAAGCTACATATAAAAGCTACATTTAAAGGGTATAAGCTTAAAGTATTCAATAAGAAAAACAGTCTCTTCTTGTGTGTACGATTGTACATTACTTCAAGGCTGTGCATGCTGCATCATGTAAACATTTTTTATATATGTATAAATATATATATATATACACAGTGTAAGATGTGCCACAGTATCTAGTCGACCAGAAAGCAATGATGCCGCATATGTATTGAGCATGTGTGTTGGTTGGCATATGTGCAGATTTTTAAAAAAAAAATATTTTTGTACAAATGTGCTTGATTTAAAAAAAAAACGATGGCTAATGAACATCTTGAGGAAAAAACACAATGATTATACAAATTTGGTAATGTCCTTTCGTGACAGTTTTCCATGAGCGCTACTGAGTCTCGGAATATTTTGGTTTAAAATAAGACAAGTCTGAATATTGGAGTAAATCATTTCCATAGTTCTGTTTATCTAAATAGGCATGCATTATATAAAGATTTAGCGAAAGTGTAATCTGTTTTTCCACTAAAAGTGCTGTATAATGTTAAAAAGAAAGCACACACAAAAATCATTTTCCTTCACAGAAGTCCTTCAGAGATTATAATTCAGTTCCATTGACAGCATTTGAAAACTCAAATTCTAAGTCATGGCGCAGATGTTCTGAGGCACAAAGTCCTTGGCGTATTGGTCCCGCTTCAGAGAGAAATTCCCACCGCTCACTCATGCTCTCTGCTCTCTGCTTTTGTCTTCAGAGATTGCAGTTTCTGCCTCCAATGTTGGCTCTCCTGAAGGGTTGTGCTGCCAGATAGCAGGCTTATTGTGTAAGGTGAAAACCAGTCTCTTTCAAAAGCACCAGTCAGCTGCTCTACAATCGAGTCCTGCCCTTTCTGCTGGTTCTCCGATTCCTGAATCACCAGCCCGGCTCCTGCGTTTACGGCAAACTCACTCCCAACCCAGTCCAGATTCCCTTTTTGAGAGAAAGTTTGAAAATATAAGTGCAAAGTTTGAATAAATAAGTGCAGTACGTATGCTAAATTGTATAGGAATTAACGAGTACCAATTATGCCCTTTTACAAAGTCTTGATTTTGTTTTGGGGTTTTACTAGAATAGGTATTCATGCTTGAATGTTAAAAAAACACTTCACATTGTTGCAGCTCCTCTCTGCCCAGTCTGTCAGTAACGCTCTGTTTAGTTCCTGTTTCGGAAATGTGACAACACACCAACGCATTTAAATGCAGAATATTGTATATATATGTATATATATGTTCCCGGAAGAAAACTCAAGACTACAATTGAATTCAGAAACAGTGCACACTGATATAGAGAATAACTTTGAGCTTTGTAACTCTGCAGAATGTTTTTTTATGCTCAAAAAGAAACATAACACACTAAACAAAGTTGAAAATGTAAAAAAAAAAAAAAAAAATCATAATAGATCCTCACACTACATCTGTTAATATGACTTAATGCACTGTGAACTAACATGAACAGACAACGAACAATAGTGTTTTTATGAACTAGCATTAACAACGATTAAGAAATGCAGTAAAACACATATTGTTCATTGTTAGTTCATCGTAGCTAGCTGATGCATTAATTAATGTTAACAAATGAGACTCAACTGTTTATTTTATTTGTTAATATGTTTTTTTGTTGCCCATTTTTACTATTGTACTGCTTTGGCAATGTAATTGTTTTGTCCGTTTATGTCATGCAAGTAAACTACAATCAATTTAGTATGTGTGTGTGTGTGTGTGTGTGTGTGTGTGTGTGTGTGAGCGAGAGTGCTAGAGTCTTACCAATGTATATTGCATTGTCTGTCACCATAAATTTATTCTCATTTATCCTGTGTTGAAATCCTCCCATCTGCTCCTTGCCTCTGTAAAATCTCTGATTCGAAACAAACACACATATATATAAAATACAACCAATTGTAAAAATAGGATTAAATATATGTTTGGGTGTGTGTGCGCGTATATCAACAGATCAATAAAGTAGATTGTTTCCTCACCACCTCTATAGAGCAGACTGGCAGTCCTGTGCAAAGAGCCTGCATTGATGACATAAAGTTAAAGGTCAGCGGATGTGTACGTGTCCACAGACCGATTAAGAGACGAACTTTGACCTCTCTCAGTACTGCAGCCTCCCGGAGCATCTCATCTATTGGCGACCAGTATCTGAACCCAAAAAATAATAAAAGTGATAAATCTCCAAAAGAACAATTTTGTCCATTTATAAATAGCTCTAAAGAGTTACACTTCAAAAAATCTATTCTTAGTATCCTTGAAACATTTTTCAAGACAGAGAGAAGCAAAAACAAGACCTATCTTCAAAGAACCTATCTTGAATATTTAGATACACAAATATATATTCTTTAGAAATAATTTTAATAATTTATGTTTTTTAAAAATAGAGCAAGACCTGATTCAGGAAATTTGTAAAAAAATGGTAGATGTGAAAAAAATAAAAAAGCATAAAATATAGCATGCTTACTTAAGGAATATCTTAGCTTCACACAACACAAAAAGTTAAAAGTTTCAGTGATTATCCAAATAATTGCAATGTCTTTTATTTTGAAATGTGTATTGTCTTAAAGGGGTCATTTGATGCGTTTTCATGTTTTCCTTTTTATTTAGTGTTTTATTTAATGCTTTATTTCCAAAAGAATAGCATGTACAAGGGTAACTTTCATATTACATCAGAAGAACATATCACATGCTTAACAATACAATAGAAATGACAAAAAAGAAAGAAAATGGGAAAAAAGAACAGAGATGGTACATATATTGTTGAATAAGCATAACTAGATTATTTGTATATGAAAATGTTAAATGAAGAGCATATTGCAGTTGTTTTAATAGCTTTGTTATTTTGCGATTTTGACCACATTTATGCACATTTTAATCTCCTTCTTAAAGGTGCAGTCCGTAGTTTTTCCTCTTTGTTCGCTATCTCTGTTCGAAATCTGCAATTGCAGTTATTCGTGGAATTATCAACTTTATGTGTGTTGTGCCTCGGCACGGCACAGCACGGATAAATCCAATGTTTTGAGGAGAACCTGGGAGAGGCCGGCTGTGCACAAAGCTAAAAAATGGGGCAATTCCAACTTTGCTATTGGGCAATCTGGTGCTTCCGAATCTGAGCCTGTAAGTATGTTTTATTATCTGTCAAAGTATTTGCTATTGACTGTTAAATGCAGAGTTTCATGCAGTGTAGAGTTACACATATTGTTTGTCGTTCAGCTGGCCAATCAGAGCACACTCCGCTTCTCGAAAGGAGGGGCTTTGTAGAAATCGACTTGTTTTAGAAAGACTGTGCATAGAGGAGCAACAGTAATGTACAGTATGTGAAAAAAAATACATTAAAGCATGTTACAGTACACAAAATAATGATCTTTGAAAATAGCATCATATGACCCATTTAAGAAATCTTTTAAGAAATCAAGGGTTTTTCTGATGGCAGTATTTGCTTATCAATAACCTTTACTAAACCCTCACTTATTGACATCAATTATTAGTGCTGAAATGACCTTATGATTGCTGATCCTCTGAAGGTGCGGTTGACTAAGGGCAGGTAATCAGTTACAGAGATGTAGATGAATCTCTTTGCTTCACGAATCACATGTCGTATAGCATCTATATCTCTGCTTCGACCCTTGGGGCAAAACAGATCTGGAGACGCCTATGAAGAAAAGTAGGGGAGGAAAGATAAAACAGCAGTTTTCTTTTAAAAGTTTTTTTTTCCCGCTTTAATTAGTATTGGCCGGCACACCAGAGCAAGGTAATGAGATGGCCGTCTGTGTACATACATCATTGTCAGGAGAAGGATTTTATCACTGAGCTAGAAATGTCTCCCTGCAGCCGATAACATTACAGCACTATTCATTTGAATGGGATGATGGATGTCTCAGATGTGTAGAGTAAACATCCTGTTGCTGGAAGGGTGTCAAGATTCATTATACTCAAATTAGAATCATCCCATGTGACGCGGCTGGGTGTGGAATAAAGTCACTGGGATAAATTACCTGCAGAGTTAGTGATCTTTCCTTAATCAGATAATATCCATTGGAACCAATGAAAGGTCAGTTTACATAAAAATCTTTGTAATTAGATTGGACATAGACATAAACATATTACAAACAGCATGAACTGGGGATTTGAACATGACATGTTTGTGCAGTAAAATGTCAAATATATTAGTAAGTACTGTCATGAATCTCATATTTTTCTTACACACAACTACCACCCCTTACCCCCCAACCTCCCCCACACACACACACATATTTGAATATGGTTTACATAGGCGTAATGGTTCCCTTACGAGAGTATCTCTCGTACTGCGTAACAGCTTACGCTATGGGGAAAACCTCTTTTCCACGAGATATTGAAGCCAAAAATTATCCTTAATTTTTTATTAATGTAAAATGCTTTGCAGCAGCAAGCAAACATAGGCGAGACAGCTCGCGCGCCTATTGGCTGCTCTTGCGGCAAATGCAGCAGCCTATCGAGAGAGACTCTGCGTGACGTAATGACCAATGGGGGCAATTCGGGCCCATATCGTCACGTCCCGCCAGAAAGGGCGTGGTCTCGCCCTATAAATAAGCTCGGTAGGCTGGTACAAGCTGATTTTCATCTCTTCAGCGAAGCACACGCATCGCTGGATCCGGAGTGAGAAGCCGCGCCGTCGACGCAAGCCTTTCAGCGGGACGAGCTTCTGGAGTCGCTGGCCTCGCCGCCTTCAACTGCCGTACCTGCTGGGCTTTCCGGCGTTCTATATCCTTTGTATCCTTACTCTGCTGAGAGTGTTAGCTCGCTTACTTGACGCGACTTGCACTTCTCATCACAAAAAGAGCTGCGTCTTTTTAAAGATGCCATCCTGTGGCTCGTGCCGCGCCCCACTCAGCGACGAGGACCGTCATGTCATCTGCGTGTCCTGCCTGGGTGAGGATCACGAGGGCGGATGCCCTCATTGCGAGCTTCTGTCTATGGTGACTCTGAGGACTCGCCTGGCGTCATTCTCCGAGCCTTCACAGCCCGCCGTGGCGCCGCGCCGCGCCGCAAGAAGCGAAGCCCAGCGCGCTCCCGAGCTCTCTCCAGCCCGCCAAAGCTCGCCGGTTCGCCCGCCAGCTTCGCCGGTTTCGCTCGAGTCGCTCACTGACGGACAACGGCCGCCGTCAGCCGCCGTGTCCGTCCACAAGTTCGACGAACCCACCGAGGCTTGTTCTCTTCTGGCATCTGATAGCGAGGATTGGGCGAGCTCCGGGGACCTCCCATCCGCTAGCGTTTCCCGCCAATCCACTGGGAAGAGCGCCGGCATTGAGACTGAGCTGATGCGTCTGCTCTCTCAGGCCGTGGAAAGCATCGGCCTCCACTGGGAGGCGCCCGCGCAACCGCCGCGCAACAGACTGGACGGACGCTTTCTCGGGAAAGACGAGGCGCCGTCAAAGTCAAGGCCCGTGCCCTTCCTCCCCGAACTACACGAGGAAGTGACTAAGTCGTGGAACGCCCCCTTCTCCGCCAGGCTGCGTACCTCTGCCTCTGCTGCATTCTCCACGGTGGATGGTGCGAAGGACAGAGGGTACCTCTCCGTTCCTCCTGTGGAACCGGCTGTAGCGTCTCATCTCTGCCCGCCCTCCGCTGGACGGCGCGCTCAGATGACGCTCCCATCTAAAGCCTGCCGAGTGACGTCAGCCATGCAC
Source organism: Rhinichthys klamathensis goyatoka (assembly GCF_029890125.1). Lineage (NCBI taxonomy): Eukaryota > Metazoa > Chordata > Actinopteri > Cypriniformes > Leuciscidae > Rhinichthys > Rhinichthys klamathensis. Next base: position 540,592 of record NW_026606776.1, read on the forward strand.
GGGCGCGCTTACACCGCCGCCGGGCAAGCAGTTTCAGCGCTGCACACTATGGCTATCCTGCAGATCTTCCAGGCCGACCTTCTCCTTAAACTGGACGAGGAAGGGCCCGAAGCAATCTGCGTGGCGGACCTGAGAAGCGCTACGGACCTCGCTCTACGCGCTGCTAAAGCTGCTGCACAGGCCATAGGACGGAATATGGCCTCTCTCACCGTGGCTGAGACACTTATGGCTGACGCTGTCCGAGATGACGGAAGCCGACCGCTCTGTGTTCCTCGACGCGCCCATTTTGTCAGCGGGCCTCTTCGGATCTGCCGTCAAGGATTTCGCGGACAGATTCATGGAAGTGCAGAAGACTTCGCAGGCTTCCTTCCGAAGCGCTCGAGCTCCGCTGCAGGCCGCCCGAAACAGCCGCCTGCTCGCAGCTCTCGGCCGCAACCTGCACCGCCCGCCGCCGCCGCTTCACAGCGCCGCCAGGCCCGAGACCCAAGACCGTGCTCTCGCTCTGTTGGACGCCGCCCCCCTCAGCGCGGGCCCCGGCCGAGGATTGAGATCAAGCCCGAGGCCTCAAAGCCTTCCTAGCCACTCTAGGAAAGCGACGGTGTTCAGATCCCGCTGCGGCCGGATTTCCACCGAAACTTCTCGCTCGGTCAGTTCCAAGCATTGTGACTGTCCCAGTGTATTTCGCAGTGAGCCAGCCGGTGTCTCAGCCCGCTTGCCTGCGCACAAAAGCCGTTTTACGGCTACCCAGATAAATCCAATAAAGAGTGCATTTTCTGGTGTTCCGGCCACGGCCGATGGTGTTATGAGTGTTGTAAGAATGCCCACGCCCCAGTGCCCATTCCCACACCCAGACACAGCCCGCCACGGTGCAGGGCTAGCACAAATAAAATCGACTCAGGTCGTTTGTGCAGGCAATGTAGTGAACGCGCCCATATCACAATGCCCGCTTACACTGCACGCTTCGTGTCCCTTGGTTTCTGTAAAAACGAAACCAACACACATTCAGTCGGCTCTAACCGACAGTGTTTTCAGTGTAGCAAATGTGCCCGCAGTCCCGCGCCCACATTCTCTCACAAACACACCGAATCCTACGGGATCTGCCCCGCTCACTTTCTCTGCACAATCTGCCATAGAGAAGCTGAGCGCGGCCGGGCTGCCCGCTGTGATCAGCGCGCCCCCCGCCTCAAACGCTGTAAACACGGTGTTGTGTTCCCAGTATACCAGGGCTTCCGAGCTGCCGTTTTGCCGCGGCCAGAGCCCAGATTTCATTCTGCCTCTAGCTATTCACGCCGATGCGTGGTCAAAGCTTCCTGGGGTATCAGAATGGGTGCTGAACACTATAAAAAGAGAGGCTATTCGCTACAATTCGCTCGACGCCCTCGCCGTTATACAATACGGCGCGTGTCGAAACTACGGTGAAAAACGAAGTGTCTCATCTGCTTCGTGCCGAGATAGCGAAACTACTGAGCAAAGGGGCTATAGAACCTTTATCTCAGGCTCAGAGCGAAGGGGGCCTATACAGCAGATATTTTCTGGTACTGAAAAAAAGATGGGGGTCTCAGACCCATTTTAGATCTGCGACAGCTGAACAGAGCGCTTGTGAAGCGCCAGTTCAGAATGCTTACGACCAAGAAAATCCTCGCGCAAGTGCGCCACGGGGACTGGTTTATGTCAATAGATCTGAAAGACGCCTATTTCCAAATACAAATAGCGTCCCATCACAGGCCATTCTTGAGATTCGCCTTCGAGGGCCAGGCATATCAATACACAGTCCTGCCGTTCGGCCTGTCTCTAGCACCTCGTACATTCACGAAGTGCATGGACGCGGCGCTCGCACCCCTGAGACTCCAGGGCATGCGAGTCCTGAACAACTTGGAGGATTGGCTGATTCTAGCTCGATCACGATCGGAGCTCATAGAACACAGGGCCGCATTACTCGAGCACCTCGAGGAGCTGGGCCTCACAGTCAATTGGGCGAAAAGCTCACTGTCTCCCAGTCAGAAAATTTCCTTTCTGGGAACAGTGTTAGACTCGCTATCCATTTTTTCTATTTTTTTTATTTTTATTTATTTGACAGGGACAGTGTACATTAATTGACATTGCTGTAAATGCACCAGAATTAGCCAAAAGGCTATTTTTCATCTGTTGTCCCTGGACAGATCTTAAATTGTCTACCTAAAAAGAAAAGCAATAAAACAACAATAAAAGATTACAATGACCAATACAAATATAAAAAGCAGTAAAACAGATATGATAAATACAGTGTACACGTTTGCTATAATAGACATTGTTAACATTGATACTAATTTATAAAAATTATACTACACATTGACACAGCATAGACACGAGTGGCAGCACAGTTGGGATGAGGGAAGATACCTATTCTTATTAATGCTGACATATATGATGTGTTATGAACCAGTTTTTTAGATGTATTTTAAACAGAGTGTATGTGGTGAGTTCTCTGATGTTCTGAGGGACAGAGTTCCACTCCTGTGCTGCTGTGACGGAAAAGGTACTTTGACTAAATGCACTTCTCCGCAGAGGAACAACACAGTCTCCTCGGGCCGACCCTCGTGTTACTCTCTGTGTGGTGTTCCTAATGTTTACAAACTGACTAAGTGGAGGAGATGAATGACCATGGATGATTTTATATAACAAACAAAGATTTGAAAACTTGATGACATTTTCCCAACCTAAAAGCTTATGCTTCTGTAAAATGGCACAATGGTGATAGCTTGATGGTTTTTTATCCAGAATTTTAATTGTCTGTTTGTAAAGTGACTCTAAAGATTTTAGTGTTGTTTTATTTGCCTGTGACCAGGTTGTAAGACAGTAAGTAATGTGAGACAGAACCATACTGTACATGAACATTTTAGCTGCCTGAAGTGACAAGTGTGATCTTATGAACTGGAAATTTGCAATATTAAATTTGACTCGATTGCATACCTTTTTTATCTGAGATTTAAAAGTTAATTTAGAGTCTATTACAGTTTTTCTCAATTGCTAAAACACAATTTCTGAATCCTTGCTCCTTTTTCTGAAAACATTAAACACAAAACCTCATCTTCAAGCACTATTTACAAAACCTCTGACTCTTCTTGCAAAATGAAACTTTCGCCTCAAAACAGTTTTACTTGTGTTCAAAATCAAACACTGCTCTCAAATCATAGACAAAGTGATCAAAATGATATACACTATCAAGCAGTCAGTAAACAATACACCAAAAAATAGAAAACACATTGTTCAAAACATACAGTTCTCGAAAGATATCTACGGACGGCTATTCTGTTTGTAGACTTACCCGTGACACATTACTGTACCATCAAAATTTCAGGGAGAAGTACATTTTTAATCTTAAAACAAATTTCATATTTGTCCGTCATTGTCTTTTGATGAATGAAAACATCATAGTAGCGCAAAATTGATCAGAAATTACTACTCTGCTTTGCTCTTTGCAATTTTATTTGTTCTTCCTCCTCCTTGTACCCCTATTTTTACAGTACAGTGCCCTGCATCTCACAAACTTCTCCTTTGTCAGTTCTATTGTTTGATACTGTAATTCTTGTTCTTTGTTGATATGAACCTGCAAGTGCAACCAGTAAAATACTATATTGAGCATTCAGTACTGTAACAAATGGTACTGTTACAGTAACGATGTTCGGGACCATATAATGTGTTCATTGTACAGTATACAGCCTACAATGCACTGTACTACAGTATACAATACTAAAAGGGACAAAAATCAAAGGAGTAAACGTGATCAGTGTGCTTCTTCTTGTCTTTGGGCATCATTTGAAACAGGTTAAATCAATTTTGAGTGGTTGTGTTCAATCAATGACATTTGTTCTCTATTTGTAGTTGATCATTGCCACTTGTGTTTACCAGTATGGATGACGTGTGCATTACAGTGCAGAATATGTTTTGAGAATGAGAATGTGTTTAGCGTTTTGCTGAAAAGTCTAAGTAAGATCTGCAAATTGTGTTTTGCCATGTGAAATAGTTTAAGGTATTGACAACAGACTGCACAATTAGCTAAATGAGTTCAGGCAACTGAGAACTTTGTTCAGCCAATGGGTTTTAGTGTTTTAGCAATTGAGAAAAACTGTAAAATGCCTAGGTATTTGAATTCTGACACAACTTTAATTTTTTCCCCTGTCACATAAATATCTGCCAGATTATTTGCAATGTTTGATTTAGAGAAGTACATTGAGACTGTTTTGTTTACATTAAGTTTTAAGCAGGATTGCTTTAGCCATTCAGAGAGATGGGCCATAGACTGTGTAAGTTTTTCAGCAACTTGTTTTGTGTTTTTACCATGGAAATGAATAACTATCATCTGCGTACATCTGAATATAGACGTCAGGACAAACTGAAGGGAGGTCGTTTATATAGAGTGAAAATAACAGAGGCCCCAAAATAGAACCTTGAGGTACCCCTGTGGACATGACGAGGGGCAGTGAGTGGTAATCACTGATCCTGACTGACTGTGAGCGATTCGATAGATATGATTCTATCCATTTTATTGCATCCGAGCAAAAATTAAATTTGCTTAGTTTGGTTAATAATATTTTATGGTTTACAGTGTCAAAGGCTTTTTTTAGATCGAGAAAAACAGCTCCAACCACGCCACCTTTATCCAGTAATTGTTTGATATTTTCTATGAAAAAACAATTAGCAGTTTCCATAGAATGTTTAGTTCTGAAACCAAATTGCATTGAATGAAGGGAAAATGTAGTGGTATTCAAATGTGTTATTATTTGTTGGGAAATTAGTTTCTCAGCGACTTTTGACACTGTAGGTGTGATACTAATTGGTCTATAATTGCCCACTGACAATGGATCTCCATTTTTGAAAATTGGAACAACAGCAGCTGACTTCCACACATTTGGAAATACTGCCTCAATAATGGAGAGATTGACAATTTTGGTTACTGGTGTTAATAATGTGGAACTGAGATCTTTTAGCATACACATATCTATGCCAAATATGTCTCTAGTTCTGGAAGTTTTTAGTGTTCTTATTGTCTGTAAGACTTCAGATTCTGTGACTGTCCCAATGTTGAAAATTGGCTCTGACTTATTTATCGGACAAATATTTAGATTGTTAGATGGGAAGCTTTGGGCAATAGTGGATACAGATTCACTAAAAAAATTATTGAAGGGATCTGCAACTTCGTTTATGTTATTTGTAATTTGTCCATTTATCGTTATTTCTAAAAATTGTTTCCTTTTTGGGTCCTGTCCTACAAGTTTTTTCAGTTGGTTCCAAATTGTTTTAGAATCCCCTTTTGCATTTTCTATTATTAGCAAGAAAAAAATCTGCTTTGGCCTTGCGTATAGCTTTAACAGTTTTATTCCTCAATGTTGTAAACAGATTTTTAGCACTAGCTGACTTAGTTTTAATTGCGTATTTTAACGCAAGATCCCTCTCTTTCATTAGTTTGAAAATGTCAGAGTTCATCCAGGGAAGCATGTTTTATTGTGTTTGTGTTTAACTTTACAGCTAAAATCTTCAATTGTTCTCTCAATTGTCGCTACAAAAGATTCACAATCCATTTCACAATTTGCTCCCGACAATATTTGATCCCAATCAATCTGCTGGACAGCACTATTAAATCCTTCCTGGTGATTTTTTGGGATTCCAACAAACTCACGCTCTCTGACCGAATAATCAAATCTCTTTTTTGAGAGCTTCCTGGCCACAAGGATCAAATTGTGATCAGAAAGACCAGCTAACATATTGTATGATTTAAATATTCTCTCAGGTCGGTTGGTAAATGCTAAATCAATCTGGGTGCTGCTTGATGTAGTAATTCTAGTGGGCCCTTTGATCATTTGGACTAGATCAAATTTGTCAGTTATTTTTTTTTAGCTTTTTTCTATATGATTTGTCCTCCCAGTTTACGTTGATATCCCCAAAAATAATGGTCTCTTTGTTTAAATTAGATTCCTTCAGTAATTTTTCAAATTTTTCATAAAAAGTGACATCTGAAGAGGGGGGGCGATATACCACAATGATTGTAAAAGACATTTGTGGTGATAGTATGATGTTTAAGCCCAAGCATTCCAGTTCATGATCATTCAGCCATTGAATTTCCTGACACTGAATATTGTTTTTTATGTATATCATGACACCGCCACCCTTTGCTCCTTCTCTGTCTCTCCTGAACATATTATAGCCAGGGATATTAAGTGCTGCAGAGGGGGCATTATTATAGAGCCAGGTCTCAGATAGACCGAGATAATCCAGATTTGATTTAAGTAACAGGTGATTAACTTGTTCTGTTTTTGACATGATGCTTCTTATATTTAAATGCCCACCCAGCAGACCTTTGGGTTTTGCCTTAGGGTCCCAAACTATTCTCGAGTGATTGAGAGTTTGAACGTGACGGCATGCCTGTCACCGGAGCGCAGACTAAATATTCAGCACGTCGCGAAATCCTTCCGCCACGGCTCGATAGTTTCGCTCAAAAGGTTTCAGAAAATGCTGGGTCTAATGGCCTCAGCAGCCTCTGTACTCCAGCTGGGCTTGCTTCGCATGCGCCCACTGCAGATGTGGCTGAAAGCGCGGGTTCCACCCAGGGCATGGACAGCGGGTCTGTTTCGCCTCAGGGTCGACCTACAGTGCGTTTCAGCTCTGGAACCTTGGAAAGTAACCGACTGGTATCAGTCAGGTGTGAGTCTGGGGACCGCTTCGAGTGTGAAGGTGGTGTCTACGGATGCCTCCACCTCGGGGTGGGGAGCGCTGCTCGAGGGCAGACCGCTAGCTGGCCTGTGGTCAGAACGGGAAAAGCTCCTTCACATAAACTGCTTGGAGATGATAGCAGTCGACAAAGCGCTGCGGCGTTTTTGTCCCCAGGTAACAGGCCACCACGTCTTGGTCCGGTCGGACAACATGTCGGTGGTGGCATACATAAATCGCCAGGGCGGCGTCAGGTCACGAAACCTTCACAGGCTGACGGAACGCCTCCTGGTCTGGGCACAGCACAACCTGCTCTCACTAAGAGCAGCGCACGTGCCTGGTCACCTGAATGTGGGACCAGACAGACTGTCCAGAGACAATGTCCCAGCAGGGGAATGGTCGCTCCACCCGCAAACGGTCCAGCTGCTGTGGAGAACGTTCGGCAGAGCACAAGTGGACCTATTCGCGTCCCACGAAAACGCTCATTGCCCGAAGTTTTTCTCGAAAAGCAAGGCTCATGCTGCTGGCTCATGTTTGGCCCCGTTGTCCCCTGTATGCTTTTCCTCCCGTCTCGCTCCTACCTCAAGTGTTGGAACGAATCAGGGAAAACGGATGCCCAGTGCTGCTCGTGGCACCGCTCTGGACAAACCAGACGTGGTTCCCTGCCCTGATGCAGCTGACCAGCACTGCCCCATGGCCTTTACCATTGAGGAGAGACCTCCTCTCTCAGGCGGAGGGCTCGATTTGGCATCCTCGCCCGGAGCTGTGGTCCCTGCACGCATGGCCTCCCAGAGGGAGTGTTAAACACGATCGCACAGGCTAGAGCTCCATCTACCAGGTGGCTCTACTCCTCGAAATGGTCTGTGTTCTCTGCGTGGTGTCAAGCCCAGAGCTTTTCACCTGTGGACTGTGGGGTTTCGGAAGTGCTTTCCTTCCTTCAAGAGCTACTGGATAAGGGCAGGACCCCATCCACGCTCAAAGTATACGTGGCGGCCATAGCGTCGTTTGCAAAACCGGTGTCTGGCCAGTCACTGGGGAAGAACGACTTAGTCGTGCGTTTCCTTAGGGGAGCTCGGAGGCTAAACCCTTCCAGGCCCCCTTCAGTCCCGACGTGGGACCTTTCCACGGTCCTGGAGGCCATGAGAGGCGCACCGTTCGAGCCAATCCAGCTGTCGGACATGAAACATCTGTCTTTCAAAACAGTGTTTCTCACGGCTCTCGCTTCAGTGAAGCGCATAGGGGACTTGCAGGTGCTTTCAGTAAGCGCGTCATGTATGGAGTTTGGGCCTAATGACTCGAAAGTCATTCTCAAACCTAAGCACGGGTACGTGCCGAAATCCCTCAATACACCGTTTAGGGCCCAGGTAATTTCCCTGTCTGCCCTTCCGGTTCTTAATGGGGAGAAAGACGCGAGTCTCCTTTGCCCTGTCAGGGCATTAAGAGCTTATGTGTCGCGCTCGTCTGTTTTCAGACAGAGTGAGCAGCTTTTCGTTTTGTTTGGTGGACCTTCCAAGGGACTTGCCGCCTCAAAGCAGAGCCTATCCAGATGGATAGTGGATGCCATTACGCTCGCTTACACTGCAAAGGGCCTGCAGTGCCCCTTGGGTGTCAGAGCGCACTCCACGAGAGGCGTGGCCTCTTCGTGGGCATGGTCTAGCGGGGTTACCCTGCAAGATATCTGTACGGCCGCGGGCTGGGCCTCGCCGTCTACATTTATAAAATACTATAACCTGGAGGTACCCGCCTTACAAGCTAAGCTTTTGGCGGTCTAGAATTCAGTGCTATCTGCCCCGCTGTGCGGCCCAGACACTGAGTTTACTGCAGCCCCACGAGTGTGACACACGTATGGCTACCCAGATCAGGTTGAAAGCTTTCACCCTGGCTGCGCGTTTATTGTCATATGATTAGCCCCTCTGGGTGCTATTTTATAAGGAATGATGCTTCCTGCCTCTCTTCCTCCACTCTATGTGAGTTTATGGTGATTATGCACTATATGAGCCCCTGGGTTTCGACCCCTGGGACTTTGGTGTTGGATCCCTGTACGCACGGCGTGCTGCATTGTGTTCCCCATAGCGTAAGCTATTACGCAGTACAAAAGATACTCTCGTAAGAGAACGTACTCGGTTACTAACGTAACCTCGGTTCTCTCTAGAGAGGGAACGAGTACTGCGTATCTTGCCGTGCTTGGAATACGCTCTGGTTCGCTTCGGCGATGAAAACCAGCTTGTACCAGCCTACCGAGCTTATTTATAGGGCGAGACCATGCCCTTTCTGGCGGGACATGACGATATGGGCGCGAATTGCCCCCATTGGTCATTACGTCACGCAGAGTCTCTCTCGATAGGCTGCTGCATTTGCCGCAAGAGCAGCCAATAGGCGCGCGAGCTGTCTCGCCTATGTTTGCTTGCTGCTGCAAAGCATTTTACATTAATAAAAAATTAAGGATAATTTTTGGCTTCAATATCTCGTGGAAAAGAGGTTTTCCCCATAGCGTAAGCTATTACGCAGTACTCCTTCCCTCTCTAGAGAGAACCGAGGTTACGTTAGTAACAGAGTACGGTTTTATATTGTACAAACTGTGTATTCTAATCTATCCCCTTGACTAACCCTAAACCTACCCATCACAGAAAACTTTTGACATTTTTTTGTATTTAAAAAAACACAGTTTAGTATATGCTAAATCAATCTGGGTGCTGCTTGATGTAGTAATTCTAGTGGGCCCCACAAAAATTTAAGCCATTTCGTTTACAAGGACACAGGAAGTGAACCATGTTTACGTTGTAATAACATTATTATGTTATAATGTCATTATACTCATTTGTGTCTTCATAAATCATAAATCAATTTTTTTTTTTAAAAATCTGAATTTACCTTATTTTTTTCCAAAAGGAGGTTTTGGGATTCAGGTTTAGCTAACTTACAAGTTTTCCCCCAAAATATGGTTAAGTAGGTACACACACACACACACACACACATATATATATATATATATATATATATATGGTTCAAATGTTTGGGGTCGGTGAGATTTTTTAAATGTTTTTGAAGTCTCTTTTGTCATTATTTAATCAAATGCATTTATTTGATCAAAATAGAATAAAAACAGAAATTTTGTGAAATATTATTATAATTTAAATGAACTGTGTTATTATTTAATGCATTTTAAGGTGCAATTTATTTCTGTGATTGTAAAGCTGGATTTTTACAGCCTGATCCTTCAGAAATCATTCTAATATGCTGATTTGCAAGAAACATTTCTTATTATAATCATTGTCAAAATCAGCTGTGTTGCTTAATATTTCTGTGGAAATCATGAAACTTATTTTTTCAGGATTCTTTGATGACTTGTAGAAAGTTCAAAAGAACAGCATATATTTGAAACATAAATATTATATTGGAAATATAAATCTCTTCAACATATAAGATTTGCTGTATAGTCATCAAAAATAAATCTATTTGTTTTGTCATGAAACTCCTAATGGCACAGGCTAATAGGTCCTTACTCAATCTGCTTGCAATCACATCGTCCTCTGTAGGGCACAGCTGATTGGTTCCTGCTGTATCAGTAGCCAATGAGCTCGCTGCTCAACCTTTAAATACTTGGTCAGCATTTGCCTAAGCAATGCAGTGTGCTTTCAGAAACCCTCCACCTTCCCCAGCTCCACCTGTATAGATCTGCTCCAGGTAATTCATGTACGCTATATTGTACAGCAGCATGTCTTACTTGCTCACAGCAGCGTGTCGTGTATGTATTGGCTGTGGCAAGTCCAGTACTTGCTCTGCAGCAGTAATAACCTCCTGTGTGTTGTAAGGATGCACTAAACACAGAATATATTTAATATAGAGGGGAAAATGAATACAAAATGGCACGGCATATATCAGTCTCTGTCCAACTCTGCCTGGATGCAGGGCTCCGGGGGAAACCCCAAACACGGGTCTTAAAGGAACACACACCCAAACCATTACACAGCAGTCTAGCAGATCTTTTCCACCAAGACCAACCATATCAACATTGTCATATCCATTACCATGCCAAACACTCCGAGAGTAGTCAAGACAGAAATGAGTTTCAGGATACTGAAGATAAGAGAGTAAAATGTGTGGCAACCATCTCCTTCTTCCGTTTGTACTTTAAAAATAGATGTACACTGGCAGATCACCAGAGTCAGACAAAGAAGAGAGATATTTATTGATCTCACCGACACATAGGCAGAAGCGTCTGTATTGTTGAGTCTGAGCTGGAGGGGCTTGTCTCTGCTGAACACGGCCGTGACTCTCTTGGACCAGATTGAAGGGATGTAGTCTCTGTAATGAAGCTGCCAGTAGAAAGAAAAGATCCTGTGCAGGTCCAGAGCCAGACAACTACAGTCATACACGATCACCCCCAGCTCCTTCAGCTGAAACAAACAAAACAAGGACAATAATCACAAAATCTCGTTATGAAATGTGAAATACTTGAAAAGTGTGCTTGTGCTGTTTCTTCAAACTAAATACTTTTCGAGGCCACAGTAAATTGAAATACTTTACCTTGGACAGTGCCTTCCAGTTCATGCCAGCACTGCCAATGTAAATGTGCTTCCTGTCCACTACCCAAAAGGAGGAAAGCAGTCTACCTCTGGTGAGGGCCGTCATGTTGACGTAGCGCTCTTCTGCATCTGGGAGAGACAGACAGCCATGTGGGAACAGTTAAGCGCTCAACCTTGACGAGAGATCTATCTGTCTGTCTTTCAACTCTGGCAGAAACAATATTGCACATTTGTGATATTTTGACCTTGTGCGTAGCCTTGGGGGACTGGTGCTGAGAAAAGCCCAAGGAGTTATGCCAGGTTATGACAGATGGATGCCTGTGTGTGTGATCTTACAGCGTTTGCCCCGAGAGAACTGCTTTAGTACTTTATTCAGCACTTGGGCAGACAGAAATCAATGCATCACTAAACATAAGAGATTTGAATTCACTTACAGCGGTCATTACAGATGGAATCGGGCTGGTCTCTGACAATCTTTAATTTGACACCTCGAGACTTCAGGCTTAATAATCTCTGAAACAAATACTGACCCTAGAATATAGGAAAAGATTTTAGAATATTAGTCCCATATGAAATATATGCCAATGACTTTTTAGATGTAGAATTTTTTGGTATGATCATGAAGTATATGCACAATATATCCGTACATTGGTTATTGGCCAATATTATTTTTATTTTTATTTTTTTAAATTCTGATATTTTGTGCATATGAGATGGCAGGAAAAAATATATTTAAATGCTATTGCATTCTCTCACAAAACTATTTCGTTCCCCTGAGAAACTTTGCATTCTCTTGCAAAATGATTGCACTTCCCTGATAAACGACGCAAAAGCTTTGAAATATTTTTTCCTCCCATCCATGACTCCATAAATGTGGACTTGAAAGTCTTTAAAACCACTAATAACTTCATAACATTGTCAAAGTAAATCCTTAGCAAAATCCCAACATAAATATCATCTGTACAGTATCATTCAAAATCATTGATTTCAGTTTTAATTGCTTAATTATAAAAAATAAATATAAACAAAAGGATCAGAATTTTAATATCAGTCCATACCTATTTATAAAGGTAAACCACCAAATCACATATTTTGGACATACAGCTTATGAAAAATTATGATTCTACTACAATGCAGCATATCAATTAAAAAAAAAAGAATCACTTCGAGTGTTTATATGCATATTTTCCCATCAACTCTAATAGGGTAAATGCAGGCTAACTAACCTGATACGCAGAATAATGCCGTGACTCCTGATCGATGGAGGTCAGATCCCAGTATGGGGACACTATCTCAATTGACAATTTTGCTTGGTCCAAAAGATGGTTGAGACCCACAGTGAGAGAAACATGGTTTGAACTATTGAATGACAGCTCCCCTGGGATGTTCTCCACAAGGACAATGCTAAAAGCACATTGATGTCAGAGATGTTAGTTTGCTGCATATGTTCCATGGTTTTATGCACAAAATCAGGGCTTGACATTAACTTTTTTGGTTTGTGGTTTTCCAAAGTTACAAGCCTCAGCATTTTCAATAGCCACGATTTTGACCTAGATGGGGAAAAACTTTTTAATATCATCTCATAATTTGGTAGCAGGTATATTAGGCTGCTGTCACTTTAACACCTGACGCACGGATCCATTACCATGTCACACATGCATTTTCTTTCTCAACTCTTTACGTTTAATTAAAACATAACTGATTGTGTTTACACGAATGCTTGCCAAGACTGGAATTGTGACATTTTTTTGTGTGTATTTGACTGTGAAAAAAAACCTCAATTTAGTACTGAGAGGCGGCTTTATGTGAGTGCACTTTGGGTGTGAGCCCAAAATCAGCGGGAATGAGTAAAACTATGCGCAATATGTGCAATCTCACGCCGAAATTCAAACCCTGTAAAACCAACCATATTCATCCGGAGTGAGGCGAAGCGGTTTGTGTGTCAACTCGCTGTCAGAGAGATGAGAGAGCGAGAAAGCGCAGCTGGTATCAGTGTATCTATTCTGTGGGAAATTAGTATTGAAAACGTTTCAGATATTTCAGTATTGATATGTATCGAAAAACCAATTTTTGACCACTACATTGCACTATAGTTTATTATTTCAGATGCCTTTTTAAAAGACTACAATTGAAAAATATAGGCCTATAGGCCTATATTTTATATAAAATTCAAAGCCAAAGTGGCTAGGAGTGACTGTGTTCCACACCACTGCTGAAATACACCTGCATTTGGCAGGTTGGCGCGTGTTAATGTCAAGCCCTGCACAACATATTGATGCAACTTGAAATCGAAAATGATCCTATTTACTTTCTTAATGCATTAATGCATATGTCTGATCTTATGGTGTTGCACATTATTTCTAAAAAAGAAAACTGTTGGGCAAGCAATTAAGTCTTAAAGGAATGAAAAATGATAATGATTTACTAATTTACATTGCATTCCAATTATTCATTTAGCAGTTCTAAACCCATTCGAATTAACATGGAACACTAAAGTTACATTTTGGCAACTCTTCATTATCGAAAATGAATGAAAAAAATTCCATAAAAAGCTAAATAAAGCTACCCAGCTAGCAAAAAGTCATCTATTAGACGTTGAATAGACGTAAATCTATCGTAAATCAACGTCTTATTATGGTCCACTGAAGGTTGAAAATGAAAATTGAAAAGACGTCAAATTTAATTTATTAATTAATTAATTTTATTTTAGCATACAGTTCATCGGTGTCTAAACGTATGCATAGCACTGTATATAACAGACTTATCCTGTCTTAGATTATCAGTTGAAAACACGTAGTCAAACAGTCCAGCCGAAACTACTTAGTTGAAATCACGTCGTAAACCAATCCAAGGTGGACCGACTTTTTTTCAACCATATTTCAACGTTGAAAGACGGTAATTGTTTACTGGGTAGCCCTCACAACTAATGCACAATATTTCAAGTCCTGTGTGAGGAACAGACCTTTAGTGAAAATTTGCCCTATCTCTCCTTGGGATGTTCATGAGAGAAGCAGCGATTGTCGATTCATTAATCAATTATTATTTTTAGTCAGATCTTTTCTTTCAAGCAGTCAGTTCATTTCACAATGGTCTTAAATGATTTGATCATGGTTAACAGCTCACTGGAGGGCAGGGTTATTATCGGTAACCAAAACTAAACTCAAATAAGTTTTCACTAAAATCATTAACTGAAAATAAATAAAACTGAAACTGAAACAAAAGCTTAAAAAAAATACTAAAAAGTAAACAAACATTTTCAGAATTTCTTTTGTTCTATGGGTTTGGAATAACATGAGTAAATGATGACCGAATTCTCACTTTTGTGTGAACTATACTTTTAAGTCAGCTGTAAAGTTTAAAACTATTCCAAATGAAGATGATACTGTCACAGTGTCTGGTTATGTTCCTGGTGTCCACTAGAGGTCCTCGTTCTCACGGTGTCATTCACATTATGAACTACATTCCCCACGATCCTTTGTCTCATCATTGCACTCAGCTGTTCCTTATCACTGATCATTGCACTCAGCCTATTCCCCATCATCATGATTGTCTTGTTCTGTGTATATATACCCTGCTTGTTTAGTGTTTGTTACGGAGTCCTTGTATTATGTTACACCACTTCCGAGTTCTGTGTTCTTGCCTGTTTCTTGTGTTTTGGATTGCTTATATGGATTTTGACCCTTGCCTGGACTGTTGTGAGTACGGATTACCCCATTAAAATACTGCGATTGGATCTAACCCCTGTTTCCCGTGTGTGTGTCGTGACAGAAGGACTCCGTCACAACTAGATCCAGCAGTATGTTTTGCAACATCTCTTCCCCAGCCACCGAGCGGGAGAGAAGGGAGTTGTTTAAGGGGACCCGGTTGGTAAAGTTCCGCGGGACCCGTGGAGGTCGTCATAGAGGAGGAGATAGAGAGATGTTTCACCTCCCGTCTGCCCAGCGAGAGACCGTTCACGTCCCGTCTGCCCAGCGAGAGACTGTTCACGTCCCGTCTGCCCAGCGAGAGACTGTTCACGCCCCGTCTGCCCAGCGAGAGACTGTTCACGCCCCGTCTGCCCAGCGAGAGACTGTTCACGCCCCGTCTGCCCAGCGAGAGACTGTTCACGTCCCGTCTGCCCAGCGAGAGACTGTTCACGTCACGTCTGCCCAGCCAGAGACTGTTCACGTCACGTCTGCCCAGCGAGAGACTGTTCACGTCCCGTCTGCCCAGCGAGAGACTGTTCACGTCCCGTCTGCCCAGCGAGAGACTGTTCACGTCCCGTCTGCCCAGCGAGAGACTGTTCACGTCACGTCTGCCCAGCCAGAGACTGTTCACGTCACGTCTGCCCAGCCAGAGACTGTTCACGTCACGTCTGCCCAGCCAGGGATTGATCAGGATATGCCCATTTGTGTGGCCGCCAAGGCTATGATGGATTACCTAGAGCGTCTGGCTCGGATCCTGGACATGCCAGGGTCTGCCGTTCCAGGATCGGAGCCTGTTCTTGAGCCGGTGCCCGTTCCTGAGCCGGAGGCAGAGCCGGTGCCCGTTCCTGAGCCGGAGGCAGAGCCAGTGACTGTTCCGGAGCCGGAGTTCATGTCGGTTCCGGACCCAGTTTTTGTGTCTGTGTTTGTGTCTGTGTTTGTGACTGTTTTTGTTCTAGTGTCTGTTCCCGAGCCGGTGTCTGTTCCCGAGCCGGTGTCTGTTCCTGAGCCGGTGTCCCCGCCACGGCCGCCCGAAGGGTCTTCGCCGCCCTGGCCGCCCGAGGGGTCTTCGCCGGCCTGGCCGCCCGAAGGGTCTTCGCCGCCCTGGCCGCCCGAGGGGTCTTCACCGCCCTGGCCGCCCGAAGGGTCTTCACCGCCCTGGCCGCCCGAGGGGTCTTCACCGCCCTGGCCGCCCGAAGGGTCTTCACCGCCCTGGCCGCCCGAGGGGTCTTCACCGCCCTGGCCGCCCGAGGGGTCTTCACCGCCCTGGCCGCCCGAAGGGTCTTCACCGCCCTGGCCGCCCGAGGGATCGTCTCCGCCCTGGCCGCCCGAGGGGTCTTCACCGCCCTGGCCGCCCGAAGAGTCTTCACCGACCTGGCCGCCCGAGGGATCGTCTCCGCCCTGGCCGCCCGAGGGATCGTCTCCGCCCTGGCCGCCCGAGGGATCGTCTCCGCCCTGGCCGCCCGAGGGATCGTCTCCGCCCTGGCCGCCCGAGGGATCGTCTCCGCCCTGGCCGCCTGATAGACTGTCTGTCTTGCCTTGGCCGCCGGTTGAGCCATCACCTCCTGTTCTGGTTCCCCTTCATGGACCTGGCCCCCCATCCCTCCCCCTGATCCTCCACCGCTTCACCTCCCACCTGGACTCTTGTTTGTTTGTATGGTCTTGGAGCGTCTGGTAGCCGCTCCGTAGAGGGGAGGTTATGTCACAGTGTCTGGTTATGTTCCTGGTGTCCACTAGAGGTCCTCGTTCTCACGGTGTCATTCACATTATGAACTACATTCCCCACGATCCTTTGTCTCATCATTGCACTCAGCTGTTCCTTATCACTGATCATTGCACTCAGCCTATTCCCCATCATCATGATTGTCTTGTTCTGTGTATATATACCCTGCTTGTTTAGTGTTTGTTACGGAGTCCTTGTATTATGTTACACCACTTCCGAGTTCTGTGTTCTTGCCTGTTTCTTGTGTTTTGGATTGCTTATATGGATTTTGACCCTTGCCTGGACTGTTGTGAGTACGGATTACCCCATTAAAATACTGCGATTGGATCTAACCCCTGTTTCCCGTGTGTGTGTCGTGACAGATACACTGCCAAGATGCAATTAACTAGCTCATGTTGGCTGAAGGTACAAAGCAGAGCTGAATATGTGGTGCTCCATTGTGTAGGCTTTTTGGGTCTTTTATTTACTGCGTGTACTGTATAGCAAATAACAATCAGGGTATGATCTATAAGGACTGCTTCTTACCGACAATCTTTGCTGCAGTTCTCCTCAGTGACACCATCCTCATCCTCTCCCCAGACGTCCACAGCAGAGAAAATTAAAGCGACCAGGACAGCAAAGCAGCAAACCAGTGCAAACACAGCAATACACCTCTGCTGGGACTGTAGAAGAGATACAGAGAGAAGGCCGGCCAGTCACATCTTTGAGATATAAGGATTATGATAAGGCACACTAAATTCAAAAAGCTTGGGTTGGGTTGGTCATCATGCCAAAACTTGGGTTGGTCATGCCAAAAGATAATGCCACCCACTTTATTCTTTACACCACTGCTACTGTTATCAGATGGGTTTCTTTTGTAATTTTGCCTGGCATGTCTTTCAACCAGGCATTGGTGGGTAGAGTTAGTGTAATCCTCTGCCAACAATGCGGACTATCTGCAATTGGTGTGAAAAGACACTCCGTTAGCATAACATTGCCTTGACTTGACTTATTTAAGTTATTATAATGGGTTTCTGATTCCAGATAGTGACAGTTCAAATTTGCAGGGTCAAGATTTATGTTAGGCCTATTCAAAATTCTACTTCTCTGGAATCTGGATCCAGTTATAATTTAATTTTATGACTGAGAGAGAATGATAGAGAACATCTGTCAAATTTCCTCCTGAATTGTATTATACAGAAGGATGGCTTTTAAAAAAAGAAAAGAAAAAAGAGAGAGCTTTTCTTGTATGCTTGGTAGATTTTTCTAAGGTCTTAAGGTATTAATGTTCGTGAGTGTTCTCGGCTCGCTACGGAGCATTCTCTCCAAACCACTGCTGTAAACAAGCATCAGCATGAAACCGAAGAAAGTGTCTATTAATATTGATGTGGTCAATGGATAAAACGTGGTGTGCTGTAACGCGGTAGTTCTCATCTGGTGGGTTGCTGATGGTCATGTACGGCAGGGAAAGAACAATAATATATGTATAAATAACAGCAATATACATTATCATTCAAAAGTTTAGGGTCAGTATTTTTTTTATTAATAAGAAAATAATACTTTTATTGAACAAGGGCGCATTAAATTGATCAAACGTGACAGTAAAAACATTTATAATGTTACAAAAGATTTCAGTTTCAAATAAATATATTCATCAAAGAATCTTGGAAAAGAGTATCATGAAAAATTCAAAGTATTGAAGGGGTCATGACGTATTTTAATGTTCCTTGAGGTTTACTTATAATTTTAATTAAATTTTTTTTGCACAAAATCTAATATATAGGTGGACAAATTATTTAAAATTATTTTCAACCCTCATTCTGACCCTTTGTCTGAAATTATCTGTTTTTAAGGCTCCAGGGGAATCCTGGAGTATGACATATTGAGGGAAACCCTAGTACTGCAGCACAGCGCCGCGATATAAAGTTAAGGAAACTAAACATCCAATATAATATATGTCTACCTCAGATTTAATGTTTGATCTGTACATCAGCATCGGTGAATAACGTTATAATCTCGTTCGCGGTAGAGAAAGCTGCTTACATGTAGCATACACAGGTAAAGTAGCCGGGGGGACATTGAATTAAACATAAACACAGCTTTTGCGTCTTTATCAGCTTTTCTTTGTATATACCGGCTCTGATAATCATCACAAATACTTCCCGCTTGCTCCATTTCTGAATCTGATTTTTTTTTCATTAAAGGTGCAATGTGTAATAATTTTGAGTATCTATTAACAGAAATGCAATATGACATCCATAACTATGTTTTCAAAGGTGTATAAAGAACTTACTTAACCCTCTGGGGACTAAGCCCTTTTTGGTCCGTTTTCTCTATTTTTACATTTGGGCTTATAAACCATATGTAATGGAGATGGATCACTATGTGTTTGGTATCTATGGATTCAGAAGACCCTAAGATAACATAAGCATGCATGTAATGTGTTTATAAAGGAAGTATGAGTGAAAAATGTACTATAAACTGGAGAATTTCATAAACGGAAATTAGATTTTTCTCATTTATCACACAAAAATAGTGAACAGTTTTTGAACAAAAAATATATTTGTCAAAGCCTTTGGTTGACAGACATGTGTAATTGTTAAATAAAATGTGTAAAGAACAATGAAAAATGTAACTTTATTTACAAATAGTCCCAGGCCTTTTTCTTAGGAATGCTTAGAAATTTCTAAGCAATGCTTTCTCCTCGTCACTCTCCAGTAATTGTTCCAGAGCTTGTTCCACCGTAAATCGTTTACTGCTTGCCATCATAAAAGTACTAAAACAATAAATAATGCTATAATTGTATGTATATATATATATATATATATATATATATTATAATTGTTCTGTCTCTCTCTCTCATATAAATCTCTGATAATCCGCTCCGTAAGCCTCCGTTCGCTCTCTCTCCTTCTCTCCATTCAACGCTGTTTGCGTCATATCACTAACTATATAGTACCACCCCTTGCAAGGCTACAGAGTCCTTTGATTTGCTAGAAAGGTCATGGTAACCTTCCTCTTATTTTTCAATTGGTTGTTGTTCGCGGAATCTGCCAAACAACATCGATTTCATTGGCCTTTTACATAGTGGTATTGCGCAACAAGGAAGTGTGTATATGTACAAGCCGGATATCACTGTTTTCAGCGGAATCTGAGGAAGACGGTAAAAAAGACCGCATCTCTCTATCATTAATAGTTTTTAAGATAATTACACATTTGTAAAAGTATGCCATTTTGGGCGGTACCGCCCAATCCGTCCCCAGAGGGTTAATAAACCGTAATGTTATTATTACCTTAGAATTAGACAAGAGTTTTCAAAATCAGAGAAAAATGACTATTGTGTGTAGTAAATGGTGTCTAAGGGATGCGGAGGCGCGCGCGCTGTTACAATCATGTCATTTTTGCCGCGCGCACCTTTGGGCTCATATCATGCGGACGCGTCGAGTTTAAACAAGGCTTTACGCTTTAACCAGCTCAGCCAGTAACAGCTCATATTTAGCCAGCTAAACTTTTACTACCCTGTTAGAAAACATATATAGTTTCATGTGGTTCTTCTCCCTCGCTGTATTATGGGTTTGCTATGTGGGGAGAAATGTGCTGGTTACGTTTGTGAGACAATCAGCTGATTACTATTATTATATTATATATTAAGACCCTTGATCCTCACCTGACTATGGCTTTGTAAACTTTATCCATGATGTGGTTTATAATGGACTGTGGTACAGAAACAGTGACAATGTTACACACTCTTGGCTTACTCTGGCTATTCTCTGCTGTCTCCAGACGACAATATGTTTGTCCCGTTTTAGCCACCGTAGCTTCTTCGGAAGGGAGGGGTGAGCAGTGCTGAGCCCTTAGTGCAAACTCGCAACCGAACCGCTAGATGTCGCTAAAAATCACACACTGCACCTTTAAATGAAATGAATGACTCTCTAACTGTTGCTCTAGACTTCGTCAACATCCGCTTGCACCATCTACTGGTGAAACAGCAGATGGAGATTATGAATCGGTAATCTACATCTATTCCTGCAGTTCCCGGATTTGAAATGTCGAATTTGACTGAAAATGACTGTTTTGTGGCATATTCACTTATATAAATAATTTATATAAAGAATTATTTCAGTGTATTAAGGACTTTTATTGTTTACTTTTGTACAATAAAGAACTGTAAAATATGGGTTCTGAAGCAATGCTATTTGAGAACCACTGCTGTAATGAACACAGAACTTTTAATTTCCCCTCCAAAAAAAAGTGCACACTAGATGTTTGCTTAGCGCAGCCCTTCACTGAACATTTCTCCCCCGAGAGAGATTGTCTCCCTTCCCATCTGCTGGCCTCCATCAGAGTATACCGTCTTTACAGCTGTCTGCTGAGTGACATATACATCATATGGTTTTCCTCTGAAGGAGACATGCAAAGTGAAGTTTAATTAAAAAGCAGGGAGTACACCACCTCAAAGCGTGCAGATTACTGCAAAGTATTAACCTTCTTGCCATCAAAGCGGATTTGGTCAATTAGTGTCGCTTTCTTTACCCTTACACACTCATGTACCGTCATGATTGACTTTACTTTATGTTTGGATTCCCACAGATCCAAATGTTGGTACTTTGCGGTTACAAAATATTTGTGACATTTGAGATGTTATTGAAGCTGTATCCTTTTTATTTGATCTCAAAGGACGTTTGAATATCAAGTTTGGTTTAAAATCATATCAGAAACACTGGGAAAAACATGAAAATGTGATTTTGCCAAGTAAGACATGTTCCTGTCCAAAAAATTTGTCCTAACCATATCCCTTCCCCTAAACCTACCCCTATTGGTTCATACCAGTTCAGATCTTCCGGCAAATTTAGATTTGCTCTGAAAGTTAGTCTGGCAAAGAGCTCAATTCAAGCTCATTTCCAATCCGCCGAAATCGAGGCACCAATCAGAAACGTTGGGGCGGGCTTTACACGATGACGACAGCGCTGGGATTTTGAAGCAGATTTTGTAGCCTACATTACAAAGATGGATGCCGCCGTCGAACATCGCTCGTTCGAATCAGCTATCGCGTCTGTTTTAAGCGATTTGAACGTTTCCTTTTTGTTAAAAACCGAGCAAAGAACAACACTCGGAGATTCTCCGCCGCTCTGCATACGTCATCTCCTTCATCGCTCTGATTGGTTTTAGGTCTATCCGCGACGTCAGTTGGTGACGCCCCTCTGGAAATGATTTGTCTATGACAATTTGCCAGACCATAACTCAGTTACAACTGAGAATGGTCTGGTTTTAACCAGGCTATACCCCTATATGTTATCCCTAAAATCAGAGGTGAAATACCAGCCTGATCTCACGGCAATTCTTACGAATTTTACGAGGTGGCTAATTCATACTAATTCATACGACCTCGCTCGTACAAATTCGTACGATTTTTGCTAATTCGTACATATTTTACGAGTTACCAAATTTGTATGAATTCGTATGAATGACCTACCCCTGACCCCGCCCCTAAACCTACCCATCACGTGGGTTTAGACAAATCGTACAAATTCGTACGAGTGAGGTCGTATGAATTAGTACGAATTAGCCACCTTTTAATCACTCGTACGAATTTGTACGAATTGGTCGTGAGATAGCGTTGGAAATACTGTGTGTATAACACTGAAGTCGAAGCACCTAACCCTGGTTGTAAGCTTAAACTTGACATGAACTGTAAACTTGTCCCTCAAATTTGATTGGTTGATTGGAATGTTGTTCCAGGATCAACAACCCGATCTCACCGCAATTCGTACGAATTTTACGAGGTGGCTAATTCCTACGAATTCATACAACCTCACTCGTAGGACCTCACTCATACAAATTTGTGCGTTTTTTGCTAAATCATACATATTTTACGAGTTGCCTAATTCGTACGAATGACCTACCCCTGATCCCGATCGGTTTAGACAAAAGACAAAAAGAATTAGCCACCTCATACTCACTCGTACGAATTAGTCGTGAGATAGAGTTGTCCAGGAACATGTTGTACTTGTTGATATCACGTTTACCTAACACTAAAGTGCCATTCAAAAGGTCTTGGGATCTCTCAGACCCTATAAGAGAATGTGAAATTTTGAAATTAAATCAATCAGGAGTCAATTAGTGTTTCAGTATTTTTTTTCTTCTTCTAGAAGCTAAGAGCAAATCCAGCAGTAATCAAAAGATATGTCAGATTTCTGCCACTGTAATAAAAAGGAAATCTTTGTCTTGCCGGTGGCGATGGAAGGATTAAAGTTGTCTGTAAACAGACTTTCTCTGCCTGAAGGGAAATCCTGTCAAATGAATGCTGTGTTTGCACTGAGCTTTCTGTGCTGACGCTTTTGAGTGACACGACGATGTGCTTCTCCTTCCAACCTTATCTGTTACTTTTCAGAGTTCAGCCTTGCCGAGTTAAGCGTTCTGACATACAATCAAAAATGCCTGACATGCAGCTTAGTCAGACTACTGTAAACCATGCTGTATTTGCGAATCATAAAATAATTTTTATATCGGTAATTCTTACTAATAAGTCAAGTCACCTTTATTTATATAGCGCTTTTTACAAAACAGATTGTTTCAATGCAGCTTTACAGAGATAACAGGAAAATAATGCAACAAAGTTTGTTTCTGCTGTTCAGCAGATCTAGAAGAAAATAGCATCATAGTCCAACTTAATAAATGTCCAGGTCATCATATCTCACATTATATTATATTACATTATATTAACTATTATTATATTACTATTTTTGCATTCTGCATTGAGCCACTATTTTCATAAAAATTAAGCATATTATCCCCCCCCCCCCCCCCCAAAAAAAATTAACACAAATATCTCAATGTGGGGTGTGTATGTGTATGTATATATATATATATATATATATATATATATATATATATATATATATATATATATATATATATATATATATATATAAAATTAGGGCTGTCAAATGATTAATCACGATTAATCACATCCAAAATATTTTTTTTTTATATAATATATGTGGGTGCACTGTGTATAATTATTTTGTATATATATAAATACACACACATGCATGTATATTTAAGAAAAAAAATATTATTTATATATAAAATATTTATATATAATATAAATTATATATAAATCTATATACAGTATATACATGAAAATATTTCTTAAATATATACAAGCATGTGTGTGTATTTATATATATAAAATAATTATACACAGTGCACCCACATATATTATGTAAAAAAAAACTTTTATTTTGGATGTGATTAATCACGATTAATCATTTGACAGCCCTAATATAAATTAATAAAAAAAATACCCAATTACTCATAATTACCAGATACATAGTAAGATTAGCAGATTATAATAAGAATATTTTTTGCCATTATGCTCTTTGGCAATTGATTGTGTATGTGTGTATATATATATATTCCCCTCTTCTTTAGGGGAGAGTTGAACAAAATATAATCAAATTTCAATTTAAACGCAGACACTTTCTACAGGAAAATTCTGATGGGGTTTTAAGAACCTGAAGAAAAAGTTAACCCTCACCTTCATGACGTTCTCCTGAGTGGCAGAGCCTGGCATAACAGCATTTAAGTTTCTTCAGACTTCAGGAAACATGGAAAACGAGACGCTAGTGCATTTCATCATTGTAGTCTCCTTGGTAACATGTCCTGCTCAGCCTCTCTCTTACGCTCATCACTGTAATGGAAGTGCAGGTTCCCGGAATGATCTAGCGGGTGATAGATAGTGTGCCTTTTGTTTTAGCACCCTGAGCTCATGCATGCTTCCACTGGCTGTGTAGTTTCCTCGCCTCAACTCCATAGTGATGGAGACAGAGAAAGCGAGAGGAGGAGAGAGAAAGGCACGGTCCACTCCCTCTCTCGAAACATCCAATGCTGGGCTAACACAGAACAATCCCCCTCCCTTCTGCATCTTTCTCACCTGCCCTGTGAAGCAAAACTCTCCTGGCAGAGTGCAAATGGATTTGGCATCAGCAGAAGAAAGACCAGATAAAAAAAAAGACATGTTATAAAACACAACCTTCTGACTCCAAGCATCTCTAAGGTATTGTCTCTTTTCCTTCCAGCACGGCAGAGGGAAAGTTCAGCGCAAGCATAAATGAGCTTGACACGTTCCCTATAAATAATTCAGCATTGCTACAACTGGCTGGTCGGCTCGTGAACTAATCTATCAAGTAAGTTGTTTATTAGAGTCACCGGTATGAGACTCAGGCAATCTGAGAATCTTAATAACCGAATTCCCTTATAGGAAAGAAAACCCCCAGAGGAGATCTCTTTAATATCTGTCTTCTCTTAGACAGCCAATTACATTTAATGGAAAGCAAATGGAGACTTTTGCTTCGCACTGATTTGAGCGAACTCCAGTGCACGGTTTCACTCTCACGTTTGCTTTACTTTCAGATGAGATCTCAACAATGTCTCAAACTGTGCTCAGATTTTCTGAGATCAAAAGTCAATGATTTCAACGGGAACTCATCTAAGATCATATTATCTGAACTATGTTATTCACAATTCTTTTTATAGCTTTACATTCTTACTCTATAATTAAAAAATTGTCTCATTTAAGCAGAAAGTGTTATTTTTTACTATTATCTATATATTAGTATAGTATTTATTTATTAATATTTTTAACTAGCTTTATTTTATTTTAACTTATGTGCTTTTGTCATTTTAAGTAGTTTTTGTTGTGCTTATTTTGCATATAAAATAAAAGCTTTAGCTGTAGTTTGACTTTTTTGCCAAATAATTTTGACAGATAAATACCATCCTCAAGTTTAGTCTTTTGTTCTTCCTTCATAATTTTTATTTTATTTTAAATATTTCTTCATATTTTGATAATTTGATCGAACTTGTAGGGTCATTAAAACAGATATCCCCACTGAACACACTGTAACATACTGTATATATATATAATCCAGCATAATATATTATATAATTATTATTCTAATTTAATAACATTAAAATTATACATAATTGTATTTTGCATGCCGGGACACCATAGGAAGCGGGATTGCTGTTGGACCAGCTAAAGCAGCTTATAGTTTTGTTTGAGAAAAGCTTGACTATGCTGGTCCACCAGCTAGACCAGCACTATACCAGTTCTAACAAGCATAAACCAGCCTGGACCACCATGGAATTCATGCGTGCATGGTTATGCTGGATTTTTCAATAGGGTAGTTGGTCGGTCGGCTCACATGATGCAAAAAGGACAAGTGAGTTTTCTCAGGAATCACTCGTCAGATGTTCCTGGCACACTATAGCAAAGGAATGGAGCAGATGCTGCTTACAGCGGGAGACTCCTGCTGAATCTCACCTCACTTATGCTCTGTTAATTACTGCCTATACTCATGAGACACAGACGACCTCCTTCACTGGGATTTGTATCATTGCTTAATGCGCACTCTTCTCAGTCCTGTGATTACAGAGTGGAGTTTGTTGAGTAAGCGTATTTAAAAGCAACTAATTCCCCTTCTTGACCACTTTAGAGTCAGCAAAAGCCATCTGAATAAACACGATGTTGATAGACCACAAGACTTGATCGCGCTTACAGCAGTGATACATTGAGGAGAACTGGCAGGACGTTGGACAGGAGATATATGCACCTGTGTTTTGGGACATCCGTTGCATAACTTTTCAGTGAAGGATAACGAGAGCAAAACGAAACGGGAATGAACCTGCCTGTCTGAATAGAGGTCAATGTCAGCATGACGTTCATTAGTTACAGCTGAGCCCCTCACCTCAAAACGCCAAGCACTCCATCACTGCACAGCAGCTGCACTTACTGTACATACAGTAGAGCGCAGAAGTACAGTGTTTGTTATGATTCAAAAAGTGAATTTTAATAGGGAGAGTAAGGCATTGTGTAGAAGTGTTGAGTGTTGCTGATTGGATGCCAAAGAAGGGAAAAAGGAAAGGAGAGGGAAAAAGAAAAGGAGAGTGTGTTTGCATCTCTATTACCATATGTCATTCAATCCATGGCTCCATAAAGAACTTTTTAACGTCCATGGAACCTTTCCATTCCACGAAAGATACAATATAGCGGAAAAGGGTTTTTTAGATTATTAAAAAAAAAAAATCGTAGTCCCCATGAAAAAAAAAAAAAAACATTTTAACCTTTAGTATGAATATGTTTCGCATTTAGAAGATATAAGCATCAAAACTTACAGTCTCTCACTTCCGCCAATATGGATCAATGATTTTGATGACATCACTCTGCACTTCATCTTCTCAGAGGTTTTTCCTGTCCAATCAAATGCTCTCTAGAATCTACCGCCCCCCTACAATTTAGACGCTTTATAAATAGACGCTGAAGCTGCGGCTGAAAACGGTCACTTGTTCACACAAATACTATTTTCTGGTGAATGGCACATAGTATGGAAGCTTGTTTCCGCCACTGAATAAAAAAATAATAATAATAATTGCGACTTTTAATCTCACAATTGCGAGATATGAAGTCAGAATTGTGAGAAATAAATTCGCAATTGTGAGATATAAAGTCGCAATTGCGAGAAATAAAGTCGCAATTGTGAGATATAAAGTCGCAATTCTGAGAAATAAAGTCGCAATTGCGAGATATAAAGTCGCAATTATGAGAAATAAAGTCGCAATTCTGAGAAATAAAGTCGCAATTGCGAGAAAAAAAGACAGAATTGCGACTTTTTATCTCACAATTCAGACTTTTTTTCTCACAATTGCGAGTTTACATCTCGCAATTCTGACTTTATAACACATAATTGCGAGTTTATATCTCGAAATTCTGACATCTTTTCTTAGAATTGTGAGATATAAACTCACAATTGCGAGTTATCAGGCCAATTCTAAGGGGGAAAAAAGACTAACTTTTTTCCCCTCAGAATAGTTTCTCACAATTCTGACTTTACAACACGCATATTTCGACTTTATATCACGCAATTCTGACTTTATAACACGCAATTGCGACTTTATATCAATCAATTCTGACTTTATATCTCGCAATTCTGACTTTATAACACGCAATTGCGACTTTATTTCACGCAATTCTGACTTTACAACACGCAATAGCGACTTTATATCACACAATTCTGACTTTATAACCTGCAATTGCGACTTTATATCAATAAATTCTGACTTTATATCTCGCGATTCTGACTTTATAACACGCAATTGCGACTTTATATCACACAATTCTGACTTTATAACCTGCAATTGCGACTTTATATCAATAAATTCTGACTTTATATCTCGCGATTCTGACTTTATAACACGCAATTGCGATTTTATATCACGCAATTCTGAGAAATAAAGTCAGAATTGTGAGATGTAAACTCACAATTGTGAGATAAAAAGTCGCAATTACCTTTTTTTATTTTTCATTCTGTGGCGGAAACAAGCTTCCATAACATAGTGCACTAAATAGGGGATAGGGAATGATTCAGACAGTGTAAATATGCTTTCCACTGGGGCATGAAGTCTGGTTTTACGTTAGTGTCACGTGAACCGCCACAGCGCGCAGAGACACGACAGCACAGAGTGGATCATATGCGTGAGCCGACGCAAACCACAAAATCGGAGCCGTTTGTATTCTACACAGAATGCTGTATTTTAAAGTGATATGGAGGAGATTAGGAGGAGAAACGGTTAGACAGACTCAGCATTAGAAACAGCACTGACGAGTAGAAGAGCCAACATAAATTACACACTATTCAAACTACACATCCTCAGCATGATTATGTTCACTGTTTTGCTTTAGTAACAGTTTCATATAAAATCTAAAAGGGGAATCTATTACACTGTGGCTGTCATAAGCTGTCAAATGCGGCTTTGCCAAGCTCAACGACTCCGGCCGAGCTGCAATATAAGCGAAACGCTTAAAAAAGGGGAGGAGCTGCTCGATGTCCCGTCTTGTCTTCCCGTTTCAGGGGAAATTACGTCAACACACTGAATAAAGCTGCACGTTTCAAGGCACTTCAGTGGGCCTTTAAAGACTGCTCACTGAAAGGTTCCTAACCCCTTCAAAAAACGCTTTTAGAACATTTATTTATAGTGTACTTATTAGTGTAAGGGATTTTAACAAACCCTCTACCCTAAGTATTAAAATTTAACATGGAACACGTCCTACAACATTTATGAAATGGACATGAATGATAAAAACAAATCCCATATACTGATGGCCAAGCCCTATCTAGAAATCTGAAATTCATTTGACTTGGAACATTAAGCAAACACTTAGCAACTCCCTAGAAACCACCCAGAACACCTTAGCAACTGCATAGCACAAGCTTGGCAACCACCACCAACACTTTGATGGTGAAGAGTTTTGCACAGGCTAAGAGCACTCAATGTCTTCAGAAAATGTAAAAATATAGGCCTACTGAATAAAAAACTGAGAGAGAGAAAAAAATGAGGCTGATGGCCCAGACAATATAGGTGAGTCATTTCTCCAGGGAGAGGTGGCGCAGACATGATGTAATATATAATAGAAACTTGACTGTCCTTCTCTGACAGAGGACCCTTATGGCCAAGAGGAAAACTTATTTTAGGCCTTGGCACTGCATTAAATACTACACAAAACAATCTCGTTTCTCTACAGTTTAAAACCTAGCAGAAAGATCCACACATTTCTAAAGATCTGTCAAAATGTAGGCTAATCAAATTAATTGACTTAAATGCAACTAATCAAATTAAACAATATTTTCGGAAAAGCCCCCAAATAGCCTAAAGACAATTTAAAGGCATTCCAATAGTGTGGAAGACGAGTAAAAAAAATAAATTCAACTCCTTGCACAGTATGTAGCTAGTTGTTTCTGGCTTATAAAATGCAATTAGTGAGGTAAGTGTGGTTTGGAGATGTGTCGCCTGTAGCAGCTCTGAATTCAAAACACGATGAATCTGATACTTACTTGCAAGAAGAAGAAGGTGGTAATTCGTACTTTGAAAACGCTTTTAAAACACAAATACTTGAAAAAAAATAATTGCAAAACCACATAATTCAGTTTCACTTGTTCAGTTCCTGAAGGAATCAGCGCTTTTGAAAGAATCATTTGAATGGAGGATTTATGCCGCGTTCCAGGCAACCTGTAACCCGTGTTTTTCCAACTCGTAACTGGGAGTACATCGTTCCAGGCAACCTGTAACCCGTGTTTTTCCAACCTTATACCCGTGAAAGTGCACTGGAACGGCAGTCAAACCCGTGACTTCCCACCCGTGAACTCGTACTAGATCGACGTACTCCCAGTTACGAGTTGAAAAAACACGGGTTACAGGTTGCCTGGAACGCGGCATTAATCTCATCAAGATAGTCGCTTAGTGCAACTTGCAACTGTTAAGTTAATGAACTGTCCATCTCTCTGTCTGTCTATCTACCTGTCTGTCCATCAAACTATCTATCTATCATATAATATAAATATAACTAAAAGAAGAAGGTGGTAATTCGTGCTTTGAAAACGCCGTTAAAACAACAACAAAGTCAGAACCGTCGCGCATTTTGCGAATGATTCACTTGTTCAGTTCATAAATGAATCTGCGCTTTTGAACGAATCGGTGGAATAGATGATTCAATCTTACTCATCAAGACATGTGGCACCTACTGGCGCAACATTTGTCTGGAACAAACGCACACAAATACAGTAGCTACATACTGTGTATATATTATGAAACACAAATAATATGTGTATATATATATATATATATATATATATATATATATATATATATATATATATATATATACATACAGGCTATAATGCCTATAAACACACACACACACACACGCACACACACACACACACACACACACACATATACAGTATATAAAAATGTTTCTATAGCATTTTCAGTCACAACAAAAGATGAATGGATGTTGATAATAATAATAATAAATAATTTGCACGATGCAGGAACTTCCTTTAACCGACATGCCATATTATTAATCAAAATCCTAAAATGAGACCGTACAGATTACTTTTTTTTTTTCTAATTCCCTTATACTTTCATACATCCGTATTCCATACAGCAGAATTTCACTGATTTTCAACCCAAAAATCAGCGAAGAAAATTCTGAAATAATGTAGTCTGTGGTTACAGGGATAGTCCACCCCTTGCGTTGAGCAACAATCCAATTAACAGCCCTGAGCTTTAACCACCATCACACCATTATCTAGTTTTCTCAACAGAGACAATTTATAAGATAACTCCATCTTTGCCAGTGAAAGCAGCTGTCAGAATCCAGGCAGGTCACATCCTCAGCATCCTTAGAATTTATGTAGGACAAAAGCTCGGAGCTGAAGTATACAGCAACACCTCTGGCAGAAGAGCATCATTAGGGAACAGAACTGAGACAATCTTTCTCCCGTAAGACTCATTAGGACGTTCTCCCTGATCCAGTGACTGACCTCACTGTCCGTGTGATGAGAGCTTCCACTGCATGATACGAAGTGACCAGGAACCCGATACACGAACTACAATAACACACGCATCCATGCATTATTAATCAATATGTACATTAACTTTGATTTTTTCACAAGGGCCATTTCTGGATCATGTCAGAAACACTCCTGTTCATATTCCTGACTCATTCATCCCCGCTGTGCATCTGTGTGCTTTAAGGTCAGTGAGTGTGTGGGCGTCACTCATACTGAGGGTCACGTCAGTGTGTATGCTGTGTTTCTCTCTGCAGGATGTCACACTTTAAACCTCGGCGAACAGCACACAGTCAGGCTGACTTTGATAAAAGGGCAGAATTCACCCTGTAAGTTGCACAGGACAGGAAGATCTAGAATGTGCAAAAATTTATATAAATGGGGGGTTCCACATGAGAGACTCGCAAAATGACTGTGCATGTATTGAAAAAACAGGCCCCACTGAACAAGGTCTCATTATTTTATAAAAAAACGTCTGGAAAGCTTTGCTTGGGTTATTTGGTACGTTTATTGCATCACAGGCTGGAATATCTATTCTTTTCTTTTTCTGTCTTTCTGGAAAAGCTTTGGTTCCACTTTATTTCGATAGTCCACTTTAGACATTCTACTAACTATAAGTAACTTTGCAACTACATGTCAACTAACTCTCATTAGAGTATTATCTATTATATTATTATCTGTATTAGTAGACTGTAGTAGACTGTCAGTAGACTGTTAAGTTATGGTTAGGTGTTAGGGTTCAAGTTGACTGCCAAGTTACTTATAGCCAGTAGAATATCTATTGGGGGACCAAGACAATAAAGTGTTAGCAAATATTAATTGGACAGTCTACTAATACTATAATGACAGTTAGTTGACATGTAGTTGCAAAGTTACTTATAGTTAGTAGAATGTCTAAGTGGACTATCGAAATAAAGTGTTTCCAGCTTTTTGTTTTTAAGAACCATATAATGGAATATATTTTTGGCACACATTAATCACTAAGGTTTCATTGGTTTTTGCTTTAATTATAACTCTTATTATAAACTTCTATCCATCTATCTATCTATCTATCTATCTATCTATCTATCTATCTATCTATCTATCTATCTATCTATCTATCTATCTATCTATCTATCTATCTATCTATCTATCTATCTATCTATCTATCTATCTATCTATCTATCTATCTATCTATCTATCTATCTATCGTCATGTAATTTGCAATCAGTAACTGACTACCATTTGTAAGTAATCTACCCATTATTATTATAAATTGCATATATTATATAGCTATTTCATGTTGCTTCATTTTATGAACACCTTTAGTAAAATCACTCTAACAAATGATTCTCATGACTTACAGTTTTTTTGTCATCATGTGAGCCACACTGGTCAAAATGTTTAATGTTTTTTTCACCATGGAAATATTTGTTATATACAAATTGCATGTGTTTTCTACTTGGTTTCCATTTCAGATTTGCGCAAAACTTTTGCTATATTTTCGAAATGTTGATAAAAAAAACGATTGCAAAATGATGGCGTTTCCATTAACCGATATTATGCGGATAAACTATAATTTTTTCCTCTATCGATAAGTCATTCCAAAAATCATGGCAACTGTGTTAGGTTTACGTATAGGCTATATCTCAGCCACCGCACTAGCCATTATTTTTAATCGCAGGAGACGTAGGCATGTTATCCAAGCATTAATGGCAAGGAAAGCCCCTTATATTTGGGAGCATGAGGTGTTTCTGGCCCCTCTCCCCCTCCTATCTGCTTCCAGGTCTTGATAAACTGTGGCATTTCTTTGTTGTTTAGAATCCAGTAATTCTTTTGTCATTTATGAGTTGACAGTTTTTCTCAGTCGCTTTGGTACATTTCTCAGATCAGAATTGAAATTCTCAAAACTACCTGTTCAATCTTCTCATCATTGTCTCACTTGTGCACATCAAAAAAGCAGTTTCTCATTTCTTTAAAACAAGTTGCAAATGCTTTGGTACATCCATGCAAATGATTATGTACAATTATCTGCTGTTTCTTACATTATCAATTGCTTATGTCATGTTGATCAAAATGTATTACAGTATAATGGGGCTCTGTTGAATAGTCTCACCCCCCACAACATTTAGGCATTAGTTCATAGCATAAGTCTTTACATTCAAAATTGTTGAACAAGTTGTCATAATATGTCAAGCATATTTATATACATTTCCATTCAACCTGATCTAAATCTGTCCTGTTCACATTTCTACTTTTTTTTCTTGTGCTATGCAGTGCTGTTTTTTTCCTTTCTGTATTGCAATGACATGATCTGTCAACAAATTACAGTACAAACAGTAAAAGCGTAAATGTGAATCTTGTCAAGTCTCTTGCAATCAAACTCCCACATACACTAAGGTGTGTAACCTACAATTTACAATAATTGTCATCAAAACTTGATCCATAGTTTACATCAGAACATCCCTCCAGAGTACACTGTTATATTGACAACATGACTGAGCAATTTGACTTATCCGTAATGAAACAAGGACTTGTCACTTGATGGCACTGACATGTTCGTTGACAAAGATATTTACTTTTGAGAGATGAACTAGGATTTTGAGGAAGAGACTGGCTTTTGCAGGCAATCCATGGTGTTTTGCTACTTGTACGAATTGTTTTGAGAAATGCACTTACTGTTTTGCAAATGTCGAGGATGATTCGAGAAATGTACCAAAGCGACTGAGAAAAACTGTAATGTGTAAAAGGTTTCAACACACTTCTGTGTAAGAGGAATAACACATTTTAATTTAATTCAAAGGGCAAACTCGGTTAACTGTTATCTCTTCATGAACTTTTCTCAAAAGCAGCATTATCAATTAGGGGTTGAAGCGTGAATAATTGAGCGATGTACATTACAGTGAGTCTGTCCAGTCATTGAGCTTGAAACATTGTCTTGTACTTTGTGTGCACATGCATTCTGTACTCGACCATTGATTAAATGGTTCATATTTTCACATCTGCCCCTTTCGTATTTATTTTTAAAATGACATCTGAGTATGTAATTACCTGACACAATTTGTGTGTTAAATGACTTGCACACTTATTGTGTTCAATTTGACACAACATGTGTTGTCCCTAAACACACTCACTATACATGTGTTAAAACTGACACAACATGTGTCATTTTTAACACATCTCTTTTTAGAGTGTGGAGAGACCCCATAAAACATGAAAACACAACACTTGTGTGTGTGTGCGTGCGTGCGTGCGTGTGTGTGTGTGTTTGGGTTTGTGTGCGTGTGTGTGTGTCAGGCTGTGTAAGGACAAGATGTAGCTCCTGAGCAGAATACTTAAAACAAAGCTTTATCTCAAAGACTTCAGTCTGAACCTAAAGGCTAAACAGAGCTCATTTAAACAGAAAGATCTAGAGCCAGGAATCAAACCTCTGCTTTGATCAAGCACTACACTTTTACAATAGGCATATACAGTATGTGCTAAATTTACAGGTATAGTGGCCTAGTTATATAATTGAGTTTTAAGGTTGAAGGAGAAGTCAAAGATTTGGCAGGTAGCATGATTTATATGTATGAGAGAAACACAGAACAGTGGCAGAGCAGAGAAGGCCATCAGTTCTTATCGGGGAAGGCAGAGCACAGCACACGGCTTGTTTCACCGGGAAAGAGAAAGACATGGAGTGATAGAGAGAGACCCAGCAAGCCAAATGAGACTACCTGCTACACTACACATAACAGAGAACATGAAGAAATGCTGGCTTTCTGCAGACTGGGAGCTTCATCCAGATATGTCAATCTCACAAAAACATTTCTGTCAGGACCACTATCGTCAAATACGATTGATCATTAGTTTGGATTGGCGGTATAGGTTCTGTTCTGGGCGAGAACTCCCTGCGCATCCATGCATGGATAAGAGCAGAGAGAGCAGCAATAACCCTCCTTAGGGTAAACAGAACAGAACCAACATGAATGTATTGCAGATTTCATTAATTCAAGATTTTAAAGTACAACATAATTCGAGAATTTATTCTGATTCAAGGGGAATCATAATGCCATACTGACGAGAGCCATAGAATGCCATAGCACAGAGAATGCCATAGCTCCTGAGAAACACGATAGCTGCTGATAATACTGAAGGAGCTTATATATGTATACAGTGGCGTCGTATTCCTATAGGTAGACGTGGATCAGCTGAGAGTCAGCTAATGCGAGCTTGACTAACGTGACCTGTCAGAACTGACGCAATATGGCGTTATTATCCTATCAAATGTCGAGAGCGCATTATTGTAGCGCGAAAGTACATTAATATTATGCGCGAGCGTGAATCTCTCTGCTCACGCGCGGAATATGATGTGCCGAGCGTGAATCTCTCTGCTCGCGTGCGGAATATGATATGCCAAGCGCGAATCTCTCTGCTCGCGCGCGGGAACTGGGCGCGCGCTCTCAGATACACTTCTCTAGTAAGAATTCTCTCTCTGGGCTGAGTGAGCTCGCTGCCTCGCTCAGAGAATATGCCTGCACTTAAAACGTGTTCAGTGCAATTGCGAATTGCTCCTCTTCCCCAGCTAACAATTTTAGGTTATAAGAACGGTTTCATAATGTTCCCATTAAGTTATAAAAACGTTATTTCTGAATGTTCTAGGGAATTTCAAAAAGTCCAGTTTTTTAGACGTTGTATTAACGTTATTTCTTGGTTATAAGACAGTTCAATTCTCCCGTTATGTAAACGTTGTACTAATGTTATTTCCTGGTTATAATAACGTTAGAACGTTCAATACTCCCTTTATATAAACGTTGTATTAACGTTCTTGCTTGGTTATAAGAAGTTATTCAAACGTTCAATTCTCCCATTATATAAACGTTCTCTTAATGTTTTTCTAAGATAATGAAAAACGTTTAATTCATAACAAGGTAGCCTATATAATAGGCCTATATGAAGAACCTAAAACAAGAACTTTCAGATTTTAAAATTAAGACAAAAATAAATAAAAAAGACCCATGAATCATGTCTATAATATGTGTAGCCTAATGTAGTCCAATGAAGTCGAGTTGAATTGAACCCAAGTAGGCCTATAGTTTATTCCAATAAACCGATTTGGGTTGAAGTGACCATATGAAATTAACATGAACATAAACTTGGAAATTGTTGTAAAAATGAGCTATATAAATTAAATGAACTTTAACTTGTGAATGTCATTGGTTGTTTTTGGTCATAATCCTTGTCCTTGTGTTCCCATTGTCTCTTGTCTAGCTTTGTTCCCTGTACCATTGTTGGTGATTCTATGTTTAGTCCAAGTTTATGTTCATGTTAATTTCATATGGTCACTTCAACCCAAATCGGTTTACTGGAATAAACTATAGGCCTACTTCGGTTCAATTCAACTCGACTTCAGTGGACTACATTACACATATTATAGACATGATTCATGGGTATTTTTTTTTAATTTTAGGTTCTTCATATAGGCTAGGCCTATTATATAGGCTACCTTGTTATATAAAAAACATTAAGAAAGGTTTTAATAATTATTAAAACATTTCTTAATGTTTTTTTATTGAATGAAACGTTTTTCATTATCTTAGAAAAACATTAAGAGAAGGTTTATATAATGGGAGAATTGAACGTTTGAATAACGTTCTTATAACCAAACAAGAACGTTAATACAACGTTTATATAAAGGGAGAATTGAACGTTCTAACGTTATTATAACCAGGAAATAACATTAATACAACGTTTACATAACGGGAGAATTGAACTTTCTTATAACCAAGAAATAACGTTAATACAACGTCTAAAAAACTGGACTTTTTGAAATTCCCTAGAACATTCAGAAATAACGTTTTTATAACTTAATGGGAACGTTATGAAAACGTTCTTATAACCTAAAATTGTTAGCTGGGGAAGAGGAGCAATTCGCGATTGCACTGAACACGTTTTAAGTGCAGGCATATTCTCTGAGCGAGGCAGCGAGCTCACTCAGCCCAGAGAGAGAATTCTTACTAGAGAAGTGTATCTGAGAGCGCGCGCCCAGTTCCCGCGCGCGAGCAGAGAGATTCGCGCTTGGCATATCATATTCCGCACGCGAGCAGAGAGATTCGCGCTCGGCATATCATATTCCGCGCGCGAGCAGAGAGATTCACGCTCGCGCATAATATTAATGTACTTTCGCGCTACAATAATGCGCTCTCGACATTTGATAGGATAATAACGCCATAAGCTACGCTTGATGTTCAGGCCACACTTCACCCCAAATTTAAAAGTAAAAAAAAAATATGCTTTTTGCATAAAGAAAATGAAGGCAGTTTTTTTAAATTCTAAGCCTTAATAAAGTTAAAATTTTAATAGCAGTTCTCAATGATTTTAGATCCTCATTACAGTAATAAATATTAAGCGTAGGGTCAGTTCTCACAGGTCAGATAGTCAAGCTCACATTAGCTGACTCTCGGCTGATCCACGTCCACCTATAGGAATACGACGCCTATCACTGTATACATATATAAGCCCCTTCAGTATTATCAGCAGCTATCGCGTTTCTCAGGAGCTAATTACCCTCCTCCATCCCCAGCTCCTCCTCTCGTCAGTCAGGATTTGGACTTCTGATTCCCCTTGAATCAGAATAAATTCTCGAATTATGTTGTACTTTAAAATCTTGAATTAATGATATGCATACATTCATGTTGGTTCTGTTCTGTTTACCCTAAGGCGGGTTATTGCTGCTCTCGCCCAGAACAGAACCATACCGCCAATCCAAACTGTATGCTAATTGTCAATCGTATTTGACGATAGTGGTCCTGCGTATTTTTTTGCAAATGCATAATGTTTTAAACATTTAATAAATATAATTAAATATAAAGAACAATAAAACATTAATACTTATTTTGCTTACAAGATCAGAGAAAAGTATAATATTTTGACATCGTAAATTTGAGATGTTGTAAAATGAGGATACCAAAATGGTACACATGTACCCACATTTTCATCTTGAAGGTGGCACTAAATCGCAATTCAGCACATTTATTAAATGGCTTTTTCATCTATCAACATGTATGACATTTGTTCTAACTGAATGTTAAATGGTCAGAATTAATAAATAATTAATAGCAATCAAACACACACACACACACACACACACACACACACACACACACTGTAAGCAGCTCTGCAGCTCTCACCACAAATAAATTCTCAGAGCTCATTAACAAAATGGTTAGTCAGGGTTTTTTTTTTTTTCTTCAATTCTTATTGGAATGGTAAACAACAACTTGGCTGGCTACAAACAAAGAATCTGAAAAATTAAAATTTCTAGCTGTTTCTGCCTGGATTTGTAAAATGGGTGGGGAACGATTAACCCCCGAAGGAAAAATCCCAGAAGTAATTTAGGGATGATACAATCTAATTACCGAATAAAGTGGCAGAAATCACTGGAGTTAATGTGGGTTGTGATCTAAGTAGTTTGAGTAAAGGGCTGGAAGTGTTTTTGTAAAAGCTGACAGCCATGAATTGCAAGTCATTTCCTGTTGTATCTGTTCTCCCAATCCCGCACTCTCTTCTTCTCTTCTCAGACTGTCCAAGCAGATGCCGCTTTAGGCACCGCCCCAAAGCAAAGTCCAAACAGCGTCCTCTGGGATAAATTAGAAGCAATTGCAAGGCAAAAAAAATTGGGAATAGCCAATATTAGGACATCTGGTTCCCGCAGCAAACTAATTCAAGTTCAGGACATTGAGTGCCCAGAGTCCCAGCAAATTGGCAACAATGTGGCATTGCTTATGGTGAATACTAAAGAAAAGTACAGGACATTCTGTGTCGGGCATCCTTTCTCTGAACAAGTGTGACTCAAGCTAACCTGGTGAAAACCTCTTTAATATAGCAAAAACAGTAATATTGTGAAATATTTTTACATTACAATGTTACATTTTATTTGAAATGTTTTCTATTTGCATATATTTTAAAAAGTAATTTATTCCTGTGATCAAAGCTGAATTTTCAGCAGTTTATTATTATTATTATTTATGATTATTAGTCTTCAGTGCACATGATCCTTCAGAAATCATTCTAATATGCTGATTTGCTACTCAAGAAACATGTAGTATTATTAGTGTTGAAAACAGTTGTGTGTTTTTTTTTTCAGGATTCTTTTATGAATATAAAGATCAAAAGAACAACATTTATCTGACAGAGAAAGTTTCTGTGACATTACAAATGTCTTTGCTGTCGCTTTTGATCAATTTAACGCATTCTTGCTGAATAAAAGTATTCATTTCTTTAAATTCTTTGCAAAGAAAAAAAACACACTGAACCCAAACTTTTGAACGGTAGTGCATAATGTTACAAACGCTTTCTATTCATTCAATTGTTGCAGAAAAGAAATGTGTACTTGAAAGAAGATCACCAATGGCATATTGTTTTGCATGTTAATTCATTTTATAATTAATACAATTCGTAGTTTTTGGAATATATATTTATAATTCCATGAGTTAGGTTACACTTCAGACAATTCCATTATTCATATAACTGGAATCATTCAATCTTAATTGCAATTATGATCATCTTTTAGATCTTTCATGATATTATCTTTCAGATCTTTTGACTTGCATATTCTTGATTTGTCTAGAACTAAACTATTAAAATGCAAAACTTAAAAAAATACAATACAATAATTTACAATTATAACTACAATAATTTACAATTATTACATATTTAAATAATGATATATTTGGATCAATATGCATGTTAGTCGTTATTTTTCACCTGTAAAAAAAAGTTGCTGCCTTACATTTTTGTAAAAGTCATTTAAACTTAAATTACATTAAACTGGCTTTAAAAATGAGTTGAATCTTGTATAACTTATTAAAAAAAAAAACTTTTTGATGAGTTAAAGTAATGCAAAAACATGTTGTCATGACTTACTGATCATATAATCTTTTACATTTGTTTTCTGTATATATATATATATATATATATATATATTACAGATAAATCTCACTATACTCTAGAGTCTCCACAACATCTTAGAGAGATTAATGTTCTTGAGACTCTAGAGAGTCTAGTGAGATTGATGATTGATCACTCATGTTACAGGCTGCATCACCACAGTCTGAACACGGACATGTTCTCTCAGCTCATCTTCAATAAGAAACTTAAAACTGCTTCTGACATAGCCTCAAATGCTTTAGATAACCTTAAAACAGTCTGAAAATGTTAATGACCGGATTGCAATTGTACAGTGTTAGTCAAAAAACATGATGCAACCTGTTCACAGACACACAGACCTGCCCTCTCCACCCTGTTCTGCAGTGTGTGCTGTGCCTTCATGGTTACAGGTGGATGGTTTCAGTGCTGAGCAGAAAAGGTCAGGCTTACCCGTTCCATCCTATCCCTTCTTTTGAGCCAGATCATGGCGGAGTAGTCCAGCTGCTGGGCGGCGCTGGCACCCGGCCGGGCGAGAGGTGCAGAGAAGAACCCCATTTCGGCCGGAGGCTTCAGCCCTGGACCCTCAGAAACAATCCTCCTGTCTTGCATGTTTCCAACTCACCAAGTATCCAATACTTAATCTCCAAGAGACGTTCATCCACAGTTCAGTCCCCGAGGGAAAGCCTGTAAGCCAGTCCTAGCAGCAAGCACTGTTGGAGTCTGTGCTAGACTGAGCCGTGTCTTGCAGAGTGCCTGGTTTCTTTGGATTTCATCCAAACATTAGCAAAAAAAAAAAAAAAAAGGGGTCTCCCTGCCCTGCTGGGAGGGGCTGGCAAAGTCTGAGTGGGCACAGTGACTAAGAAAGTGGGAGTGGATGCAAAGACCCCACATTCTGCACCTGGAACCCTCCCCTCAGCTGAGTGTGTTTGTGGTGCTCTGATGCATGACTGCCAGAGTCCAACACACTCACACAAGCACACATCAGTGCTTGTTAACTCAGAAGGGCTGCGGGCAAACTCAATAAAGTATTCATTTGACATTACCCAGAAGTTCACAGCCGTTTGCCTGCACGCTGCACGCTCTTTCAAAAAAAACAAATACCCAGCTGTATTATTGGGTGATGAGAGGAAATGATTTTGTAATAAAACTCTACAGCGGAGGAAGCGGTCGTGATTGCTTTTGATTGCCTCATATTTCCTCGTTTGCATCGCGCCGCTTTTGTCTGAAGTACTTCAATCCATTATGATCCTGGAGATAAGCAATATGTCAATGCAATACTGATGAAACTCATAATATAAGCAGGAGCCATGTTGAGATTAACCATAAGTCTGTCAATATAAACAGATGAACTAGACCACCAATCTATTGGAAGACGCGGCAACGACCAATTGTTCTTGTCCTGTGAATGTAAAGAAGACATTTAAAATATGAAATTTGATAGCACTTCTCATTT
The DNA here is from genome assembly GCF_029890125.1 of Rhinichthys klamathensis goyatoka. NCBI lineage: Eukaryota > Metazoa > Chordata > Actinopteri > Cypriniformes > Leuciscidae > Rhinichthys > Rhinichthys klamathensis. The sequence goes on from NW_026606776.1 coordinate 581,937, forward strand.
CACACTTTAAAGTCAATATTATGCTGCATTCGCAACCTATTTTACTTCTGTAATGTGGTGTATTTCTATGTAAAACTGGAAACTCAACAAGAAAATAAGTATGCTGGCAGAATAAGATGAGTAATACATTTGTTACAGTATTTGTATCTTTGTTAATGGCCAACAATATTTTGCTATTCATTGTTAGTTCATGTTAGCTCAAGTCCAACTTTTGATTTTAATAATGTCATTAACATTAAGTTTCAAAAATGCTTAAGTAGGCTATTTTTCATTGTTAGTTCATTTTACCTAATGCAACAAATGGATTTTTTTTGTAAGTGTTACCAAATAAAAAAGCAGTCCAGTTTTCATTTAACTTATTCAGGTAGGATATGTTCTGAGGTTTCGGCTGTGGTCTTTCCCACATGCTCTCCCACGAATACTAATTCCCCCTCCCTTGGTCCGTTAGCATAATTAAACCAGTGACTCAGCAGGTTTTTTTTCACTCTCTGTTCTTCTAAAACACAATCAGACCCTCAGCAATAACTGCCCATCGACCACATGTACAGAATATGTAAATGTGTAGTTGTCCTCCGGGAGGATGTGTGTCTTTCTGGGCAGCTGTTTGACTGACAGGTCATGATTATCAAACACTGCGGAAAAGCTGTTATGTAACAAACATACACCACATAGCCTACTCTTCGCAGTCCGTTTCCACACATATTACTCTCTCTTTTTATGAAGAGTAGGGCTCTAGGATCTACAATATAAAGGGTTATGCTTCGCTGTAAGATTAGTCGAAAAAGTTAGCCCCTTTTTTTCTGCTCCAGCACCTTCCGTTTTAATGCATGGCTAGTATAGAACAAAAGAGAGGATTAAGGAGTGCTATAAATCAAGACTGCATTATCTGAACTAAAACCTCATGGGATTTTAAACCTAATTTATTTCAGAGCATGATGTGCAAATCAGTCTTGCCTCATCCCTGAAGTGTGTGTGTGTTTAAAGTGTAAAGACTAGGGATAAAGAGGGCAAGCAGCTTTATTTGTGGCCACTTTTCTTTTTCAAATGTATGTAGCCTATAGTTTTTAACCGCAAAGATAAGATTGTTGGCTAATTCTTAAATAAAATAAAATAAAAACATTATTAAAGTCATGTGAATGGCTTTGCACGCCTATTTTATATCCTTAAAGGGTTAGTTCACCCAAAAATGAAAATTCTGTCAGTAATTACTCTCCTTCATGTTGTTCCAATCCCGTAAGACTTTCGTTCATCTTCGGAACACAAATTAAGATATTTTTGATGAAATCTGAGAGCTGGCTCACTCCTTCATAGGCTTCTAGGTAATTGCATCTGCCGGTCCAGAAAAGTTAGTAAAGACATCGTTAAAATAGTCCAAGTGGCTACAGTGGCTCAACCTTAAAGGGATAGTTCACTTTGAAATTAATTTTTGGTATGTTTTAGCTTACCTCAAGGGCATCCAAGATGTAGGTGTCTTTGTTTCCGCAGTAGTTTCAATTTTGATATTTTTAGGTCAAACCGTTCTTGTCTGTCAGTCATATAATGCAGGTCTATGGTCACTTCCTCAAAGAGCATGCACAGAGAAGTCCAAATTAAACATGATTTAATGACTCGTAAATGTAAGTACACGGTTTGTGTGAGAAAACGAACAGTATTTATATCGTTTTTACCTCTTGTAACCACAGCCACGTCCAAGTGATCTGAGGGCGCCGGCGCCGGCGCTTCGGTCTTTTCCGGAAAGCGCCGGAAGTGATCTCTCGCGCGTGCACGTCACTCATTGTTTACACAGAGCAGAGATTGTAGGTAAGACGGCTAATTAAAATTGTACTAATTTGCGCTTATCCGGGATGTTTAAACTGTCGTAAAAGAAAACAATTAAAAAAAAATTTTTTTTTAAATAATTGTATGAGCGAGTTACACGTTCGAGATATCACTTCCGGCGCTTTCCGGAAAAGACCGAAGCGCCCGCGCCATCAGATCACTTGGACGTGGCTGTGGTTACAAGAGGTAAAAACGATATAAATACTGTTCTTTTTCTCACACAAACCGCTCGTTTCGTGTCTTAGGCCATCAATGTGTACTTACATTTACGAGTCATTAAATCATGTTTAATTTGGACTTCTCTGTGCATGCTCTTTGAGGAAGTGACCGTAGACCTGCATTATATGACTGACAGACAAGAACGGTTTGACCTAAAAATATCAAAATTGAAACTACTGCGGAAACAAAGACACCTACATCTTGGATGCCCTTGAGGTAAGCTAAAACATACCAAAAATTAATTTCAAAGTGAACTATCCCTTTAAGTTTATCAAGCGACGAGAGCACTTTTTGTGCGCAAAAAAACAACAAAAATTATTTTTATAGAAGAAATTTGAGACAAATCTAACTAATAGATTTAAAACAAACCAAAAAAAAAGTAGAAGCAGCATATTTCCATATGTAAAGCCAGTAAGCCACAGTTCAGTTTCGGGTCAAAACGGACCCGGACGCAAAAGGTGTAACAATTTAGTTTAAATGGTTATATCTGTTAAATTTTTTGTTAAAATGATTTTTTATACTATAGACACATGGATCTCAATATGTCGGCGTCCATGAGGCGACCTGTGCCATGTAAAATAAACAAATATCTATATGAGTGTGCATAATTTATTATTATGTACATGATTATGTACATTAAACTGATTATGACACGAAGCATCCAGGGATATGAAAGTTCTTTATTAAATCACTATTAGTTTTACATTCATGTGTAAACACCACTGGTATGAAGCAGACGGAAGATAAGAGGAGAGAAAATTGACCATGCAACCTACCTAACCAGATGGCCTGCAAAGACAATTTACAAAAAAACCAAGCCATTCTTCAATCTGTCAACAGTACCCAGTTCACAACACTCATTTGAACAGGTTGATACATTGGCATGTGCAAAAAACATGATGCGTAATGTCTACATCATCAGATAATGACCTTGATAATGGGCACTTTGTGACATAACAAGCTTGATAATCATTTGGGTAAATTCAGGCCCTCCTAATGGCTATCACATGGCAGAGACAACTTGAATATTCCTAATTGGTAATTACATATTCACATATATGAAAAGGGTATTGTTGGAACCATGGCAACCCTTATAGAACTACAGGTACCAGCAACATTAATGCAAGGATGCAAGGTACTTGCAGAGGAATGTTTTACAATAAATGTACAAAAGATGATCAAAGTGCTACAGATCAAATTGAAAGACTGGGTCAAAAAACAATGCTTCACATATTAGACTGGGTTATTTCCAAGTGTAATGCACAGTTTAGCTTTGTCTTGACAAATCAGACTTCTCATAAATCACAAATTCACTCCAGCAAAACTACTGTCTAGATATTGTCTATTTAGATAATCATTTTCAGATTTCAACCCCAATGTCTAAAGATTTGGTTACACAGTAGGCACATTAAATATTTGGCAGAGACTGGAAATATTTTGACTGAAATATGTCAAATATTGATTTTTGGCTCCCTGCTGTGTAAACAGGGTCCAAAATAAAATTGATCACACCTATCTATGACAAAATAAAAAAATTCAAATGTAATATTACCAGCCATGAAACTGTTTGCATTATTTTTATTCAAATATACACTACACAAAGTTTGGGGTCAGATACAGTTTAAAACAAAAAGAAATGAATACTTTTATTCAGCAAGAATTACATTTTAAAATATATTAAAATAGAAAAGTCATTTTAAATTGTAATAACATTTCACAATATTAATGTATTTTGATCAATTTAATAAAAAAGAGAGCATAAGAGACTCCTTTCAAAAACCTTAAAATCTCACTGACCCCAAACTTTTGAACGGTATAGTGTATGTATATATATATATATTGTCCGTATGACAATGGGATTATTTAGCTATTTCGTCATTGCATATTTGTTACAAACATCGCAGGTCATTGTGTCATTTTGCTCATCATATTAGTTTTGGTGCCTTAATGTGAGAAATATTCCACATATACGTCTCCACATGAAGTTATGGAAAAAAAAAACTCTATGCATCCTAGATAAACTTATGATGGAAAATTCTCTACTGAGGTAAAAGTTGTCAGACATATGTATTCTTCAGTACATTACATTGCTGTTCCTAATCAAAATACGGGCCAACTGGTCAATTTGGGCTTAATTTTGAACCCTGTGTGTAAGGAGTTTGGCTAAACACTTGACAATACACAGCATGAAGACAGTTTTGGGTAAATCGCATCTTATGTCTATCACATTTCACTTCCTGTTCAACAGTCATTTGCTCAATGTCTTCCTAGGCACATCTACAGTACTTCCGATCATAAAGACAAACATTGACAATATAATTAGAGTGCCCCTATTATGCTTTTTCAGATATTACCTTTCACTCAGTGTGTATTATAGCTGTTTGTGAATGTAAAAGGTCTGCAAAGTTTCAAATATCAAAAGTGCACGATAAATTGAGTTATTGTCTCCCAAAAGAAAGAACCGATTCCATTGTTACTGCCCGTATCACTGTATACAAGTTCTGAAGAAACCCTGGAGCTGAAATTCAGATATAGTAATAGTGTTTGGTTTCTGACCAATCACAACAGACTGAGCTGTCTGACCAATCAGAGCAGAGTAGGCTAGCGGAAAGGAGTGGTTTAGAGAGACCAGATCCTTTTTTTGACCATGGATGCATGTAAATCTATTTTAGGAGACCTCGATAACAAAATTAGGAACTTTTGAAATAGTATAATAGGGGCACTTTAATGCTTGTGTACAGTAATTCTGACCACAGGGTGTGTCAGCTGATTGATATTTCAAAATATTTTCTTTAATTATTGAAAATACGTCCATGGATATATAGAATTTATGAAGCAAACTTTAAAATGCAGTGTCATATAGGAAGTTTTACAGCATACCTCACATTATTCACATACAAGTCCTTATGACCCGGCCTTTGAAAACCAGTGCAGGATCTCTGTGTAAACGGCTGGGAGTAATTCAGTTTTGATGGGCAGTGTTCTGCTCTTTGCTCTTCTCCTGCAGGCCGAGATCTCGTTCTGCGACCTCTGAATATGCTGATACTTCCGCAGCCTGGTTGCCAGCTGGACCTTGTGAGCCAGGACTAACACTGTTCTCAGCCATAAGTGGACTGGTCAAACCCAGACTGCTCAGAGCATCCAACGTGCCATCAGGGTCCACCATGATATCAATCACTAGTGATTTCAGATTCAAGAAAATTACATTTATTGAGTTATTCTGATATATAGTCATTCACTAATGCAACTAAAGACAATAAATCATTCAGTCAATTAACAAACAGAAAATTAACCCTTGCATTATATACTCCTGGGACCTTGCAGAAAAGAGACTCTATAGAGGACATTGGTTTTTATTGAATTTCTCTGAAACTGTAAATATCATACATTTTAAGAGCCATTGTATTTTGAAGAATATCTGTAGTTACTACATCTATATGTATAAAAACACTATGAAATGGTTTAAAATGGTCAAAACCGTTGGTAACGATGCCTAATAAAGCTGCTCTAAAGGCTAGAATGAACTGCATGACTTTCAAAAAATCTGAACAGATTTTAAAACACCAGGCATCATACACTTGCAGACTTTGTAAATGGTTACAGAGAAAAACTGGGCATCGTACAATAAAAAAAAACGAGGATCACACACTACCAAACTTCTAAGTAAACACTCTAAAAATTAGGAAAAGGTTTATTATAATCTAAATTTAAAAAAAAAAAAAAATCCACACCATAGTAATATTAAGTTACATACTGTACAAAAACATATTTTCAAATAACAATAAATAGCAAAAGAAAATTATTTTGGGTCTCAGGAGGATATTGCAAGGCAGACATTAAAAGTATGGACAAGACAAGAACACCTCAGCACTGCTTACCTAGCAACTGTCGTTCCACTCTTTTCAGATTCTGGAGTATGGAGGAAATCTCCTGAGGATGATCAAATTAAAAAGTCTGAATATAAAACCATCATAAGCTGCCAGATCTTATAGTCAAAACATTTACAGCAAACTGAACAGAGAATTCTGATGCTTTATGTGAACTGTTATGACTTTATATATATATATATATATATATATATATATATATATATATACACTCACCTAAAGGATTATTAGGAACACCTATTCAATTTCTCATTAATGCAATTATCTAATCAACCAATCACATGGCAGTTGCTTCAATGCATTTAGGGGTGTGGTCCTGGTCAAGACAATCTCCTGAACTCCAAACTGAATGTCAGAATGGGAAAGAAAGGTGATTTAAGCAATTTTGAGCGTGGCATGGTTGTTGGTGCCAGACGGGCCGGTCTGAGTATTTCACAATCTGCTCAGTTACTGGGATTTTCCCGCACAACCATTTCTAGGGTTTACAAAGAATGGTGTGAAAAGGGAAAAACATCCAGTATGCGGCAGTCCTGTGGGCGAAAATGCCTTGTTGATGCTAGAGGTCAGAGGAGAATGGGCCGACTGATTCAAGCTGATAGAAGAGCAACTTTGACTGAAATAACCACTCGTTACAACCGAGGTATGCAGCAAAGCATTTGTGAAGCCACAACACGCACAACCTTGAGGCGGATGGGCTACAACAGCAGAAGACCCCACCGGGTACCACTCATCTCCACTACAAATAGGAAAAAGAGGCTACAATTTGCAAGAGCTCACTAAAATTGGACAGTTGAAGACTGGAAAAATGTTGCCTGGTCTGATGAGTCTCGATTTCTGTTGAGACATTCAGATGGTAGAGTCAGAATTTGGCGTAAACAGAATGAGAACATGGATCCATCATGCCTTGTTACCACTGTGCAGGCTGGTGGTGGTGGTGTAATGGTGTGGGGGATGTTTTCTTGGCACACTTTAGGCCCCTTAGTGCCAATTGGGCATCGTTTAAATGCCACGGCCTACCTGAGCATTGTTTCTGACCATGTCCATCCCTTTATGGCCACCAGGTACCTATCCTCTGATGGGTACTTCCAGCAGGATAATGCACCATGTCACAAAGCTCGAATCATTTCAAATTGGTTTCTTGAACATGACAATGAGTTCACTGTACTAAAATGGCCCCCACCGTCACCAGATCTCAACCCAATAGAGCATCTTTGGGATGTGGTGGAACGGGAGCTTCGTGCCCTGGATGTGCATCCCACAAATCTCCATCAACTGCAAGATGCTATCCTATCAATTTGGGCCAACATTTCTAAATAATGCTTTCAGCACCTTGTTGAATCAATGCCACGTAGAATTAAGGCAGTTCTGAAGGCGAAAGGGGGTCAAACACAGTATTAGTATGGTGTTCCTAATAATCATTTAGGTGAGTGTATATTAGGGCTGTCAAACGATTAATCACGATTAATCGCATCCAAAATAAAAGTTTGTGTTTACATAATATATGTGTGTGTACTGTGTTTAATTATTTTGTATATAAATGCACACACATATATATTTAAGAAAAATATGTTATTTATATATAAAATATTTATATAAAATATACATTATATATAGGCTACATTCAGTCTATATACAGTATATTCATGCAAATATTTCTTAAATACACATGCATGTTTGGGTATGTATGTATTAAAAATAATTATACACAGTCTTGGTAGTCCATCGATATCGATGATGACGATGAATTATACACAGTACACACACATATATTATGTAAACACAAACTTTTATTTTGGATGCGATTAATCGTTTGACAGCCCTAATAATGTAGCTGTAGCTGTTCATTTCAGATTCATAACACTGATATGGTTGAGGGTAAAGGGTAAACATTATGTAGATATTATAGCAGTGTAAACTAAGAGAGAGTTTTATTTTCCGTCAGCGCTCGGTCGTTTGTACTTCTCCACTGCCTCACAGCTTCTTCATTTCAGAAGTTCCAAGAGTTTGTTTCAGGCCAGCCTGCATTATAGAGTTAGATTTACTGCCCTGTCACTGAGCAGAGGTGGTGTACGCCACTGAGCGGTGACAAACCATGAGTCAAAAGCTCAGTCTAATTAAACTGAGAGATCTTCTACTGAGGCGCCTGTGATGTATCAACTCTGAAATCTTCCAAAACATCAGGACAGCTTCTTTATCATTGGATGTATAGTAACCCCCGTTAAAACAATATATATAATGTGCTGTAGTAGACTTTACCAAATACTTGTATTGTGCTTGACAATACAAGATCTAGATCAAAAATGTATGCACCTCTTGATGGAAATTATGTACCAATTCATGTGTGAAAATGATTCTTCATGCTCCCTCCCAACTATTCCTTCACAATTTGAGCCTGATGAATCTTGACATTGTCATCCTGGAATATGGTCTTCCTACATGGTTATTTAAGAAATCAATTAGGCTACACATCAATTAGGGTTAGAAGAACTGTTGCCAAACATATTAGAAACATGTTAAACTTTTATTTTTTTTGGCCAGGCAGTGGCATTATTTATATAATGCATTAATGAATAGAAAATAAAAAGAGTAATTTAATAATAATAGTAAAGTAAATAGATAATAATATTATAATTATTATTTGACCTCGTGAGGTTGATGATCAATGTTTTCTGACCATTGTTTAAAAAGACTCGCTTCTCACCTGATTAGAGGTCTTGAGGAGAGGCACCTCGTTCTCGGCCCGCAGTTTGCTTTCAATCTCTTCCCACTTTCGGTCCTTGTCTTTGAATAAAATCCTGCATGAACAGTAATAATTCAAAATGTGGCCTTCCAAAAGACCTTTCAGAACTAAAACTATGAATGTTTTACATAATAAAAGCCTATCAAATCACAGTCAGAGATGCACAACAGTCATTCTCATGAATATTTCCTGAAGACAATTGTAACAAACATGACATAAAATGGAAATAATTTTGAAAAAATGGTTTAAATTTTGAATCATATTTATTACACAATAACTGATTTAAAGGATTAATGTTACTAAATTAACATGTTCAATTCAAAGGCTTTATAAAAACTAAAGCTTTGCACTTTTATTTTGAGGAGCAGTGTACCTGATTTTGTTGGCTGTCTTTTCCATGGCCTGTTTGATTTTTGCTGAGAGCTGGGAGACTGATGCCAACAGCAAACTGTCCAGCACACCCTGTGAATGCAGAATAAGCATATGCTGTCACTGTAAGTAATAAGATGGATTCGTGTCAAGATATTTTGTTATGACAAAAAGGAAAAACCGTGTGGACCCTGTTGTGGAATATAAGTAACAACATAAATTGGAACTTCTAGTAATATATACATATAAATATATATACCTCATCTCTGCTCCAGGTCCTACGGCGGATGGCGCGGGGATCTTGACTGCTGATAGCACCGCGAGGTCTTAGTTCCACACCTCTGCTACTGATCTCTGGAGCACTGCCTAGAACATCCTCAAACACACGATCCTCAACCTGAGAGACGTACAAAGATTACAGCTTGCATCACTGATTACACAATGCAGTAATATTGTTATTTTCTATATTGAAAATCTTCCAAAATATATCTAAAAATGTAGTATTTAAAATTTGTTTTAAAGCACTATTACACTATTATATACATTCATTATTAAACATTCTCACAATAACAACTTTGAATCATAATCTCTTAAACAATCGATATGCCCGCACATTTAATTAACTACTGAATTAATTCTGGGAACAATGCATAGTGTGCAAAACCAAAGTTCTTAACAGACTTGTCGAGATGCATTGATATAAATCTCTACAGGCATCAAAGAATTAAATGGTCCATATAAATATAGAAAGCGGTAATGATGTAGTTGTCTTCTCACTGAAGCCGCTGGAGCGGACGAAGGACTAACAGAGTCAATCTCGCCAGCAACGTCGTGGATCTCACGTGCTAACATGGCCAGATCCTTAGCCAAGTCTTGACTGATTCTGGAACAATCAAAAGAAGACAAAGTATGATTCATGATCTAAATCAACAGTTTACTAGATCAACAATTATTTGTATTCTTAGTAAAAGTACATTTGACATAGTATAGCTGATAAGACTTTTGAAGGCGTAAGCATTGGTGGGCAGTAGCATCATTAAAGATGAAGAAATTATTTGTGGCAATTGAGAGGAGAACAGGATCGAGAAAGGACCTGCAGTGCTGCGGCACCACATGTCGGAGCGCTGGCAACAAGGAATCGGTTGGTGTTGTTCCAACACACTAATGTTCAAAGGTAGGAAGTCAGTAAGATTTTTTTTGACGAAGAAATTAATAGCAAGGAGGCATCACATTGATCAAAAGTTACAGTAAAGACATTTAAATAGAACGATATCTATTTCAAATAAATGCAGTACTTTTGAACTTTATATTCATCAAAACTTGATCACTCATTGTTATCACAAAACTATTAAGCTGCATAACCGTTTGCATCATTGTTAATAATAAGAAATTATATTTGAACACCACATCAGCATATTAGAATGATTTCATATGTGACACTGAAGACAGAAAATTCAACTTTGCCATCACAAAAATTACATTTTAAAGTAAATTCAAATGGAAAATTTTATTTTTGTATAATATTTCACAGTACTACTGTTTTTACAGTATTACTGAGCAAATAAAGGCAGCCTTGGTGAGCATAATCATTCTTTCATTTAAACATTTTAAAGTGCCCCTGTTATGCTTTTTCGAATGTTACCTTTCATGTAGTGTAATATAGATACTTCATACGTAAAGTTTTTTTTTTTCTTGGATACATGTAAACCTGTTGTAGGACACCTCCTAAATAAAATTTGATAATAGGAGCACTTTAAAAAATCTTACCTACCAAAAACCTTTGAATGATACACTCTTTAAAAAAGGTTCCAAAATGGTGTTTTCTCAGTGATGCCATAGAAGAACCATTTTTGGTTCCCCAAAGAACCTTTCAGTGAAGAGTTCTTAAAATAACCTTTTTTTTTCTCAGTGTGAAGAACATTTGAATTATCTAAAGAACCTTTTTCCACTTTAAACTTTAATGCAATGGAAAGATTCAATGGATGTTAAAGTTTCTTCATGTAACCAATGACAATAAAGAACCTTTATTGTTAAGAGTGTAGTAGAGTATATGTCTTATTGTACATTGTGTGACTACACCGTACCGTACATCCTATAAATACTCTTTTAAATAGATTTTTATGCTGCGTTCTTATTAAGTGTTTTGGCCTGACAGTATGAAGTAAAGTAATGTCACATTGTTATTAATTATTACCTCAACAAACATCCATTAACAACAGATACCAATATAATATTTTATACCTATGTATGAAGTTGCTTCAATATATATTTCCATGCTTGTATAGTAACTAGTTGTAAAAGCTAGCTTCATCTTAGCTTAGCAAATTGTAAGTTTGTAGCTTAGTTCGCTAAACTTTTTGAGAAGCTTTCCCAACACTGGCCGCTATTTATTACCTGGCAATCTCCTCACTGTGGGCAGTCCAATCTCTCATGTAATCATCCTGCTCTCTGCTTGACTGGTTTCGTAGCATGGAGATGCCTCCAGGGCTGGGTGTTGCAGGGGCTGAACCCCCTAGCTGGGTAACCCGCGGAGCCATTGGACGGGGGCGAGAATGCTGAGTGGGGTGACGGTTGGAGCCATACTCATCCTCTGAGGTTGAAGCATATTCGATAGGTACCCGGCGCCACCTTCCACCAGCTATAAGGAAGAAGAGTGTTTTAGTTGGAACATTTTCAGCCAATTATTATTTCTAGTATATTTTCCTCAAAGGTCTGACCTGCAGGTGTACTTTGAACATAGGGAGCACCAGGACACTTATCAGGCAGTTTGGAAGCGCTGTTTGCTCTCGCTCTGGGGACGCCCACAGAGGATGAGGCTGTTGTAGAGCGGAGCCCGAGCCGCAGAGCACTCTCCGGGGCAGGGCGTGGGACGAAGCCCCTGATCTTGCCTGATGTAGCCTCCGAATCACTTCGAGCTGAAGGTGAGCACACTCTCTGCCTTCGTGGTTGAGCAAGTGCTTCAATTCTGGAGAGGGTCCTTCGTCCAGCCGAAGGTCTCGATGCAGAACTGGCGGTAGAGGCCTCTGAAGCAACGGACATACGATCGACATCAGCGAGATCAGTGTCAGAAGCTTCACCCAGTCGTGCACGGCGAAGAAGGGAAGACCGTGTGGGTCTAGGCCGGGGAAGGGTGGTTGGTTTAGAGGTGGCTGGTGCAGGAGCTACAGTTGTCTTAGCTCCTTTGGCCTTACCACTTGTTGGCTCTGTCTTAGAGCTGATATTTTGACCCCGGCCCTGAGGTCGTTTTACCAAAGTAACGTCCTGGGCAAGCGAAGAGCTCAAGTCATCATCTGTCAGGTCAAGAGATGTCCAAGCCCTTGAACCAGCTGAGCCAGAGGGATGGGCTTTGCCTTTCCTTTCTGTGGCGCTGGTGTTCTTATTGGCTGTTTCACGGCCTGGACCTCCAGCTGAACGTTTCCTCTGGGTTGTTTTACGCATTCCTTCTCGCCCAGCCTGGCTGACTGTGCTTGTCGTATCAATGTCAGATTCAGGTGAGAAAGACCCCTCCAGGGAGTAGCTCGGTGGATCTGCAAGGTCTGATAAAGTGGTTTCCAGAAAAGCAGCCACGGCCTCCGAGTCTTTTAGCATGGTGGCAGCATCAATGCTCTCATTGATGACAGCCATTTCCCTGTGCTGGGTTGAGGCACCAGGCCCATCGATGCAAGGTATGAGCTCTAAAGGAACATTGCCACTCGGCCGTTCCACTGTAAAGCTCTCTTGCCTCAGTAGCGGCTTCCCTGTCTTCTCTCGGTCCACATCAGCTTTCTTTCGTCTCCCATCTTCTTGTTTCTTCTCAATCTGTCTAGTGTGAGCTCCCTGTTGCTTAACTTTATTTTGGTTTCTGGGTGGAGTTGGCTTGTTCACTTTGGAACGATCTACACCCATGATAGCTGAGGACATTCCTGAAACTCTTTGTCCAGTTTTAGAGATTCTATTGAGCTGATCTACTTTCTCCTGACGTTCTAGATCCTGTTTCTCTGTTGAAGGGAGTGTTCGCCTGAATTCGTTCCGTGTGCCCCCGGGAGCCAGTGGATCCATAGCAGAGTCCTCAAAAGGGAGGTGCGGGAGAGTCCTTCTCTTACGTTCCGATGCATTGATATCAACTGTTGAAACAAAAGAAAATCAGTAAAAACGTCTCGGGTTACGACTGTAACCCTCGTTCCCTGAGAAGGGAACGAAACGTTGCGTCGGAAATCGACACATTGGGGAACGCCTTCGGCATGAAGCGTCTGAAGTCAACTATTCAATCTCGATTGGCGTAGCCTAATCACGTCACTCGTGACGTCACATGTGACGGAGAGCAGAAGCTATAAAGGGACACCGGAACAAAGCAGCGTCAGCTTCTGATTGGTCGAAGCAAGTCGTTTTCAGGGCGCGAGCAGTGTGGCCGAGGGACGCAGCGTTTCGTTCCCTTCTCAGGGAACGAGGGTTACAGTCGTAACCCGAGACGTTCCCTTTCGAGGGAACTCTCGCTGCGTCGGAAATCGACACATTGGGGAACGAAATGTCCACTGCACCACACTGAGAGAATATGCCCTGGTGTGAAGCATCTGGCACACTCACGGACGATAGGAATGAGAAGGCAGATCCAACCTAGATTGTCATAAGATTTGGTGTAAGAAGGGGAGGTCTGGAGCCGGTGGCTCAACGGACCCCATGGATGGGAACCCCAGACAGTAAAGAAATATTAGATGAGAGGTGAAGGCAAGAGCGCACCTCGTATATCAGTTATGAGAGGTTTCCGTAAATAACCAACTGTCTAATTGAAAAAGGGGGATAGCTCCTAGCCCTTGATACATATCTAGATAGATCTAACTCCTACCAGCCCGAGGCCTAACATAGGGGCCTCCCAGGCTACGACCTTGACCATCCGACACATGCGATGGAGGATGGATTACCTGAAGAATCATGATACTGCCTACAGGCACCTCAGTGTCAAGGCAGAAATAAAGTAGAGTGGCTGCCACGTCATCACGTAAGAGGGGGCAGCACCACCACTCTTCCAGGGAGCAGGACGAGCAGGAAGCAGACTCAAATAGATTATTATATGATGAATACCCGGAGAATCATGATATTGCCTACAGGCACCTCAGTGTCGAGGCAGAAATGAGATAGAGTGGCTCCCACGCCCTCGAGTAAGAGGGGGCAACGCCACCGCTCTTCCAGGGAGTAGGACGAACAGGAAGCAGACTCAAGATTCTTATATGTATTCTCATATAACTCATCCCAAGGACATGACGGGTGCCAGGGATAACCCGTCAGCCTGATGCCAATAGGCTAGATGACAGGATTCATCCTCCAATCTACAGGAACATGGAGTTTTTTAGTGGGAATGTCCCTACGAGCTCACCCTTAGAAGCTTGCGGAGGGCACTAAGGCCGCCACAGAGGCCCTAAGCATGAACGGGAGGTCCCGGTAGAGAACAGGATGGAACGCCAGTACTGAAGCCAGTGGGCAGTATTTAACTGGGTTCAATGCCGTACCTAACCTCTTAAAAATATTTAGTTCCTAGTAGAGTGGGGTTCTAGAATGGATGACCTAACCACCTCGATGGAAAGGGCAACCTATTTATGGGTTGATCCCTCTCAGGGGCCAGACCCATAGTCTCCATAACTCCGGCCGTGGATAAAATATTGTACCATAGGCCTGGGAAAGAAGATCTCTCCTAATAGGGACTCGCCAGGGAGGACTCTCCAGGAGACTTATAGGGTCCGAGAACCGAATTCGGCCAGTACAGAGCTACAAGGAGTAAACTCAAGCCGTACCTCCTGACCCTTTCCAGAACCCCAGGGAGCAGAGCGATCAGGGGAAAAGCGTACAGACGTGACCTCAGCCACATCTGTACCATGGCATCCAGGCCTAAAGGAGCTGGATGTGAGAGAGAGAGTACCAGAGCGGGCAATGAGTGTTCTCATGAGAAGCGAACAGGTCAACCTCCGCTCGGCCAAACTCTCTCCATATAAGCTCAACTACTTCAGTGTGGAGCCGCCATTCCCCGGGCCTCAGCCCCTGCCTCGACAGGATATCTGCTCTCACATTATCAACCCCAGGAATATAAATAGATCTAACAGAGAGAAATTTATCCTGGGACCATAGAAGAATCTGATGCGCCAGTCTAGAAAGAGGGTGTGACTTCAGGCCTCCTTGGCGGTTGATATAAGAGACCACCGACATATTGTCAGTCCTAATGAGAACATGATGGCCTCTGTGGTCTACAAGGAAGTGCCACAGGGCAAAGGATACAGCCAACATCTCCAAGCGATTAATATGCCATGAGAGATGATGGTCCTTCCAAGTACCTCGGGTGTAACGGTCCTCCATAACCGCACCCCAACCCGTGCGGGACGCATCTGTAGTCAAAGTTTTTCTCTGACATGGTGCTCCCGAAGCCGGGCCTTGAGACAGGAACCATGGTTTCTTCCACATGACAAGAGCACGAAGGCATCTGCGCGTAACTCTGATCATGCGAAAGGGGTTCGCCAGCGGAGAAACCCCGTGGTCCTGAGCCACCACTGTAAGGCCCTCATGCGGAGCAGACCAAAAGGAATTACGATGGAAGCTGCAGCCATGAGGCCCTAAAACTCTTTGAAAGTGTTTGACACTGATGGCCTGGCCTAACCTAATACTCTTTATTGTGGTTAAATTAGTATTTATACGAACAGGAGACAATTGTGCCTGCATCGTGACTGAGTCCCACTCTACTCCCAGGAACGTAGTCCTCTGAAGAGGAGTTAAGGAACTTCTCTTCACATTGAGTGTCAACCCCAAGCACCTCAAATGACGCAAAACAATATCTCAATGTTGAATCGCCAGTTCTTCTGACTGAGCCAGAACGAGCCAGTCATCTATATAATTTAGAATACGGATCCCCTGAAGTCTCAATGGAGCAAGGGCAGCATCCATACATTAGTAAAGGTGCGAGGAGATAAGGCTAGGCCGAAAGGAAGAACCGTATATTGATAAGCTTTTTTTATTGAAACTTCCTGTGATGGGGTTAGAAGGGAACGAGGAGTTAAGGAGCTTGTGGATCTATCACGACAGACCAGTCCTCGGAGCTGGTTTGACTGACATTCGGTACCTTGAATCTAAACCCCCTCGGAGGTTGATCCAGTACCCTGAGATCCAAACCCAGGCCTAACTCCCCCTCCCTTCACAGGAACTATGAAGTGCCGGCTGTAGAACCCAGGCTCCCGTAAACAAAGAAGAGCCCACGTTGAGGTCTCCTGTGTTAAGAGGGACTAGACTTCCTTTTCCAAGAACCGACCCTGCTCGGGGCTGGCCAACATGTGAACCACCTCTAGTAGATAATATTTTTTATATTAGTTCCACTATAAGCAGGACCCCCTAGGCTGTATTTTGAAGACCCTTCAGGGTGTCTAGATATGCCATTATGGGGACCAGTCCCTCGAGACTGGCCTCGGCTATACATTTTTAAACGGCTTCGGTGACCTGAAGCAGCTAACTGGCAGGAACTAACCGAAATATGCTCTCTACAGACCTCCTGAGAGGCGGCAAACTCGACAGGGCCGCAACGTCTCCGGGCGGACACTGCCATTTGTGTTCGCTGGAAGCCGATGTGTCCCGAGGCGCCATCGGCGGCGGGAAGCAAACATCGATTCCCTAAGGGCTGCAAAAGGGGGCGAGACTCTTGTACTCGCCCTCCTGGGGGAACGCCCATAAGGGTCCGCGTGTTACGACAAGACCTCTTGGTCAGGACCATCTTAACCCGAGAGACAGTCCTCAGACCTGTCTTCGGTATGGAGGACTTTGTGCGAGAATGTTTCCTCTGGCCCCAAGCCTTATATGGGGGGGCACGAGAGGCAACCTTCTCAAAAAATATGAGGAGCTGGCGGCTGTCCCATGAGGTTGCCCCCTGGCAGCAACCCCATGAGACCTGGACTGACAACTGGGGATATCTGCTTGTCGCTCTGCCTTCTGAAGCCTCTCGACAACGGTTCTTGTCGTGTCGCCAAAGAGGCCAGAAGGCGAAAGGGGGGCATCGAGAAGGAAGGCCCTGTCCTTCTCCCCGATCCCCAAGCGATTTAGCCATAAATGTCTCTCTGAGACGACTAGTGCTGCCATAGAACGGCCAATGGCACGGGCCGTCTCTTTAATAATACAGAGAGATAAGTCAACCACTCTACGAAATTCAGTAGTACTGTTGAGTGAGACCTCCCAGTTACCATCCACCTCTTTGAAGAGGTCAGCCTGGTATGCCTGTATTAACCCCATCGTGTGTAGGCATGCACCGGCTTGACCCACCACCATATATGCTTTCCCTAACAAATTCGAAGTACGAGATTTGGAGGGAAGTGTCTGAGCTATCAGGGGTGACGCAATGTCAGGGAGAAAATATTTCGCAAAATATTCCTCTACCCGAGGCATATCACCTCCTAACCATTCTTATTAGATTCCCTAATAGATGTAAATATATACATGGGGGAAAATAATTAAGATGAACATGGATTTTTCCACGATCTCGACACCTCAGTATGGAGATCAGTGAAAAAGGGAAGGCTCTGACACGAAGATTGTGACTGGGTCTGCAGGAAGCGCTCATTCATTTTATTTTTCTTAGTCGCTTCCTGCTTATTAAATGGCCATTCAACATTTAATTTAGCCACTGCCCTGGTTACAACCTCCAGCAACTCTTTTTTTTTTTTTTTTTTATAACAGGAAAATGGCGAACCTGTGTTGAGAATATCTAACTCCTCGGAGCCAGATAAATCAAACACCGGGTCTTTAACACGGTCGGAAGAAGCCGCAGCGCGGGCTTCCGAACCGTGCGCGAGACCAGTGGAGCTGGTAAATAAACACTGAGAAAGGGTCGCAACCGTCTCAGTATTATATGCCAGCCTATCGTGCGAAACCCATGCATACAAGCGGCGCGCTGCCTCGACAGCCGCGAGACCTGATGCACTGGAATCGCGAGCCTGATCTATTTGATTGAACAGGCTCAAACGCGAGCGGAGCTCTTTCATATAAAAACTGTTTGCACAGACAGCGCCCTCGAGCGCTGCCTGTGCATGCT